>NW_027520045.1:300000-600000 GCF_051989625.1 Stigmatopora argus
AATCAACCCAGGAATAGTGCATTGAAAGCCCGCAGAAAGTTTTGGAAAAGATCGGTAAATTTGGGAAAATGTCAAAAATGGTCGAAAATGTTTAAAATTAACCCAGGAATAGTGCATCGAAAGACCGCAGAAATTTTTTCTGGGTCTACCAGCGCTAGAAATTTTTTTTGGGTCTACCAGGGGTAGAATTTTTTTTTTTTTTTTTTATTCTCAAAAGTGCCCAAAATGCACTAAAATTGGTTTTAAATCAGCACTCATCGATCAAATACAAATATTATATATTTAATACAAATATTTGACCTTTTTAAACATTAAAACCGGGCCCAGGAGGGTGATTTACCCGAAGAAATGACACTTTTGACCCGGCAATTTGACCCTAATTGCAGTAAAAAAAAATGTCCACAGTGTGGCAGAGTTCTGCGGGTTCCATAGCGGCCCAGTGCGTACATTGGAACATGTGGAAAAAGTTGGAAAAATGTTAAAAATGGTCGAAAATGGTTAAAATCAACCCAGAAATAGTGCATTGAAAGCCCGCAGAAAGTTTTGGAAAAGATCGGTAAATTTGGGAAAATGTCAAAAATGGTCGAAAATGTTTAAAATCAACCCAGGAATAGTGCATTGAAAGCCCGCAGAAAGTTTTGGAAAAGATCGGTAAATTTGGGAAAATGTCAAAAATGGTCGAAAATGTTTAAAATCAACCCAGGAATAGTGCATTGAAAGCCCGCAGAAAGTTTTGGAAAAGATCGGTAAATTTGGGAAAATGTCAAAAATGGTCAAAAATGTTTAAAATCAACCCAGGAATAGTGCATTGAAAGCCCGCAGAAAGTTTTGGAAAAGATCGGTAAATTTGGGAAAATGTCAAAAATGGTCGAAAATGTTTAAAATCAACCCAGGAATAGTGCATTGAAAGCCCGCAGAAAGTTTTGGAAAAGATCGGTAAATTTGGGAAAATGTCAAAAATGGTCGAAAATGTTTAAAATCAACCCAGGAATAGTGCATTGAAAGCCCGCAGAAAGTTTTGGAAAAGATCGGTATATTTGGGAAAATGTCAAAAATGGTCGAAAATGTTTAAAATCAACCCAGGAATAGTGCATTGAAAGCCCGCAGAAAGTTTTGGAAAAGATCGGTAAATTTGGGAAAATGTCAAAAATGGTCAAAAATGTTTAAAATCAACCCAGGAATAGTGCATTGAAAGCCCGCAGAAAGTTTTGGAAAAGATCGGTAAATTTGGGAAAATGTCAAAAATGGTCAAAAATGTTTAAAATCAACCCAGGAATAGTGCATTGAAAGCCCGCAGAAAGTTTTGGAAAAGATCGGTAAATTTGGGAAAATGTCAAAAATGGTCGAAAATGTTTAAAATCAACCCAGGATTAGTGCATTGAAAGCCCGCAGAAAGTTTTGGAAAAGATCGGTAAATTTGGGAAAATGTCAAAAATGGTCGAAAATGTTTAAAATTAACCCAGGAATAGTGCATCGAAAGACCGCAGAAATTTTTTCTGGGTCTACCAGCGCTAGAAATTTTTTTTGGGTCTACCAGGGGTAGAATTTTTTTTTTTTTTTTTTTAATTTTTAAAACGTTATTTAGCTCTAGGCGGCGTACAGGGCTCCACAGATGGGTTTGGGTTTGGGTTTGGGTTAGAGTTAGGGGTTGGGTTGGGGTCAACCCAGGCAAAGTGCAGACATGAATATCGGGCACTGGAGGTGATTTTCCTGGGTAAAAGACAGCCATAAACGTCGGCGCGACCAAATACGACGACATACGACCATTCTCAAAAGTGCCCAAAATGCACTAAAATTGGTTTTAAATCAGCACTCATCGATCAAATACAAATATTATATATTTAATACAAATATTTGACCTTTTTAAACATTAAAACCGGGCCCAGGAGGGTGATTTACCCGAAGAAATGCCACTTTTGACCTGGCAATTTGACCCTAATTGCAGTAAAAAAAAATGTCCACAGTGTGGCAGAGTTCTGCGGGTTCCATAGCGGCCCAGTGCGTACATTGGAACATGTGGAAAAAGTTGGAAAAATGTTAAAAATGGTCGAAAATGGTTAAAATCAACCCAGAAATAGTGCATTGAAAGCCCGCAGAAAGTTTTGGAAAAGATCGGTAAATTTGGGAAAATGTCAAAAATGGTCGAAAATGTTTAAAATCAACCCAGGAATAGTGCATTGAAAGCCCGCAGAAAGTTTTGGAAAAGATCGGTAAATTTGGGAAAATGTCAAAAATGGTCGAAAATGTTTAAAATCAACCCAGGAATAGTGCATTGAAAGCCCGCAGAAAGTTTTGGAAAAGATCGGTAAATTTGGGAAAATGTCAAAAATGGTCGAAAATGTTTAAAATCAACCCAGGAATAGTGCATTGAAAGCCCGCAGAAAGTTTTGGAAAAGATCGGTATATTTGGGAAAATGTCAAAAATGGTCGAAAATGTTTAAAATCAACCCAGGAATAGTGCACCGAAAGCCCGCAGAAAGTTTTGGAAAAGATCGGTAAATTTAAATTTAAGCGTTTTTTTTCTAAGTGTGGAGGGACTTAGAAAAAATCCGCTTAAATTTAAGCGTTTTTTTTCTAAGTGTGGAGGGACTTAGAAAAAATCCGCTTAAATTTAAGCGTTTTTTTTCTAAGTGTGGAGGGACTTAGAAAAAATCCGCTTAAATTTAAGCGTTTTTTTTCTAAGTGTGGAGGGACTTAGAAAAATTTCTGGAGCTCAGAAATTCAGCGGGGCATCAGCCGACCCAATCCGCTCACGGTGCACTATTCTCGGATCGACTCGGGGCGAACCCCCGCCGATTTTAAAAGTGCTGAAACTCGAAAAATATACGGAGCTCGACGATGAAACCTGGTATCTGTCGATAATAGTGCATCGAAAGCCCGCAGAAAGTTTTGGAAAAAGATCGGTAAATTTGGGAAAATGTCAAAAATGGTCGAAAATGTTTAAAATCAACCCAGGAATAGTGCACCGAAAGCCCGCAGAAAGTTTTGGAAAAGATCGGTAAATTTGGGAAAATGTCAAAAATGGTCGAAAATGTTTAAAATCAACCCAGGAATAGTGCATTGAAAGCCCGCAGAAAGTTTTGGAAAAGATCGGTAAATTTGGGAAAATGTCAAAAATGGTCAAAAATGTTTAAAATCAACCCAGGAATAGTGCATTGAAAGCCCGCAGAAAGTTTTGGAAAAGATCGGTAAATTTGGGAAAATGTCAAAAATGGTCGAAAATGTTTAAAATCAACCCAGGAATAGTGCATTGAAAGCCCGCAGAAAGTTTTGGAAAAGATCGGTAAATTTGGGAAAATGTCAAAAATGGTCGAAAATGTTTAAAATTAACCCAGGAATAGTGCATCGAAAGACCGCAGAAATTTTTTCTGGGTCTACCAGCGCTAGAAATTTTTTTTGGTTCTACCAGGGGTAGAAATTTTTTTTTTTTTTTTAATTTTTAAAACGTTATTTAGCTCTAGGCGGCGTACAGGGCTCCACAGATGGGTTTGGGTTTGGGTTTGGGTTAGAGTTAGGGGTTGGGTTGGGGTCAACCCAGGCAAAGTGCAGACATGAATATCGGGCACTGGAGGTGATTTTCCTGGGTAAAAGACAGCCATAAACGTCGGCGCGACCAAATACGACGACATACGACCATTCTCAAAAGTGCCCAAAATGCACTAAAATTGGTTTTAAATCAGCACTCATCGATCAAATACAAATATTATATATTTAATACAAATATTTGACCTTTTTAAACATTAAAACCGGGCCCAGGAGGGTGATTTACCCGAAGAAATGACACTTTTGACCTGGCAATTTGACCCTAATTGCAGTAAAAAAAAATGTCCACAGTGTGGCAGAGTTCTGCGGGTTCCATAGCGGCCCAGTGCGTACATTGGAACATGTGGAAAAAGTTGGAAAAATGTTAAAAATGGTCGAAAATGGTTAAAATCAACCCAGAAATAGTGCATTGAAAGCCCGCAGAAAGTTTTGGAAAAGATCGGTAAATTTGGGAAAATGTCAAAAATGGTCGAAAATGTTTAAAATCAACCCAGGAATAGTGCATTGAAAGCCCGCAGAAAGTTTTGGAAAAGATCGGTAAATTTGGGAAAATGTCAAAAATGGTCGAAAATGTTTAAAATCAACCCAGGAATAGTGCATTGAAAGCCCGCAGAAAGTTTTGGAAAAGATCGGTAAATTTGGGAAAATGTCAAAAATGGTCGAAAATGTTTAAAATCAACCCAGGAATAGTGCATTGAAAGCCCGCAGAAAGTTTTGGAAAAGATCGGTAAATTTGGGAAAATGTCAAAAATGGTCGAAAATGTTTAAAATCAACCCAGGAATAGTGCATTGAAAGCCCGCAGAAAGTTTTGGAAAAGATCGGTAAATTTGGGAAAATGTCAAAAATGGTCGAAAATGTTTAAAATCAACCCAGGAATAGTGCATTGAAAGCCCGCAGAAAGTTTTGGAAAAGATCGGTAAATTTGGGAAAATGTCAAAAATGGTCAAAAATGTTTAAAATCAACCCAGGAATAGTGCATTGAAAGCCCGCAGAAAGTTTTGGAAAAGATCGGTAAATTTGGGAAAATGTCAAAAATGGTCAAAAATGTTTAAAATCAACCCAGGAATAGTGCATTGAAAGCCCGCAGAAAGTTTTGGAAAAGATCGGTAAATTTGGGAAAATGTCAAAAATGGTCGAAAATGTTTAAAATCAACCCAGGAATAGTGCATTGAAAGCCCGCAGAAAGTTTTGGAAAAGATCGGTAAATTTGGGAAAATGTCAAAAATGGTCGAAAATGTTTAAAATTAACCCAGGAATAGTGCATCGAAAGACCGCAGAAATTTTTTCTGGGTCTACCAGCGCTAGAATTTTTTTTTGGGTCTACCAGGGGTAGAAATTTTTTTTTTTTTTTTTTAATTTTTAAAACGTTATTTAGCTCTAGGCGGCGTACAGGGCTCCACAGATGGGTTTGGGTTTGGGTTTGGGTTAGAGTTAGGGGTTGGGTTGGGGTCAACCCAGGCAAAGTGCAGACATGAATATCGGGCACTGGAGGTGATTTTCCTGGGTAAAAGACAGCCATAAACGTCGGCGCGACCAAATACGACGACATACGACCATTCTCAAAAGTGCCCAAAATGCACTAAAATTGGTTTTAAATCAGCACTCATCGATCAAATACAAATATTATATATTTAATACAAATATTTGACCTTTTTAAACATTAAAACCGGGCCCAGGAGGGTGATTTACCCGAAGAAATGACACTTTTGACCTGGCAATTTGACCCTAATTGCAGTAAAAAAAAATGTCCACAGTGTGGCAGAGTTCTGCGGGTTCCATAGCGGCCCAGTGCGTACATTGGAACATGTGGAAAAAGTTGGAAAAATGTTAAAAATGGTCGAAAATGTTTAAAATCAACCCAGGAATAGTGCATTGAAAGCCCGCAGAAAGTTTTGGAAAAGATCGGTAAATTTGGGAAAATGTCAAAAATGGTCGAAAATGTTTAAAATCAACCCAGGAATAGTGCATTGAAAGCCCGCAGAAAGTTTTGGAAAAGATCGGTAAATTTGGGAAAATGTCAAAAATGGTCGAAAATGTTTAAAATTAACCCAGGAATAGTGCATCGAAAGACCGCAGAAATTTTTTCTGGGTCTACCAGCGCTAGAAATTTTTTTTGGGTCTACCAGGGGTAGAATTTTTTTTTTTTTTTTTTTATTCTCAAAAGTGCCCAAAATGCACTAAAATTGGTTTTAAATCAGCACTCATCGATCAAATACAAATATTATATATTTAATACAAATATTTGACCTTTTTAAACATTAAAACCGGGCCCAGGAGGGTGATTTACCCGAAGAAATGACACTTTTGACCCGGCAATTTGACCCTAATTGCAGTAAAAAAAAATGTCCACAGTGTGGCAGAGTTCTGCGGGTTCCATAGCGGCCCAGTGCGTACATTGGAACATGTGGAAAAAGTTGGAAAAATGTTAAAAATGGTCGAAAATGGTTAAAATCAACCCAGAAATAGTGCATTGAAAGCCCGCAGAAAGTTTTGGAAAAGATCGGTAAATTTGGGAAAATGTCAAAAATGGTCGAAAATGTTTAAAATCAACCCAGGAATAGTGCATTGAAAGCCCGCAGAAAGTTTTGGAAAAGATCGGTAAATTTGGGAAAATGTCAAAAATGGTCGAAAATGTTTAAAATCAACCCAGGAATAGTGCATTGAAAGCCCGCAGAAAGTTTTGGAAAAGATCGGTAAATTTGGGAAAATGTCAAAAATGGTCAAAAATGTTTAAAATCAACCCAGGAATAGTGCATTGAAAGCCCGCAGAAAGTTTTGGAAAAGATCGGTAAATTTGGGAAAATGTCAAAAATGGTCGAAAATGTTTAAAATCAACCCAGGAATAGTGCATTGAAAGCCCGCAGAAAGTTTTGGAAAAGATCGGTAAATTTGGGAAAATGTCAAAAATGGTCGAAAATGTTTAAAATCAACCCAGGAATAGTGCATTGAAAGCCCGCAGAAAGTTTTGGAAAAGATCGGTATATTTGGGAAAATGTCAAAAATGGTCGAAAATGTTTAAAATCAACCCAGGAATAGTGCATTGAAAGCCCGCAGAAAGTTTTGGAAAAGATCGGTAAATTTGGGAAAATGTCAAAAATGGTCAAAAATGTTTAAAATCAACCCAGGAATAGTGCATTGAAAGCCCGCAGAAAGTTTTGGAAAAGATCGGTAAATTTGGGAAAATGTCAAAAATGGTCAAAAATGTTTAAAATCAACCCAGGAATAGTGCATTGAAAGCCCGCAGAAAGTTTTGGAAAAGATCGGTAAATTTGGGAAAATGTCAAAAATGGTCGAAAATGTTTAAAATTAACCCAGGAATAGTGCATCGAAAGACCGCAGAAATTTTTTCTGGGTCTACCAGCGCTAGAAATTTTTTTTGGGTCTACCAGGGGTAGAATTTTTTTTTTTTTTTTTTTAATTTTTAAAACGTTATTTAGCTCTAGGCGGCGTACAGGGCTCCACAGATGGGTTTGGGTTTGGGTTTGGGTTAGAGTTAGGGGTTGGGTTGGGGTCAACCCAGGCAAAGTGCAGACATGAATATCGGGCACTGGAGGTGATTTTCCTGGGTAAAAGACAGCCATAAACGTCGGCGCGACCAAATACGACGACATACGACCATTCTCAAAAGTGCCCAAAATGCACTAAAATTGGTTTTAAATCAGCACTCATCGATCAAATACAAATATTATATATTTAATACAAATATTTGACCTTTTTAAACATTAAAACCGGGCCCAGGAGGGTGATTTACCCGAAGAAATGACACTTTTGACCTGGCAATTTGACCCTAATTGCAGTAAAAAAAAATGTCCACAGTGTGGCAGAGTTCTGCGGGTTCCATAGCGGCCCAGTGCGTACATTGAAACATGTGGAAAAAGTTGGAAAAATGTTAAACATGGTCGAAAATGGTTAAAATCAACCCAGAAATAGTGCATTGAAAGCCCGCAGAAAGTTTTGGAAAAGATCGGTAAATTTGGGAAAATGTCAAAAATGGTCGAAAATGTTTAAAATCAACCCAGGAATAGTGCATTGAAAGCCCGCAGAAAGTTTTGGAAAAGATCGGTAAATTTGGGAAAATGTCAAAAATGGTCAAAAATGTTTAAAATCAACCCAGGAATAGTGCATTGAAAGCCCGCAGAAAGTTTTGGAAAAGATGGGTAAATTTGGGAAAATGTCAAAAATGGTCGAAAATGTTTAAAATCAACCCAGGAATAGTGCATTGAAAGCCCGCAGAAAGTTTTGGAAAAGATCGGTAAATTTGGGAAAATGTCAAAAATGGTCGAAAATGTTTAAAATCAACCCAGGAATAGTGCATTGAAAGCCCGCAGAAAGTTTTGGAAAAGATCGGTAAATTTGGGAAAATGTCAAAAATGGTCGAAAATGTTTAAAATCAACCCAGGAATAGTGCATTGAAAGCCCGCAGAAAGTTTTGGAAAAGATCGGTAAATTTGGGAAAATGTCAAAAATGGTCGAAAATGTTTAAAATTAACCCAGGAATAGTGCATCGAAAGACCGCAGAAATTTTTTCTGGGTCTACCAGCGCTAGAAATTTTTTTTGGGTCTACCAGGGGTAGAATTTTTTTTTTTTTTTTTTTTAATTTTTAAAACGTTATTTAGCTCTAGGCGGCGTACAGGGCTCCACAGATGGGTTTGGGTTTGGGTTTGGGTTAGAGTTAGGGGTTGGGTTGGGGTCAACCCAGGCAAAGTGCAGACATGAATATCGGGCACTGGAGGTGATTTTCCTGGGTAAAAGACAGCCATAAACGTCGGCGCGACCAAATACGACGACATACGACCATTCTCAAAAGTGCCCAAAATGCACTAAAATTGGTTTTAAATCAGCACTCATCGATCAAATACAAATATTATATATTTAATACAAATATTTGACCTTTTTAAACATTAAAACCGGGCCCAGGAGGGTGATTTACCCGAAGAAATGCCACTTTTGACCTGGCAATTTGACCCTAATTGCAGTAAAAAAAAATGTCCACAGTGTGGCAGAGTTCTGCGGGTTCCATAGCGGCCCAGTGCGTACATTGGAACATGTGGAAAAAGTTGGAAAAATGTTAAAAATGGTCGAAAATGGTTAAAATCAACCCAGAAATAGTGCATTGAAAGCCCGCAGAAAGTTTTGGAAAAGATCGGTAAATTTGGGAAAATGTCAAAAATGGTCGAAAATGTTTAAAATCAACCCAGGAATAGTGCATTGAAAGCCCGCAGAAAGTTTTGGAAAAGATCGGTAAATTTGGGAAAATGTCAAAAATGGTCGAAAATGTTTAAAATCAACCCAGGAATAGTGCATTGAAAGCCCGCAGAAAGTTTTGGAAAAGATCGGTAAATTTGGGAAAATGTCAAAAATGGTCGAAAATGTTTAAAATCAACCCAGGAATAGTGCATTGAAAGCCCGCAGAAAGTTTTGGAAAATATCGGTAAATTTGGGAAAATGTCAAAAATGGTCGAAAATGTTTAAAATCAACCCAGGAATAGTGCATTGAAAGCCCGCAGAAAGTTTTGGAAAAGATCGGTAAATTTGGGAAAATGTCAAAAATGGTCGAAAATGTTTAAAATCAACCCAGGAATAGTGCATTGAAAGCCCGCAGAAAGTTTTGGAAAAGATCGGTAAATTTGGGAAAATGTCAAAAATGGTCAAAAATGTTTAAAATCAACCCAGGAATAGTGCATTGAAAGCCCGCAGAAAGTTTTGGAAAAGATCGGTATATTTGGGAAAATGTCAAAAATGGTCGAAAATGTTTAAAATCAACCCAGGAATAGTGCATTGAAAGCCCGCAGAAAGTTTTGGAAAAGATCGGTAAATTTGGGAAAATGTCAAAAATGGTCAAAAATGTTTAAAATCAACCCAGGAATAGTGCATTGAAAGCCCGCAGAAAGTTTTGGAAAAGATCGGTAAATTTGGGAAAATGTCAAAAATGGTCGAAAATGTTTAAAATCAACCCAGGAATAGTGCATTGAAAGCCCGCAGAAAGTTTTGGAAAAGATCGGTAAATTTGGGAAAATGTCAAAAATGGTCAAAAATGTTTAAAATCAACCCAGGAATAGTGCATTGAAAGCCCGCAGAAAGTTTTGGAAAAGATCGGTAAATTTGGGAAAATGTCAAAAATGGTCGAAAATGTTTAAAATCAACCCAGGAATAGTGCATTGAAAGCCCGCAGAAAGTTTTGGAAAAGATCGGTAAATTTGGGAAAATGTCAAAAATGGTCGAAAATGTTTAAAATCAACCCAGGAATAGTGCATTGAAAGCCCGCAGAAAGTTTTGGAAAAGATCGGTAAATTTGGGAAAATGTCAAAAATGGTCGAAAATGTTTAAAATCAACCCAGGAATAGTGCATTGAAAGCCCGCAGAAAGTTTTGGAAAAGATCGGTATATTTGGGAAAATGTCAAAAATGGTCGAAAATGTTTAAAATCAACCCAGGAATAGTGCACCGAAAGCCCGCAGAAAGTTTTGGAAAAGATCGGTAAATTTAAATTTAAGCGTTTTTTTTCTAAGTGTGGAGGGACTTAGAAAAAATCCGCTTAAATTTAAGCGTTTTTTTTTCTAAGTGTGGAGGGACTTAGAAAAAATCCGCTTAAATTTAAGCGTTTTTTTTCTAAGTGTGGAGGGACTTAGAAAAAATCCGCTTAAATTTAAGCGTTTTTTTTCTAAGTGTGGAGGGACTTAGAAAAATTTCTGGAGCTCAGAAATTCAGCGGGGCATCAGCCGACCCAATCCGCTCACGGTGCACTATTCTCGGATCGACTCGGGGCGAACCCCCGCCGATTTTAAAAGTGCTGAAACTCGAAAAATATACGGAGCTCGACGATGAAACCTGGTATCTGTCGATAATAGTGCATCGAAAGCCCGCAGAAAGTTTTGGAAAAAGATCGGTAAATTTGGGAAAATGTCAAAAATGGTCGAAAATGTTTAAAATCAACCCAGGAATAGTGCACCGAAAGCCCGCAGAAAGTTTTGGAAAAGATCGGTAAATTTGGGAAAATGTCAAAAATGGTCGAAAATGTTTAAAATCAACCCAGGAATAGTGCATTGAAAGCCCGCAGAAAGTTTTGGAAAAGATCGGTAAATTTGGGAAAATGTCAAAAATGGTCAAAAATGTTTAAAATCAACCCAGGAATAGTGCATTGAAAGCCCGCAGAAAGTTTTGGAAAAGATCGGTAAATTTGGGAAAATGTCAAAAATGGTCGAAAATGTTTAAAATCAACCCAGGAATAGTGCATTGAAAGCCCGCAGAAAGTTTTGGAAAAGATCGGTAAATTTGGGAAAATGTCAAAAATGGTCGAAAATGTTTAAAATTAACCCAGGAATAGTGCATCGAAAGACCGCAGAAATTTTTTCTGGGTCTACCAGCGCTAGAAATTTTTTTTGGTTCTACCAGGGGTAGAATTTTTTTTTTTTTTTTAATTTTTAAAACGTTATTTAGCTCTAGGCGGCGTACAGGGCTCCACAGATGGGTTTGGGTTTGGGTTTGGGTTAGAGTTAGGGGTTGGGTTGGGGTCAACCCAGGCAAAGTGCAGACATGAATATCGGGCACTGGAGGTGATTTTCCTGGGTAAAAGACAGCCATAAACGTCGGCGCGACCAAATACGACGACATACGACCATTCTCAAAAGTGCCCAAAATGCACTAAAATTGGTTTTAAATCAGCACTCATCGATCAAATACAAATATTATATATTTAATACAAATATTTGACCTTTTTAAACATTAAAACCGGGCCCAGGAGGGTGATTTACCCGAAGAAATGACACTTTTGACCTGGCAATTTGACCCTAATTGCAGTAAAAAAAAATGTCCACAGTGTGGCAGAGTTCTGCGGGTTCCATAGCGGCCCAGTGCGTACATTGGAACATGTGGAAAAAGTTGGAAAAATGTTAAAAATGGTCGAAAATGGTTAAAATCAACCCAGAAATAGTGCATTGAAAGCCCGCAGAAAGTTTTGGAAAAGATCGGTAAATTTGGGAAAATGTCAAAAATGGTCGAAAATGTTTAAAATCAACCCAGGAATAGTGCATTGAAAGCCCGCAGAAAGTTTTGGAAAAGATCGGTAAATTTGGGAAAATGTCAAAAATGGTCGAAAATGTTTAAAATCAACCCAGGAATAGTGCATTGAAAGCCCGCAGAAAGTTTTGGAAAAGATCGGTAAATTTGGGAAAATGTCAAAAATGGTCGAAAATGTTTAAAATCAACCCAGGAATAGTGCATTGAAAGCCCGCAGAAAGTTTTGGAAAAGATCGGTAAATTTGGGAAAATGTCAAAAATGGTCGAAAATGTTTAAAATCAACCCAGGAATAGTGCATTGAAAGCCCGCAGAAAGTTTTGGAAAAGATCGGTAAATTTGGGAAAATGTCAAAAATGGTCGAAAATGTTTAAAATCAACCCAGGAATAGTGCATTGAAAGCCCGCAGAAAGTTTTGGAAAAGATCGGTAAATTTGGGAAAATGTCAAAAATGGTCGAAAATGTTTAAAATCAACCCAGGAATAGTGCATTGAAAGCCCGCAGAAAGTTTTGGAAAAGATCGGTATATTTGGGAAAATGTCAAAAATGGTCGAAAATGTTTAAAATCAACCCAGGAATAGTGCATTGAAAGCCCGCAGAAAGTTTTGGAAAAGATCGGTAAATTTGGGAAAATGTCAAAAATGGTCAAAAATGTTTAAAATCAACCCAGGAATAGTGCATTGAAAGCCCGCAGAAAGTTTTGGAAAAGATCGGTAAATTTGGGAAAATGTCAAAAATGGTCGAAAATGTTTAAAATCAACCCAGGAATAGTGCATTGAAAGCCCGCAGAAAGTTTTGGAAAAGATCGGTAAATTTGGGAAAATGTCAAAAATGGTCAAAAATGTTTAAAATCAACCCAGGAATAGTGCATTGAAAGCCCGCAGAAAGTTTTGGAAAAGATCGGTAAATTTGGGAAAATGTCAAAAATGGTCGAAAATGTTTAAAATCAACCCAGGAATAGTGCATTGAAAGCCCGCAGAAAGTTTTGGAAAAGATCGGTAAATTTGGGAAAATGTCAAAAATGGTCGAAAATGTTTAAAATCAACCCAGGAATAGTGCATTGAAAGCCCGCAGAAAGTTTTGGAAAAGATCGGTAAATTTGGGAAAATGTCAAAAATGGTCGAAAATGTTTAAAATCAACCCAGGAATAGTGCATTGAAAGCCCGCAGAAAGTTTTGGAAAAGATCGGTATATTTGGGAAAATGTCAAAAATGGTCGAAAATGTTTAAAATCAACCCAGGAATAGTGCACCGAAAGCCCGCAGAAAGTTTTGGAAAAGATCGGTAAATTTAAATTTAAGCGTTTTTTTTCTAAGTGTGGAGGGACTTAGAAAAAATCCGCTTAAATTTAAGCGTTTTTTTTCTAAGTGTGGAGGGACTTAGAAAAAATCCGCTTAAATTTAAGCGTTTTTTTTCTAAGTGTGGAGGGACTTAGAAAAAATCCGCTTAAATTTAAGCGTTTTTTTTCTAAGTGTGGAGGGACTTAGAAAAATTTCTGGAGCTCAGAAATTCAGCGGGGCATCAGCCGACCCAATCCGCTCACGGTGCACTATTCTCGGATCGACTCGGGGCGAACCCCCGCCGATTTTAAAAGTGCTGAAACTCGAAAAATATACGGAGCTCGACGATGAAACCTGGTATCTGTCGATAATAGTGCATCGAAAGCCCGCAGAAAGTTTTGGAAAAAGATCGGTAAATTTGGGAAAATGTCAAAAATGGTCGAAAATGTTTAAAATCAACCCAGGAATAGTGCACCGAAAGCCCGCAGAAAGTTTTGGAAAAGATCGGTAAATTTGGGAAAATGTCAAAAATGGTCGAAAATGTTTAAAATCAACCCAGGAATAGTGCATTGAAAGCCCGCAGAAAGTTTTGGAAAAGATCGGTAAATTTGGGAAAATGTCAAAAATGGTCAAAAATGTTTAAAATCAACCCAGGAATAGTGCATTGAAAGCCCGCAGAAAGTTTTGGAAAAGATCGGTAAATTTGGGAAAATGTCAAAAATGGTCGAAAATGTTTAAAATCAACCCAGGAATAGTGCATTGAAAGCCCGCAGAAAGTTTTGGAAAAGATCGGTAAATTTGGGAAAATGTCAAAAATGGTCGAAAATGTTTAAAATTAACCCAGGAATAGTGCATCGAAAGACCGCAGAAATTTTTTCTGGGTCTACCAGCGCTAGAAATTTTTTTTGGTTCTACCAGGGGTAGAAATTTTTTTTTTTTTTTTAATTTTTAAAACGTTATTTAGCTCTAGGCGGCGTACAGGGCTCCACAGATGGGTTTGGGTTTGGGTTTGGGTTAGAGTTAGGGGTTGGGTTGGGGTCAACCCAGGCAAAGTGCAGACATGAATATCGGGCACTGGAGGTGATTTTCCTGGGTAAAAGACAGCCATAAACGTCGGCGCGACCAAATACGACGACATACGACCATTCTCAAAAGTGCCCAAAATGCACTAAAATTGGTTTTAAATCAGCACTCATCGATCAATTACAAATATTATATATTTAATACAAATATTTGACCTTTTTAAACATTAAAACCGGGCCCAGGAGGGTGATTTACCCGAAGAAATGACACTTTTGACCTGGCAATTTGACCCTAATTGCAGTAAAAAAAAATGTCCACAGTGTGGCAGAGTTCTGCGGGTTCCATAGCGGCCCAGTGCGTACATTGGAACATGTGGAAAAAGTTGGAAAAATGTTAAAAATGGTCGAAAATGGTTAAAATCAACCCAGAAATAGTGCATTGAAAGCCCGCAGAAAGTTTTGGAAAAGATCGGTAAATTTGGGAAAATGTCAAAAATGGTCGAAAATGTTTAAAATCAACCCAGGAATAGTGCATTGAAAGCCCGCAGAAAGTTTTGGAAAAGATCGGTAAATTTGGGAAAATGTCAAAAATGGTCGAAAATGTTTAAAATCAACCCAGGAATAGTGCATTGAAAGCCCGCAGAAAGTTTTGGAAAAGATCGGTAAATTTGGGAAAATGTCAAAAATGGTCGAAAATGTTTAAAATCAACCCAGGAATAGTGCATTGAAAGCCCGCAGAAAGTTTTGGAAAAGATCGGTAAATTTGGGAAAATGTCAAAAATGGTCGAAAATGTTTAAAATCAACCCAGGAATAGTGCATTGAAAGCCCGCAGAAAGTTTTGGAAAAGATCGGTAAATTTGGGAAAATGTCAAAAATGGTCGAAAATGTTTAAAATCAACCCAGGAATAGTGCATTGAAAGCCCGCAGAAAGTTTTGGAAAAGATCGGTAAATTTGGGAAAATGTCAAAAATGGTCGAAAATGTTTAAAATCAACCCAGGAATAGTGCATTGAAAGCCCGCAGAAAGTTTTGGAAAAGATCGGTAAATTTGGGAAAATGTCAAAAATGGTCAAAAATGTTTAAAATCAACCCAGGAATAGTGCATTGAAAGCCCGCAGAAAGTTTTGGAAAAGATCGGTAAATTTGGGAAAATGTCAAAAATGGTCGAAAATGTTTAAAATCAACCCAGGAATAGTGCATTGAAAGCCCGCAGAAAGTTTTGGAAAAGATCGGTAAATTTGGGAAAATGTCAAAAATGGTCGAAAATGTTTAAAATTAACCCAGGAATAGTGCATCGAAAGACCGCAGAAATTTTTTCTGGGTCTACCAGCGCTAGAAATTTTTTTTGGGTCTACCAGGGGTAGAATTTTTTTTTTTTTTTTTTATTCTCAAAAGTGCCCAAAATGCACTAAAATTGGTTTTAAATCAGCACTCATCGATCAAATACAAATATTATATATTTAATACAAATATTTGACCTTTTTAAACATTAAAACCGGGCCCAGGAGGGTGATTTACCCGAAGAAATGACACTTTTGACCTGGCAATTTGACCCTAATTGCAGTAAAAAAAAAATGTCCACAGTGTGGCAGAGTTCTGCGGGTTCCATAGCGGCCCAGTGCGTACATTGGAACATGTGGAAAAAGTTGGAAAAATGTTAAAAATGGTCGAAAATGTTTAAAATCAACCCAGGAATAGTGCATTGAAAGCCCGCAGAAAGTTTTGGAAAAGATCGGTAAATTTGGGAAAATGTCAAAAATGGTCGAAAATGTTTAAAATCAACCCAGGAATAGTGCATCGAAAGACCGCAGAAATTTTTTCTGGGTCTACCAGCGCTAGAAATTTTTTTTGGGTCTACCAGGGGTAGAATTTTTTTTTTTTTTTTTTATTCTCAAAAGTGCCCAAAATGCACTAAAATTGGTTTTAAATCAGCACTCATCGATCAAATACAAATATTATATATTTAATACAAATATTTGACCTTTTTAAACATTAAAACCGGGCCCAGGAGGGTGATTTACCCGAAGAAATGACACTTTTGACCCGGCAATTTGACCCTAATTGCAGTAAAAAAAAATGTCCACAGTGTGGCAGAGTTCTGCGGGTTCCATAGCGGCCCAGTGCGTACATTGGAACATGTGGAAAAAGTTGGAAAAATGTTAAAAATGGTCGAAAATGGTTAAAATCAACCCAGAAATAGTGCATTGAAAGCCCGCAGAAAGTTTTGGAAAAGATCGGTAAATTTGGGAAAATGTCAAAAATGGTCGAAAATGTTTAAAATCAACCCAGGAATAGTGCATTGAAAGCCCGCAGAAAGTTTTGGAAAAGATCGGTAAATTTGGGAAAATGTCAAAAATGGTCGAAAATGTTTAAAATCAACCCAGGAATAGTGCATTGAAAGCCCGCAGAAAGTTTTGGAAAAGATCGGTAAATTTGGGAAAATGTCAAAAATGGTCAAAAATGTTTAAAATCAACCCAGGAATAGTGCATTGAAAGCCCGCAGAAAGTTTTGGAAAAGATCGGTAAATTTGGGAAAATGTCAAAAATGGTCGAAAATGTTTAAAATCAACCCAGGAATAGTGCATTGAAAGCCCGCAGAAAGTTTTGGAAAAGATCGGTAAATTTGGGAAAATGTCAAAAATGGTCGAAAATGTTTAAAATCAACCCAGGAATAGTGCATTGAAAGCCCGCAGAAAGTTTTGGAAAAGATCGGTAAATTTGGGAAAATGTCAAAAATGGTCGAAAATGTTTAAAATCAACCCAGGAATAGTGCATTGAAAGCCCGCAGAAAGTTTTGGAAAAGATCGGTATATTTGGGAAAATGTCAAAAATGGTCGAAAATGTTTAAAATCAACCCAGGAATAGTGCATTGAAAGCCCGCAGAAAGTTTTGGAAAAGATCGGTAAATTTGGGAAAATGTCAAAAATGGTCAAAAATGTTTAAAATCAACCCAGGAATAGTGCATTGAAAGCCCGCAGAAAGTTTTGGAAAAGATCGGTAAATTTGGGAAAATGTCAAAAATGGTCAAAAATGTTTAAAATCAACCCAGGAATAGTGCATTGAAAGCCCGCAGAAAGTTTTGGAAAAGATCGGTAAATTTGGGAAAATGTCAAAAATGGTCGAAAATGTTTAAAATCAACCCAGGAATAGTGCATTGAAAGCCCGCAGAAAGTTTTGGAAAAGATCGGTAAATTTGGGAAAATGTCAAAAATGGTCGAAAATGTTTAAAATTAACCCAGGAATAGTGCATCGAAAGACCGCAGAAATTTTTTCTGGGTCTACCAGCGCTAGAAATTTTTTTTGGGTCTACCAGGGGTAGAATTTTTTTTTTTTTTTTTTTTAATTTTTAAAACGTTATTTAGCTCTAGGCGGCGTACAGGGCTCCACAGATGGGTTTGGGTTTGGGTTTGGGTTAGAGTTAGGGGTTGGGTTGGGGTCAACCCAGGCAAAGTGCAGACATGAATATCGGGCACTGGAGGTGATTTTCCTGGGTAAAAGACAGCCATAAACGTCGGCGCGACCAAATACGACGACATACGACCATTCTCAAAAGTGCCCAAAATGCACTAAAATTGGTTTTAAATCAGCACTCATCGATCAAATACAAATATTATATATTTAATACAAATATTTGACCTTTTTAAACATTAAAACCGGGCCCAGGAGGGTGATTTACCCGAAGAAATGACACTTTTGACCTGGCAATTTGACCCTAATTGCAGTAAAAAAAAATGTCCACAGTGTGGCAGAGTTCTGCGGGTTCCATAGCGGCCCAGTGCGTACATTGGAACATGTGGAAAAAGTTGGAAAAATGTTAAAAATGGTCGAAAATGTTTAAAATCAACCCAGGAATAGTGCATTGAAAGCCCGCAGAAAGTTTTGGAAAAGATCGGTAAATTTGGGAAAATGTCAAAAATGGTCGAAAATGTTTAAAATCAACCCAGGAATAGTGCATTGAAAGCCCGCAGAAAGTTTTGGAAAAGATCGGTAAATTTGGGAAAATGTCAAAAATGGTCGAAAATGTTTAAAATTAACCCAGGAATAGTGCATCGAAAGACCGCAGAAATTTTTTCTGGGTCTACCAGCGCTAGAAATTTTTTTTGGGTCTACCAGGGGTAGAATTTTTTTTTTTTTTTTTTTATTCTCAAAAGTGCCCAAAATGCACTAAAATTGGTTTTAAATCAGCACTCATCGATCAAATACAAATATTATATATTTAATACAAATATTTGACCTTTTTAAACATTAAAACCGGGCCCAGGAGGGTGATTTACCCGAAGAAATGACACTTTTGACCCGGCAATTTGACCCTAATTGCAGTAAAAAAAAATGTCCACAGTGTGGCAGAGTTCTGCGGGTTCCATAGCGGCCCAGTGCGTACATTGGAACATGTGGAAAAAGTTGGAAAAATGTTAAAAATGGTCGAAAATGGTTAAAATCAACCCAGAAATAGTGCATTGAAAGCCCGCAGAAAGTTTTGGAAAAGATCGGTAAATTTGGGAAAATGTCAAAAATGGTCGAAAATGTTTAAAATCAACCCAGGAATAGTGCATTGAAAGCCCGCAGAAAGTTTTGGAAAAGATCGGTAAATTTGGGAAAATGTCAAAAATGGTCGAAAATGTTTAAAATCAACCCAGGAATAGTGCATTGAAAGCCCGCAGAAAGTTTTGGAAAAGATCGGTAAATTTGGGAAAATGTCAAAAATGGTCAAAAATGTTTAAAATCAACCCAGGAATAGTGCATTGAAAGCCCGCAGAAAGTTTTGGAAAAGATCGGTAAATTTGGGAAAATGTCAAAAATGGTCGAAAATGTTTAAAATCAACCCAGGAATAGTGCATTGAAAGCCCGCAGAAAGTTTTGGAAAAGATCGGTAAATTTGGGAAAATGTCAAAAATGGTCGAAAATGTTTAAAATCAACCCAGGAATAGTGCATTGAAAGCCCGCAGAAAGTTTTGGAAAAGATCGGTAAATTTGGGAAAATGTCAAAAATGGTCGAAAATGTTTAAAATCAACCCAGGAATAGTGCATTGAAAGCCCGCAGAAAGTTTTGGAAAAGATCGGTATATTTGGGAAAATGTCAAAAATGGTCGAAAATGTTTAAAATCAACCCAGGAATAGTGCATTGAAAGCCCGCAGAAAGTTTTGGAAAAGATCGGTAAATTTGGGAAAATGTCAAAAATGGTCGAAAATGTTTAAAATCAACCCAGGAATAGTGCATTGAAAGCCCGCAGAAAGTTTTGGAAAAGATCGGTAAATTTGGGAAAATGTCAAAAATGGTCGAAAATGTTTAAAATTAACCCAGGAATAGTGCATCGAAAGACCGCAGAAATTTTTTCTGGGTCTACCAGCGCTAGAAATTTTTTTTGGGTCTACCAGGGGTAGAATTTTTTTTTTTTTTTTTTTTAATTTTTAAAACGTTATTTAGCTCTAGGCGGCGTACAGGGCTCCACAGATGGGTTTGGGTTTGGGTTTGGGTTAGAGTTAGGGGTTGGGTTGGGGTCAACCCAGGCAAAGTGCAGACATGAATATCGGGCACTGGAGGTGATTTTCCTGGGTAAAAGACAGCCATAAACGTCGGCGCGACCAAATACGACGACATACGACCATTCTCAAAAGTGCCCAAAATGCACTAAAATTGGTTTTAAATCAGCACTCATCGATCAAATACAAATATTATATATTTAATACAAATATTTGACCTTTTTAAACATTAAAACCGGGCCCAGGAGGGTGATTTACCCGAAGAAATGACACTTTTGACCTGGCAATTTGACCCTAATTGCAGTAAAAAAAAATGTCCACAGTGTGGCAGAGTTCTGCGGGTTCCATAGCGGCCCAGTGCGTACATTGGAACATGTGGAAAAAGTTGGAAAAATGTTAAAAATGGTCGAAAATGTTTAAAATCAACCCAGGAATAGTGCATTGAAAGCCCGCAGAAAGTTTTGGAAAAGATCGGTAAATTTGGGAAAATGTCAAAAATGGTCGAAAATGTTTAAAATCAACCCAGGAATAGTGCATTGAAAGCCCGCAGAAAGTTTTGGAAAAGATCGGTAAATTTGGGAAAATGTCAAAAATGGTCGAAAATGTTTAAAATTAACCCAGGAATAGTGCATCGAAAGACCGCAGAAATTTTTTCTGGGTCTACCAGCGCTAGAAATTTTTTTTGGGTCTACCAGGGGTAGAATTTTTTTTTTTTTTTTTTTATTCTCAAAAGTGCCCAAAATGCACTAAAATTGGTTTTAAATCAGCACTCATCGATCAAATACAAATATTATATATTTAATACAAATATTTGACCTTTTTAAACATTAAAACCGGGCCCAGGAGGGTGATTTACCCGAAGAAATGACACTTTTGACCCGGCAATTTGACCCTAATTGCAGTAAAAAAAAATGTCCACAGTGTGGCAGAGTTCTGCGGGTTCCATAGCGGCCCAGTGCGTACATTGGAACATGTGGAAAAAGTTGGAAAAATGTTAAAAATGGTCGAAAATGGTTAAAATCAACCCAGAAATAGTGCATTGAAAGCCCGCAGAAAGTTTTGGAAAAGATCGGTAAATTTGGGAAAATGTCAAAAATGGTCGAAAATGTTTAAAATCAACCCAGGAATAGTGCATTGAAAGCCCGCAGAAAGTTTTGGAAAAGATCGGTAAATTTGGGAAAATGTCAAAAATGGTCGAAAATGTTTAAAATTAACCCAGGAATAGTGCATCGAAAGACCGCAGAAATTTTTTCTGGGTCTACCAGCGCTAGAAATTTTTTTTGGGTCTACCAGGGGTAGAATTTTTTTTTTTTTTTTTTTTAATTTTTAAAACGTTATTTAGCTCTAGGCGGCGTACAGGGCTCCACAGATGGGTTTGGGTTTGGGTTTGGGTTAGAGTTAGGGGTTGGGTTGGGGTCAACCCAGGCAAAGTGCAGACATGAATATCGGGCACTGGAGGTGATTTTCCTGGGTAAAAGACAGCCATAAACGTCGGCGCGACCAAATACGACGACATACGACCATTCTCAAAAGTGCCCAAAATGCACTAAAATTGGTTTTAAATCAGCACTCATCGATCAAATACAAATATTATATATTTAATACAAATATTTGACCTTTTTAAACATTAAAACCGGGCCCAGGAGGGTGATTTACCCGAAGAAATGCCACTTTTGACCTGGCAATTTGACCCTAATTGCAGTAAAAAAAAATGTCCACAGTGTGGCAGAGTTCTGCGGGTTCCATAGCGGCCCAGTGCGTACATTGGAACATGTGGAAAAAGTTGGAAAAATGTTAAACATGGTCGAAAATGGTTAAAATCAACCCAGAAATAGTGCATTGAAAGCCCGCAGAAAGTTTTGGAAAAGATCGGTAAATTTGGGAAAATGTCAAAAATGGTCGAAAATGTTTAAAATCAACCCAGGAATAGTGCATTGAAAGCCCGCAGAAAGTTTTGGAAAAGATCGGTAAATTTGGGAAAATGTCAAAAATGGTCAAAAATGTTTAAAATCAACCCAGGAATAGTGCATTGAAAGCCCGCAGAAAGTTTTGGAAAAGATGGGTAAATTTGGGAAAATGTCAAAAATGGTCGAAAATGTTTAAAATCAACCCAGGAATAGTGCATTGAAAGCCCGCAGAAAGTTTTGGAAAAGATCGGTAAATTTGGGAAAATGTCAAAAATGGTCGAAAATGTTTAAAATCAACCCAGGAATAGTGCATTGAAAGCCCGCAGAAAGTTTTGGAAAAGATCGGTAAATTTGGGAAAATGTCAAAAATGGTCGAAAATGTTTAAAATTAACCCAGGAATAGTGCATCGAAAGACCGCAGAAATTTTTTCTGGGTCTACCAGCGCTAGAAATTTTTTTTGGGTCTACCAGGGGTAGAATTTTTTTTTTTTTTTTTTTTAATTTTTAAAACGTTATTTAGCTCTAGGCGGCGTACAGGGCTCCACAGATGGGTTTGGGTTTGGGTTTGGGTTAGAGTTAGGGGTTGGGTTGGGGTCAACCCAGGCAAAGTGCAGACATGAATATCGGGCACTGGAGGTGATTTTCCTGGGTAAAAGACAGCCATAAACGTCGGCGCGACCAAATACGACGACATACGACCATTCTCAAAAGTGCCCAAAATGCACTAAAATTGGTTTTAAATCAGCACTCATCGATCAAATACAAATATTATATATTTAATACAAATATTTGACCTTTTTAAACATTAAAACCGGGCCCAGGAGGGTGATTTACCCGAAGAAATGCCACTTTTGACCTGGCAATTTGACCCTAATTGCAGTAAAAAAAAATGTCCACAGTGTGGCAGAGTTCTGCGGGTTCCATAGCGGCCCAGTGCGTACATTGGAACATGTGGAAAAAGTTGGAAAAATGTTAAAAATGGTCGAAAATGGTTAAAATCAACCCAGAAATAGTGCATTGAAAGCCCGCAGAAAGTTTTGGAAAAGATCGGTAAATTTGGGAAAATGTCAAAAATGGTCGAAAATGTTTAAAATCAACCCAGGAATAGTGCATTGAAAGCCCGCAGAAAGTTTTGGAAAAGATCGGTAAATTTGGGAAAATGTCAAAAATGGTCGAAAATGTTTAAAATCAACCCAGGAATAGTGCATTGAAAGCCCGCAGAAAGTTTTGGAAAAGATCGGTAAATTTGGGAAAATGTCAAAAATGGTCGAAAATGTTTAAAATCAACCCAGGAATAGTGCATTGAAAGCCCGCAGAAAGTTTTGGAAAATATCGGTAAATTTGGGAAAATGTCAAAAATGGTCGAAAATGTTTAAAATCAACCCAGGAATAGTGCATTGAAAGCCCGCAGAAAGTTTTGGAAAAGATCGGTAAATTTGGGAAAATGTCAAAAATGGTCGAAAATGTTTAAAATCAACCCAGGAATAGTGCATTGAAAGCCCGCAGAAAGTTTTGGAAAAGATCGGTAAATTTGGGAAAATGTCAAAAATGGTCAAAAATGTTTAAAATCAACCCAGGAATAGTGCATTGAAAGCCCGCAGAAAGTTTTGGAAAAGATCGGTATATTTGGGAAAATGTCAAAAATGGTCGAAAATGTTTAAAATCAACCCAGGAATAGTGCATTGAAAGCCCGCAGAAAGTTTTGGAAAAGATCGGTAAATTTGGGAAAATGTCAAAAATGGTCAAAAATGTTTAAAATCAACCCAGGAATAGTGCATTGAAAGCCCGCAGAAAGTTTTGGAAAAGATCGGTAAATTTGGGAAAATGTCAAAAATGGTCGAAAATGTTTAAAATCAACCCAGGAATAGTGCATTGAAAGCCCGCAGAAAGTTTTGGAAAAGATCGGTAAATTTGGGAAAATGTCAAAAATGGTCAAAAATGTTTAAAATCAACCCAGGAATAGTGCATTGAAAGCCCGCAGAAAGTTTTGGAAAAGATCGGTAAATTTGGGAAAATGTCAAAAATGGTCGAAAATGTTTAAAATCAACCCAGGAATAGTGCATTGAAAGCCCGCAGAAAGTTTTGGAAAAGATCGGTAAATTTGGGAAAATGTCAAAAATGGTCGAAAATGTTTAAAATCAACCCAGGAATAGTGCATTGAAAGCCCGCAGAAAGTTTTGGAAAAGATCGGTAAATTTGGGAAAATGTCAAAAATGGTCGAAAATGTTTAAAATTAACCCAGGAATAGTGCATCGAAAGACCGCAGAAATTTTTTCTGGGTCTACCAGCGCTAGAAATTTTTTTTGGGTCTACCAGGGGTAGAATTTTTTTTTTTTTTTTTTTTAATTTTTAAAACGTTATTTAGCTCTAGGCGGCGTACAGGGCTCCACAGATGGGTTTGGGTTTGGGTTTGGGTTAGAGTTAGGGGTTGGGTTGGGGTCAACCCAGGCAAAGTGCAGACATGAATATCGGGCACTGGAGGTGATTTTCCTGGGTAAAAGACAGCCATAAACGTCGGCGCGACCAAATACGACGACATACGACCATTCTCAAAAGTGCCCAAAATGCACTAAAATTGGTTTTAAATCAGCACTCATCGATCAAATACAAATATTATATATTTAATACAAATATTTGACCTTTTTAAACATTAAAACCGGGCCCAGGAGGGTGATTTACCCGAAGAAATGCCACTTTTGACCTGGCAATTTGACCCTAATTGCAGTAAAAAAAAATGTCCACAGTGTGGCAGAGTTCTGCGGGTTCCATAGCGGCCCAGTGCGTACATTGGAACATGTGGAAAAAGTTGGAAAAATGTTAAAAATGGTCGAAAATGGTTAAAATCAACCCAGAAATAGTGCATTGAAAGCCCGCAGAAAGTTTTGGAAAAGATCGGTAAATTTGGGAAAATGTCAAAAATGGTCGAAAATGTTTAAAATCAACCCAGGAATAGTGCATTGAAAGCCCGCAGAAAGTTTTGGAAAAGATCGGTAAATTTGGGAAAATGTCAAAAATGGTCGAAAATGTTTAAAATCAACCCAGGAATAGTGCATTGAAAGCCCGCAGAAAGTTTTGGAAAAGATCGGTAAATTTGGGAAAATGTCAAAAATGGTCGAAAATGTTTAAAATCAACCCAGGAATAGTGCATTGAAAGCCCGCAGAAAGTTTTGGAAAATATCGGTAAATTTGGGAAAATGTCAAAAATGGTCGAAAATGTTTAAAATCAACCCAGGAATAGTGCATTGAAAGCCCGCAGAAAGTTTTGGAAAAGATCGGTAAATTTGGGAAAATGTCAAAAATGGTCGAAAATGTTTAAAATCAACCCAGGAATAGTGCATTGAAAGCCCGCAGAAAGTTTTGGAAAAGATCGGTAAATTTGGGAAAATGTCAAAAATGGTCAAAAATGTTTAAAATCAACCCAGGAATAGTGCATTGAAAGCCCGCAGAAAGTTTTGGAAAAGATCGGTATATTTGGGAAAATGTCAAAAATGGTCGAAAATGTTTAAAATCAACCCAGGAATAGTGCATTGAAAGCCCGCAGAAAGTTTTGGAAAAGATCGGTAAATTTGGGAAAATGTCAAAAATGGTCAAAAATGTTTAAAATCAACCCAGGAATAGTGCATTGAAAGCCCGCAGAAAGTTTTGGAAAAGATCGGTAAATTTGGGAAAATGTCAAAAATGGTCGAAAATGTTTAAAATCAACCCAGGAATAGTGCATTGAAAGCCCGCAGAAAGTTTTGGAAAAGATCGGTAAATTTGGGAAAATGTCAAAAATGGTCGAAAATGTTTAAAATCAACCCAGGAATAGTGCATTGAAAGCCCGCAGAAAGTTTTGGAAAAGATCGGTAAATTTGGGAAAATGTCAAAAATGGTCGAAAATGTTTAAAATCAACCCAGGAATAGTGCATTGAAAGCCCGCAGAAAGTTTTGGAAAAGATCGGTAAATTTGGGAAAATGTCAAAAATGGTCGAAAATGTTTAAAATCAACCCAGGAATAGTGCATTGAAAGCCCGCAGAAAGTTTTGGAAAAGATCGGTAAATTTGGGAAAATGTCAAAAATGGTCGAAAATGTTTAAAATCAACCCAGGAATAGTGCATTGAAAGCCCGCAGAAAGTTTTGGAAAAGATCGGTAAATTTGGGAAAATGTCAAAAATGGTCGAAAATGTTTAAAATCAACCCAGGAATAGTGCATTGAAAGCCCGCAGAAAGTTTTGGAAAAGATCGGTAAATTTGGGAAAATGTCAAAAATGGTCGAAAATGTTTAAAATCAACCCAGGAATAGTGCATTGAAAGCCCGCAGAAAGTTTTGGAAAATATCGGTAAATTTGGGAAAATGTCAAAAATGGTCGAAAATGTTTAAAATCAACCCAGGAATAGTGCATTGAAAGCCCGCAGAAAGTTTTGGAAAAGATCGGTAAATTTGGGAAAATGTCAAAAATGGTCGAAAATGTTTAAAATCAACCCAGGAATAGTGCATTGAAAGCCCGCAGAAAGTTTTGGAAAAGATCGGTAAATTTGGGAAAATGTCAAAAATGGTCAAAAATGTTTAAAATCAACCCAGGAATAGTGCATTGAAAGCCCGCAGAAAGTTTTGGAAAAGATCGGTATATTTGGGAAAATGTCAAAAATGGTCGAAAATGTTTAAAATCAACCCAGGAATAGTGCATTGAAAGCCCGCAGAAAGTTTTGGAAAAGATCGGTAAATTTGGGAAAATGTCAAAAATGGTCAAAAATGTTTAAAATCAACCCAGGAATAGTGCATTGAAAGCCCGCAGAAAGTTTTGGAAAAGATCGGTAAATTTGGGAAAATGTCAAAAATGGTCAAAAATGTTTAAAATCAACCCAGGAATAGTGCATTGAAAGCCCGCAGAAAGTTTTGGAAAAGATCGGTAAATTTGGGAAAATGTCAAAAATGGTCAAAAATGTTTAAAATCAACCCAGGAATAGTGCATTGAAAGCCCGCAGAAAGTTTTGGAAAAGATCGGTAAATTTGGGAAAATGTCAAAAATGGTCGAAAATGTTTAAAATTAACCCAGGAATAGTGCATCGAAAGACCGCAGAAATTTTTTCTGGGTCTACCAGCGCTAGAAATTTTTTTTGGGTCTACCAGGGGTAGAATTTTTTTTTTTTTTTTTTTATTCTCAAAAGTGCCCAAAATGCACTAAAATTGGTTTTAAATCAGCACTCATCGATCAAATACAAATATTATATATTTAATACAAATATTTGACCTTTTTAAACATTAAAACCGGGCCCAGGAGGGTGATTTACCCGAAGAAATGACACTTTTGACCCGGCAATTTGACCCTAATTGCAGTAAAAAAAAATGTCCACAGTGTGGCAGAGTTCTGCGGGTTCCATAGCGGCCCAGTGCGTACATTGGAACATGTGGAAAAAGTTGGAAAAATGTTAAAAATGGTCGAAAATGGTTAAAATCAACCCAGAAATAGTGCATTGAAAGCCCGCAGAAAGTTTTGGAAAAGATCGGTAAATTTGGGAAAATGTCAAAAATGGTCGAAAATGTTTAAAATCAACCCAGGAATAGTGCATTGAAAGCCCGCAGAAAGTTTTGGAAAAGATCGGTAAATTTGGGAAAATGTCAAAAATGGTCGAAAATGTTTAAAATCAACCCAGGAATAGTGCATTGAAAGCCCGCAGAAAGTTTTGGAAAAGATCGGTAAATTTGGGAAAATGTCAAAAATGGTCAAAAATGTTTAAAATCAACCCAGGAATAGTGCATTGAAAGCCCGCAGAAAGTTTTGGAAAAGATCGGTAAATTTGGGAAAATGTCAAAAATGGTCGAAAATGTTTAAAATCAACCCAGGAATAGTGCATTGAAAGCCCGCAGAAAGTTTTGGAAAAGATCGGTAAATTTGGGAAAATGTCAAAAATGGTCGAAAATGTTTAAAATCAACCCAGGAATAGTGCATTGAAAGCCCGCAGAAAGTTTTGGAAAAGATCGGTATATTTGGGAAAATGTCAAAAATGGTCGAAAATGTTTAAAATCAACCCAGGAATAGTGCATTGAAAGCCCGCAGAAAGTTTTGGAAAAGATCGGTAAATTTGGGAAAATGTCAAAAATGGTCAAAAATGTTTAAAATCAACCCAGGAATAGTGCATTGAAAGCCCGCAGAAAGTTTTGGAAAAGATCGGTAAATTTGGGAAAATGTCAAAAATGGTCAAAAATGTTTAAAATCAACCCAGGAATAGTGCATTGAAAGCCCGCAGAAAGTTTTGGAAAAGATCGGTAAATTTGGGAAAATGTCAAAAATGGTCGAAAATGTTTAAAATCAACCCAGGAATAGTGCATTGAAAGCCCGCAGAAAGTTTTGGAAAAGATCGGTAAATTTGGGAAAATGTCAAAAATGGTCAAAAATGTTTAAAATCAACCCAGGAATAGTGCATTGAAAGCCCGCAGAAAGTTTTGGAAAAGATCGGTAAATTTGGGAAAATGTCAAAAATGGTCGAAAATGTTTAAAATTAACCCAGGAATAGTGCATCGAAAGACCGCAGAAATTTTTTCTGGGTCTACCAGCGCTAGAAATTTTTTTTGGGTCTACCAGGGGTAGAATTTTTTTTTTTTTTTTTTTATTCTCAAAAGTGCCCAAAATGCACTAAAATTGGTTTTAAATCAGCACTCATCGATCAAATACAAATATTATATATTTAATACAAATATTTGACCTTTTTAAACATTAAAACCGGGCCCAGGAGGGTGATTTACCCGAAGAAATGACACTTTTGACCCGGCAATTTGACCCTAATTGCAGTAAAAAAAAATGTCCACAGTGTGGCAGAGTTCTGCGGGTTCCATAGCGGCCCAGTGCGTACATTGGAACATGTGGAAAAAGTTGGAAAAATGTTAAACATG
This sequence comes from Stigmatopora argus, assembly GCF_051989625.1. Taxonomy (NCBI): domain Eukaryota; kingdom Metazoa; phylum Chordata; class Actinopteri; order Syngnathiformes; family Syngnathidae; genus Stigmatopora; species Stigmatopora argus. Next base: position 328,120 of record NW_027520045.1, read on the forward strand.
GTCGAAAATGGTTAAAATCAACCCAGAAATAGTGCATTGAAAGCCCGCAGAAAGTTTTGGAAAAGATCGGTAAATTTGGGAAAATGTCAAAAATGGTCGAAAATGTTTAAAATCAACCCAGGAATAGTGCATTGAAAGCCCGCAGAAAGTTTTGGAAAAGATCGGTAAATTTGGGAAAATGTCAAAAATGGTCGAAAATGTTTAAAATCAACCCAGGAATAGTGCATTGAAAGCCCGCAGAAAGTTTTGGAAAAGATCGGTAAATTTGGGAAAATGTCAAAAATGGTCGAAAATGTTTAAAATCAACCCAGGAATAGTGCATTGAAAGCCCGCAGAAAGTTTTGGAAAAGATCGGTAAATTTGGGAAAATGTCAAAAATGGTCAAAAATGTTTAAAATCAACCCAGGAATAGTGCATTGAAAGCCCGCAGAAAGTTTTGGAAAAGATCGGTAAATTTGGGAAAATGTCAAAAATGGTCAAAAATGTTTAAAATCAACCCAGGAATAGTGCATTGAAAGCCCGCAGAAAGTTTTGGAAAAGATCGGTAAATTTGGGAAAATGTCAAAAATGGTCGAAAATGTTTAAAATCAACCCAGGAATAGTGCATTGAAAGCCCGCAGAAAGTTTTGGAAAAGATCGGTAAATTTGGGAAAATGTCAAAAATGGTCGAAAATGTTTAAAATCAACCCAGGAATAGTGCATTGAAAGCCCGCAGAAAGTTTTGGAAAAGATCGGTAAATTTGGGAAAATGTCAAAAATGGTCGAAAATGTTTAAAATCAACCCAGGAATAGTGCATCGAAAGCCCGCAGAAATTTTTTCTGGGTCTACCAGCGCTAGAAATTTTTTTTGGGTCTACCAGGGGTAGAATTTTTTTTTTTTTTTTTTTAATTTTTAAAACGTTATTTAGCTCTAGGCGGCGTACAGGGCTCCACAGATGGGTTTGGGTTTGGGTTTGGGTTTGGGTTAGAGTTAGGGGTTGGGTTGGGGTCAACCCAGGCAAAGTGCAGACATGAATATCGGGCACTGGAGGTGATTTTCCTGGGTAAAAGACAGCCATAAACGTCGGCGCGACCAAATACGACGACATACGACCATTCTCAAAAGTGCCCAAAATGCACTAAAATTGGTTTTAAATCAGCACTCATCGATCAAATACAAATATTATATATTTAATACAAATATTTGACCTTTTTAAACATTAAAACCGGGCCCAGGAGGGTGATTTACCCGAAGAAATGACACTTTTGACCTGGCAATTTGACCCTAATTGCAGTAAAAAAAATGTCCACAGTGTGGCAGAGTTCTGCGGGTTCCATAGCGGCCCAGTGCGTACATTGGAACATGTGGAAAAAGTTGGAAAAATGTTAAAAATGGTCGAAAATGGTTAAAATCAACCCAGAAATAGTGCATTGAAAGCCCGCAGAAAGTTTTGGAAAAGATCGGTAAATTTGGGAAAATGTCAAAAATGGTCGAAAATGTTTAAAATCAACCCAGGAATAGTGCATTGAAAGCCCGCAGAAAGTTTTGGAAAAGATCGGTAAATTTGGGAAAATGTCAAAAATGGTCGAAAATGTTTAAAATCAACCCAGGAATAGTGCATTGAAAGCCCGCAGAAAGTTTTGGAAAAGATCGGTAAATTTGGGAAAATGTCAAAAATGGTCGAAAATGTTTAAAATCAACCCAGGAATAGTGCATTGAAAGCCCGCAGAAAGTTTTGGAAAAGATCGGTAAATTTGGGAAAATGTCAAAAATGGTCGAAAATGTTTAAAATCAACCCAGGAATAGTGCATTGAAAGCCCGCAGAAAGTTTTGGAAAAGATCGGTAAATTTGGGAAAATGTCAAAAATGGTCGAAAATGTTTAAAATCAACCCAGGAATAGTGCATTGAAAGCCCGCAGAAAGTTTTGGAAAAGATCGGTAAATTTGGGAAAATGTCAAAAATGGTCAAAAATGTTTAAAATCAACCCAGGAATAGTGCATTGAAAGCCCGCAGAAAGTTTTGGAAAAGATCGGTAAATTTGGGAAAATGTCAAAAATGGTCAAAAATGTTTAAAATCAACCCAGGAATAGTGCATTGAAAGCCCGCAGAAAGTTTTGGAAAAGATCGGTAAATTTGGGAAAATGTCAAAAATGGTCGAAAATGTTTAAAATCAACCCAGGAATAGTGCATTGAAAGCCCGCAGAAAGTTTTGGAAAAGATCGGTAAATTTGGGAAAATGTCAAAAATGGTCGAAAATGTTTAAAATCAACCCAGGAATAGTGCATTGAAAGCCCGCAGAAAGTTTTGGAAAAGATCGGTAAATTTGGGAAAATGTCAAAAATGGTCGAAAATGTTTAAAATCAACCCAGGAATAGTGCATCGAAAGCCCGCAGAAATTTTTTCTGGGTCTACCAGCGCTAGAAATTTTTTTTGGGTCTACCAGGGGTAGAAATTTGTTTTTTTTTTTTTAATTTTTAAAACGTTATTTAGCTCTAGGCGGCGTACAGGGCTCCACAGATGGGTTTGGGTTTGGGTTTGGGTTAGAGTTAGGGGTTGGGTTGGGGTCAACCCAGGCAAAGTGCAGACATGAATATCGGGCACTGGAGGTGATTTTCCTGGGTAAAAGACAGCCATAAACGTCGGCGCGACCAAATACGACGACATACGACCATTCTCAAAAGTGCCCAAAATGCACTAAAATTGGTTTTAAATCAGCACTCATCGATCAAATACAAATATTATATATTTAATACAAATATTTGACCTTTTTAAACATTAAAACCGGGCCCAGGAGGGTGATTTACCCGAAGAAATGACACTTTTGACCCGGCAATTTGACCCTAATTGCAGTAAAAAAAAATGTCCACAGTGTGGCAGAGTTCTGCGGGTTCCATAGCGGCCCAGTGCGTACATTGGAACATGTGGAAAAAGTTGGAAAAATGTTAAACATGGTCGAAAATGGTTAAAATCAACCCAGAAATAGTGCATTGAAAGCCCGCAGAAAGTTTTGGAAAAGATCGGTAAATTTGGGAAAATGTCAAAAATGGTCGAAAATGTTTAAAATCAACCCAGGAATAGTGCATTGAAAGCCCGCAGAAAGTTTTGGAAAAGATCGGTAAATTTGGGAAAATGTCAAAAATGGTCGAAAATGTTTAAAATCAACCCAGGAATAGTGCATTGAAAGCCCGCAGAAAGTTTTGGAAAAGATCGGTAAATTTGGGAAAATGTCAAAAATGGTCGAAAATGTTTAAAATCAACCCAGGAATAGTGCATTGAAAGCCCGCAGAAAGTTTTGGAAAAGATCGGTAAATTTGGGAAAATGTCAAAAATGGTCGAAAATGTTTAAAATCAACCCAGGAATAGTGCATTGAAAGCCCGCAGAAAGTTTTGGAAAAGATCGGTAAATTTGGGAAAATGTCAAAAATGGTCGAAAATGTTTAAAATCAACCCAGGAATAGTGCATTGAAAGCCCGCAGAAAGTTTTGGAAAAGATCGGTAAATTTGGGAAAATGTCAAAAATGGTCAAAAATGTTTACAATCAACCCAGGAATAGTGCATTGAAAGCCCGCAGAAAGTTTTGGAAAAGATCGGTATATTTGGGAAAATGTCAAAAATGGTCGAAAATGTTTAAAATCAACCCAGGAATAGTGCATTGAAAGCCCGCAGAAAGTTTTGGAAAAGATCGGTAAATTTGGGAAAATGTCAAAAATGGTCAAAAATGTTTAAAATCAACCCAGGAATAGTGCATTGAAAGCCGGCAGAAAGTTTTGGAAAAGATCGGTAAATTTGGGAAAATGTCAAAAATGGTCAAAAATGTTTAAAATCAACCCAGGAATAGTGCATTGAAAGCCCGCAGAAAGTTTTGGAAAAGATCGGTAAATTTGGGAAAATGTCAAAAATGGTCGAAAATGTTTAAAATTAACCCAGGAATAGTGCATCGAAAGACCGCAGAAATTTTTTCTGGGTCTACCAGCGCTAGAAATTTTTTTTGGGTCTACCAGGGGTAGAATTTTTTTTTTTTTTTTTTTAATTTTTAAAACGTTATTTAGCTCTAGGCGGCGTACAGGGCTCCACAGATGGGTTTGGGTTTGGGTTTGGGTTTGGGTTAGAGTTAGGGGTTGGGTTGGGGTCAACCCAGGCAAAGTGCAGACATGAATATCGGGCACTGGAGGTGATTTTCCTGGGTAAAAGACAGCCATAAACGTCGGCGCGACCAAATACGACGACATACGACCATTCTCAAAAGTGCCCAAAATGCACTAAAATTGGTTTTAAATCAGCACTCATCGATCAAATACAAATATTATATATTTAATACAAATATTTGACCTTTTTAAACATTAAAACCGGGCCCAGGAGGGTGATTTACCCGAAGAAATGACACTTTTGACCCGGCAATTTGACCCTAATTGCAGTAAAAAAAAATGTCCACAGTGTGGCAGAGTTCTGCGGGTTCCATAGCGGCCCAGTGCGTACATTGGAACATGTGGAAAAAGTTGGAAAAATGTTAAACATGGTCGAAAATGGTTAAAATCAACCCAGAAATAGTGCATTGAAAGCCCGCAGAAAGTTTTGGAAAAGATCGGTAAATTTGGGAAAATGTCAAAAATGGTCGAAAATGTTTAAAATCAACCCAGGAATAGTGCATTGAAAGCCCGCAGAAAGTTTTGGAAAAGATCGGTAAATTTGGGAAAATGTCAAAAATGGTCGAAAATGTTTAAAATCAACCCAGGAATAGTGCATTGAAAGCCCGCAGAAAGTTTTGGAAAAGATCGGTAAATTTGGGAAAATGTCAAAAATGGTCGAAAATGTTTAAAATCAACCCAGGAATAGTGCATTGAAAGCCCGCAGAAAGTTTTGGAAAAGATCGGTAAATTTGGGAAAATGTCAAAAATGGTCAAAAATGTTTAAAATCAACCCAGGAATAGTGCATTGAAAGCCCGCAGAAAGTTTTGGAAAAGATCGGTATATTTGGGAAAATGTCAAAAATGGTCGAAAATGTTTAAAATCAACCCAGGAATAGTGCATTGAAAGCCCGCAGAAAGTTTTGGAAAAGATCGGTAAATTTGGGAAAATGTCAAAAATGGTCGAAAATGTTTAAAATCAACCCAGGAATAGTGCATTGAAAGCCCGCAGAAAGTTTTGGAAAAGATCGGTAAATTTGGGAAAATGTCAAAAATGGTCGAAAATGTTTAAAATCAACCCAGGAATAGTGCATTGAAAGCCCGCAGAAAGTTTTGGAAAAGATCGGTAAATTTGGGAAAATGTCAAAAATGGTCAAAAATGTTTAAAATCAACCCAGGAATAGTGCATTGAAAGCCCGCAGAAAGTTTTGGAAAAGATCGGTATATTTGGGAAAATGTCAAAAATGGTCGAAAATGTTTAAAATCAACCCAGGAATAGTGCATTGAAAGCCCGCAGAAAGTTTTGGAAAAGATCGGTAAATTTGGGAAAATGTCAAAAATGGTCAAATATGTTTAAAATCAACCCAGGAATAGTGCATTGAAAGCCCGCAGAAAGTTTTGGAAAAGATCGGTAAATTTGGGAAAATGTCAAAAATGGTCGAAAATGTTTAAAATCAACCCAGGAATAGTGCATTGAAAGCCCGCAGAAAGTTTTGGAAAAGATCGGTAAATTTGGGAAAATGTCAAAAATGGTCGAAAATGTTTAAAATCAACCCAGGAATAGTGCATTGAAAGCCCGCAGAAAGTTTTGGAAAAGATCGGTAAATTTGGGAAAATGTCAAAAATGGTCGAAAATGTTTAAAATCAACCCAGGAATAGTGCATTGAAAGCCCGCAGAAAGTTTTGGAAAAGATCGGTAAATTTGGGAAAATGTCAAAAATGGTCGAAAATGTTTAAAATCAACCCAGGAATAGTGCATTGAAAGCCCGCAGAAAGTTTTGGAAAAGATCGGTAAATTTGGGAAAATGTCAAAAATGGTCGAAAATGTTTAAAATCAACCCAGGAATAGTGCATTGAAAGCCCGCAGAAAGTTTTGGAAAAGATCGGTAAATTTGGGAAAATGTCAAAAATGGTCGAAAATGTTTAAAATCAACCCAGGAATAGTGCATTGAAAGCCCGCAGAAAGTTTTGGAAAAGATCGGTAAATTTGGGAAAATGTCAAAAATGGTCGAAAATGTTTAAAATCAACCCAGGAATAGTGCATTGAAAGCCCGCAGAAAGTTTTGGAAAAGATCGGTAAATTTGGGAAAATGTCAAAAATGGTCAAAAATGTTTAAAATCAACCCAGGAATAGTGCATTGAAAGCCCGCAGAAAGTTTTGGAAAAGATCGGTAAATTTGGGAAAATGTCAAAAATGGTCGAAAATGTTTAAAATCAACCCAGGAATAGTGCATTGAAAGCCCGCAGAAAGTTTTGGAAAAGATCGGTAAATTTGGGAAAATGTCAAAAATGGTCGAAAATGTTTAAAATCAACCCAGGAATAGTGCATTGAAAGCCCGCAGAAAGTTTTGGAAAAGATCGGTAAATTTGGGAAAATGTCAAAAATGGTCGAAAATGTTTAAAATCAACCCAGGAATAGTGCATTGAAAGCCCGCAGAAAGTTTTGGAAAAGATCGGTAAATTTGGGAAAATGTCAAAAATGGTCGAAAATGTTTAAAATCAACCCAGGAATAGTGCATTGAAAGCCCGCAGAAAGTTTTGGAAAAGATCGGTAAATTTGGGAAAATGTCAAAAATGGTCAAAAATGTTTAAAATCAACCCAGGAATAGTGCATTGAAAGCCCGCAGAAAGTTTTGGAAAAGATCGGTAAATTTGGGAAAATGTCAAAAATGGTCGAAAATGTTTAAAATCAACCCAGGAATAGTGCATTGAAAGCCCGCAGAAAGTTTTGGAAAAGATCGGTAAATTTGGGAAAATGTCAAAAATGGTCGAAAATGTTTAAAATCAACCCAGGAATAGTGCATTGAAAGCCCGCAGAAAGTTTTGGAAAAGATCGGTAAATTTGGGAAAATGTCAAAAATGGTCGAAAATGTTTAAAATCAACCCAGGAATAGTGCATTGAAAGCCCGCAGAAAGTTTTGGAAAAGATCGGTAAATTTGGGAAAATGTCAAAAATGGTCGAAAATGTTTAAAATCAACCCAGGAATAGTGCATTGAAAGCCCGCAGAAAGTTTTGGAAAAGATCGGTAAATTTGGGAAAATGTCAAAAATGGTCGAAAATGTTTAAAATCAACCCAGGAATAGTGCATTGAAAGCCCGCAGAAAGTTTTGGAAAAGATCGGTAAATTTGGGAAAATGTCAAAAATGGTCAAAAATGTTTAAAATCAACCCAGGAATAGTGCATTGAAAGCCCGCAGAAAGTTTTGGAAAAGATCGGTAAATTTGGGAAAATGTCAAAAATGGTCGAAAATGTTTAAAATTAACCCAGGAATAGTGCATCGAAAGACCGCAGAAATTTTTTCTGGGTCTACCAGCGCTAGAAATTTTTTTTGGGTCTACCAGGGGTAGAATTTTTTTTTTTTTTTTTTTAATTTTTAAAACGTTATTTAGCTCTAGGCGGCGTACAGGGCTCCACAGATGGGTTTGGGTTTGGGTTTGGGTTAGAGTTAGGGGTTGGGTTGGGGTCAACCCAGGCAAAGTGCAGACATGAATATCGGGCACTGGAGGTGATTTTCCTGGGTAAAAGACAGCCATAAACGTCGGCGCGACCAAATACGACGACATACGACCATTCTCAAAAGTGCCCAAAATGCACTAAAATTGGTTTTAAATCAGCACTCATCGATCAAATACAAATATTATATATTTAATACAAATATTTGACCTTTTTAAACATTAAAACCGGGCCCAGGAGGGTGATTTACCCGAAGAAATGACACTTTTGACCCGGCAATTTGACCCTAATTGCAGTAAAAAAAAATGTCCACAGTGTGGCAGAGTTCTGCGGGTTCCATAGCGGCCCAGTGCGTACATTGGAACATGTGGAAAAAGTTGGAAAAATGTTAAACATGGTCGAAAATGGTTAAAATCAACCCAGAAATAGTGCATTGAAAGCCCGCAGAAAGTTTTGGAAAAGATCGGTAAATTTGGGAAAATGTCAAAAATGGTCGAAAATGTTTAAAATCAACCCAGGAATAGTGCATTGAAAGCCCGCAGAAAGTTTTGGAAAAGATCGGTAAATTTGGGAAAATGTCAAAAATGGTCAAAAATGTTTAAAATCAACCCAGGAATAGTGCATTGAAAGCCCGCAGAAAGTTTTGGAAAAGATCGGTAAATTTGGGAAAATGTCAAAAATGGTCGAAAATGTTTAAAATCAACCCAGGAATAGTGCATTGAAAGCCCGCAGAAAGTTTTGGAAAAGATCGGTAAATTTGGGAAAATGTCAAAAATGGTCGAAAATGTTTAAAATTAACCCAGGAATAGTGCATCGAAAGACCGCAGAAATTTTTTCTGGGTCTACCAGCGCTAGAATTTTTTTTTGGGTCTACCAGGGGTAGAAATTTTTTTTTTTTTTTTTTAATTTTTAAAACGTTATTTAGCTCTAGGCGGCGTACAGGGCTCCACAGATGGGTTTGGGTTTGGGTTTGGGTTAGAGTTAGGGGTTGGGTTGGGGTCAACCCAGGCAAAGTGCAGACATGAATATCGGGCACTGGAGGTGATTTTCCTGGGTAAAAGACAGCCATAAACGTCGGCGCGACCAAATACGACGACATACGACCATTCTCAAAAGTGCCCAAAATGCACTAAAATTGGTTTTAAATCAGCACTCATCGATCAAATACAAATATTATATATTTAATACAAATATTTGACCTTTTTAAACATTAAAACCGGGCCCAGGAGGGTGATTTACCCGAAGAAATGACACTTTTGACCCGGCAATTTGACCCTAATTGCAGTAAAAAAAAATGTCCACAGTGTGGCAGAGTTCTGCGGGTTCCATAGCGGCCCAGTGCGTACATTGGAACATGTGGAAAAAGTTGGAAAAATGTTAAACATGGTCGAAAATGGTTAAAATCAACCCAGAAATAGTGCATTGAAAGCCCGCAGAAAGTTTTGGAAAAGATCGGTAAATTTGGGAAAATGTCAAAAATGGTCGAAAATGTTTAAAATCAACCCAGGAATAGTGCATTGAAAGCCCGCAGAAAGTTTTGGAAAAGATCGGTAAATTTGGGAAAATGTCAAAAATGGTCGAAAATGTTTAAAATCAACCCAGGAATAGTGCATTGAAAGCCCGCAGAAAGTTTTGGAAAAGATCGGTAAATTTGGGAAAATGTCAAAAATGGTCGAAAATGTTTAAAATCAACCCAGGAATAGTGCATTGAAAGCCCGCAGAAAGTTTTGGAAAAGATCGGTAAATTTGGGAAAATGTCAAAAATGGTCAAAAATGTTTAAAATCAACCCAGGAATAGTGCATTGAAAGCCCGCAGAAAGTTTTGGAAAAGATCGGTATATTTGGGAAAATGTCAAAAATGGTCGAAAATGTTTAAAATCAACCCAGGAATAGTGCATTGAAAGCCCGCAGAAAGTTTTGGAAAAGATCGGTAAATTTGGGAAAATGTCAAAAATGGTCGAAAATGTTTAAAATCAACCCAGGAATAGTGCATTGAAAGCCCGCAGAAAGTTTTGGAAAAGATCGGTAAATTTGGGAAAATGTCAAAAATGGTCGAAAATGTTTAAAATCAACCCAGGAATAGTGCATTGAAAGCCCGCAGAAAGTTTTGGAAAAGATCGGTAAATTTGGGAAAATGTCAAAAATGGTCAAAAATGTTTAAAATCAACCCAGGAATAGTGCATTGAAAGCCCGCAGAAAGTTTTGGAAAAGATCGGTATATTTGGGAAAATGTCAAAAATGGTCGAAAATGTTTAAAATCAACCCAGGAATAGTGCATTGAAAGCCCGCAGAAAGTTTTGGAAAAGATCGGTAAATTTGGGAAAATGTCAAAAATGGTCAAATATGTTTAAAATCAACCCAGGAATAGTGCATTGAAAGCCCGCAGAAAGTTTTGGAAAAGATCGGTAAATTTGGGAAAATGTCAAAAATGGTCGAAAATGTTTAAAATCAACCCAGGAATAGTGCATTGAAAGCCCGCAGAAAGTTTTGGAAAAGATCGGTAAATTTGGGAAAATGTCAAAAATGGTCGAAAATGTTTAAAATCAACCCAGGAATAGTGCATTGAAAGCCCGCAGAAAGTTTTGGAAAAGATCGGTAAATTTGGGAAAATGTCAAAAATGGTCGAAAATGTTTAAAATCAACCCAGGAATAGTGCATTGAAAGCCCGCAGAAAGTTTTGGAAAAGATCGGTAAATTTGGGAAAATGTCAAAAATGGTCGAAAATGTTTAAAATCAACCCAGGAATAGTGCATTGAAAGCCCGCAGAAAGTTTTGGAAAAGATCGGTAAATTTGGGAAAATGTCAAAAATGGTCGAAAATGTTTAAAATCAACCCAGGAATAGTGCATTGAAAGCCCGCAGAAAGTTTTGGAAAAGATCGGTAAATTTGGGAAAATGTCAAAAATGGTCGAAAATGTTTAAAATCAACCCAGGAATAGTGCATTGAAAGCCCGCAGAAAGTTTTGGAAAAGATCGGTAAATTTGGGAAAATGTCAAAAATGGTCGAAAATGTTTAAAATCAACCCAGGAATAGTGCATTGAAAGCCCGCAGAAAGTTTTGGAAAAGATCGGTAAATTTGGGAAAATGTCAAAAATGGTCAAAAATGTTTAAAATCAACCCAGGAATAGTGCATTGAAAGCCCGCAGAAAGTTTTGGAAAAGATCGGTAAATTTGGGAAAATGTCAAAAATGGTCGAAAATGTTTAAAATCAACCCAGGAATAGTGCATTGAAAGCCCGCAGAAAGTTTTGGAAAAGATCGGTAAATTTGGGAAAATGTCAAAAATGGTCGAAAATGTTTAAAATCAACCCAGGAATAGTGCATTGAAAGCCCGCAGAAAGTTTTGGAAAAGATCGGTAAATTTGGGAAAATGTCAAAAATGGTCGAAAATGTTTAAAATCAACCCAGGAATAGTGCATTGAAAGCCCGCAGAAAGTTTTGGAAAAGATCGGTAAATTTGGGAAAATGTCAAAAATGGTCGAAAATGTTTAAAATCAACCCAGGAATAGTGCATTGAAAGCCCGCAGAAAGTTTTGGAAAAGATCGGTAAATTTGGGAAAATGTCAAAAATGGTCAAAAATGTTTAAAATCAACCCAGGAATAGTGCATTGAAAGCCCGCAGAAAGTTTTGGAAAAGATCGGTAAATTTGGGAAAATGTCAAAAATGGTCGAAAATGTTTAAAATCAACCCAGGAATAGTGCATTGAAAGCCCGCAGAAAGTTTTGGAAAAGATCGGTAAATTTGGGAAAATGTCAAAAATGGTCGAAAATGTTTAAAATCAACCCAGGAATAGTGCATTGAAAGCCCGCAGAAAGTTTTGGAAAAGATCGGTAAATTTGGGAAAATGTCAAAAATGGTCGAAAATGTTTAAAATCAACCCAGGAATAGTGCATTGAAAGCCCGCAGAAAGTTTTGGAAAAGATCGGTAAATTTGGGAAAATGTCAAAAATGGTCGAAAATGTTTAAAATCAACCCAGGAATAGTGCATTGAAAGCCCGCAGAAAGTTTTGGAAAAGATCGGTAAATTTGGGAAAATGTCAAAAATGGTCGAAAATGTTTAAAATCAACCCAGGAATAGTGCATTGAAAGCCCGCAGAAAGTTTTGGAAAAGATCGGTAAATTTGGGAAAATGTCAAAAATGGTCAAAAATGTTTAAAATCAACCCAGGAATAGTGCATTGAAAGCCCGCAGAAAGTTTTGGAAAAGATCGGTAAATTTGGGAAAATGTCAAAAATGGTCGAAAATGTTTAAAATTAACCCAGGAATAGTGCATCGAAAGACCGCAGAAATTTTTTCTGGGTCTACCAGCGCTAGAATTTTTTTTTGGGTCTACCAGGGGTAGAAATTTTTTTTTTTTTTTTTTAATTTTTAAAACGTTATTTAGCTCTAGGCGGCGTACAGGGCTCCACAGATGGGTTTGGGTTTGGGTTTGGGTTAGAGTTAGGGGTTGGGTTGGGGTCAACCCAGGCAAAGTGCAGACATGAATATCGGGCACTGGAGGTGATTTTCCTGGGTAAAAGACAGCCATAAACGTCGGCGCGACCAAATACGACGACATACGACCATTCTCAAAAGTGCCCAAAATGCACTAAAATTGGTTTTAAATCAGCACTCATCGATCAAATACAAATATTATATATTTAATACAAATATTTGACCTTTTTAAACATTAAAACCGGGCCCAGGAGGGTGATTTACCCGAAGAAATGACACTTTTGACCCGGCAATTTGACCCTAATTGCAGTAAAAAAAAATGTCCACAGTGTGGCAGAGTTCTGCGGGTTCCATAGCGGCCCAGTGCGTACATTGGAACATGTGGAAAAAGTTGGAAAAATGTTAAAAATGGTCGAAAATGGTTAAAATCAACCCAGAAATAGTGCATTGAAAGCCCGCAGAAAGTTTTGGAAAAGATCGGTAAATTTGGGAAAATGTCAAAAATGGTCGAAAATGTTTAAAATCAACCCAGGAATAGTGCATTGAAAGCCCGCAGAAAGTTTTGGAAAAGATCGGTAAATTTGGGAAAATGTCAAAAATGGTCGAAAATGTTTAAAATCAACCCAGGAATAGTGCATTGAAAGCCCGCAGAAAGTTTTGGAAAAGATCGGTAAATTTGGGAAAATGTCAAAAATGGTCGAAAATGTTTAAAATCAACCCAGGAATAGTGCATTGAAAGCCCGCAGAAAGTTTTGGAAAAGATCGGTAAATTTGGGAAAATGTCAAAAATGGTCGAAAATGTTTAAAATCAACCCAGGAATAGTGCATTGAAAGCCCGCAGAAAGTTTTGGAAAAGATCGGTAAATTTGGGAAAATGTCAAAAATGGTCGAAAATGTTTAAAATCAACCCAGGAATAGTGCATTGAAAGCCCGCAGAAAGTTTTGGAAAAGATCGGTAAATTTGGGAAAATGTCAAAAATGGTCAAAAATGTTTAAAATCAACCCAGGAATAGTGCATTGAAAGCCCGCAGAAAGTTTTGGAAAAGATCGGTATATTTGGGAAAATGTCAAAAATGGTCGAAAATGTTTAAAATCAACCCAGGAATAGTGCATTGAAAGCCCGCAGAAAGTTTTGGAAAAGATCGGTAAATTTGGGAAAATGTCAAAAATGGTCGAAAATGTTTAAAATCAACCCAGGAATAGTGCATTGAAAGCCCGCAGAAAGTTTTGGAAAAGATCGGTAAATTTGGGAAAATGTCAAAAATGGTCGAAAATGTTTAAAATCAACCCAGGAATAGTGCATTGAAAGCCCGCAGAAAGTTTTGGAAAAGATCGGTAAATTTGGGAAAATGTCAAAAATGGTCAAAAATGTTTAAAATCAACCCAGGAATAGTGCATTGAAAGCCCGCAGAAAGTTTTGGAAAAGATCGGTAAATTTGGGAAAATGTCAAAAATGGTCAAATATGTTTAAAATCAACCCAGGAATAGTGCATTGAAAGCCCGCAGAAAGTTTTGGAAAAGATCGGTAAATTTGGGAAAATGTCAAAAATGGTCGAAAATGTTTAAAATTAACCCAGGAATAGTGCATCGAAAGACCGCAGAAATTTTTTCTGGGTCTACCAGCGCTAGAAATTTTTTCTGGGTCTACCAGGGGTAGAAATTTTTTTTGGGTCTACCAGGGGTAGAATTTTTTTTTTTTTTTTTTTAATTTTTAAAACGTTATTTAGCTCTAGGCGGCGTACAGGGCTCCACAGATGGGTTTGGGTTTGGGTTTGGGTTAGAGTTAGGGGTTGGGTTGGGGTCAACCCAGGCAAAGTGCAGACATGAATATCGGGCACTGGAGGTGATTTTCCTGGGTAAAAGACAGCTATAAACGTCGGCGCGACCAAATACGACGACATACGACCATTCTCAAAAGTGCCCAAAATGCACTAAAATTGGTTTTAAATCAGCACTCATCGATCAAATACAAATATTATATATTTAATACAAATATTTGACCTTTTTAAACATTAAAACCGGGCCCAGGAGGGTGATTTACCCGAAGAAATGCCACTTTTGACCTGGCAATTTGACCCTAATTGCAGTAAAAAAAAATGTCCACAGTGTGGCAGAGTTCTGCGGGTTCCATAGCGGCCCAGTGCGTACATTGGAACATGTGGAAAAAGTTGGAAAAATGTTAAACATGGTCGAAAATGGTTAAAATCAACCCAGAAATAGTGCATTGAAAGCCCGCAGAAAGTTTTGGAAAAGATCGGTAAATTTGGGAAAATGTCAAAAATGGTCGAAAATGTTTAAAATCAACCCAGGAATAGTGCATTGAAAGCCCGCAGAAAGTTTTGGAAAAGATCGGTAAATTTGGGAAAATGTCAAAAATGGTCAAAAATGTTTAAAATCAACCCAGGAATAGTGCATTGAAAGCCCGCAGAAAGTTTTGGAAAAGATGGGTAAATTTGGGAAAATGTCAAAAATGGTCGAAAATGTTTAAAATCAACCCAGGAATAGTGCATTGAAAGCCCGCAGAAAGTTTTGGAAAAGATCGGTAAATTTGGGAAAATGTCAAAAATGGTCGAAAATGTTTAAAATCAACCCAGGAATAGTGCATTGAAAGCCCGCAGAAAGTTTTGGAAAAGATCGGTAAATTTGGGAAAATGTCAAAAATGGTCGAAAATGTTTAAAATTAACCCAGGAATAGTGCATCGAAAGACCGCAGAAATTTTTTCTGGGTCTACCAGCGCTAGAAATTTTTTTTGGGTCTACCAGGGGTAGAATTTTTTTTTTTTTTTTTTAATTTTTAAAACGTTATTTAGCTCTAGGCGGCGTACAGGGCTCCACAGATGGGTTTGGGTTTGGGTTTGGGTTAGAGTTAGGGGTTGGGTTGGGGTCAACCCAGGCAAAGTGCAGACATGAATATCGGGCACTGGAGGTGATTTTCCTGGGTAAAAGACAGCCATAAACGTCGGCGCGACCAAATACGACGACATACGACCATTCTCAAAAGTGCCCAAAATGCACTAAAATTGGTTTTAAATCAGCACTCATCGATCAAATACAAATATTATATATTTAATACAAATATTTGACCTTTTTAAACATTAAAACCGGGCCCAGGAGGGTGATTTACCCGAAGAAATGACACTTTTGACCCGGCAATTTGACCCTAATTGCAGTAAAAAAAAATGTCCACAGTGTGGCAGAGTTCTGCGGGTTCCATAGCGGCCCAGTGCGTACATTGGAACATGTGGAAAAAGTTGGAAAAATGTTAAACATGGTCGAAAATGGTTAAAATCAACCCAGAAATAGTGCATTGAAAGCCCGCAGAAAGTTTTGGAAAAGATCGGTAAATTTGGGAAAATGTCAAAAATGGTCGAAAATGTTTAAAATCAACCCAGGAATAGTGCATTGAAAGCCCGCAGAAAGTTTTGGAAAAGATCGGTAAATTTGGGAAAATGTCAAAAATGGTCGAAAATGTTTAAAATCAACCCAGGAATAGTGCATTGAAAGCCCGCAGAAAGTTTTGGAAAAGATCGGTAAATTTGGGAAAATGTCAAAAATGGTCGAAAATGTTTAAAATCAACCCAGGAATAGTGCATTGAAAGCCCGCAGAAAGTTTTGGAAAAGATCGGTAAATTTGGGAAAATGTCAAAAATGGTCGAAAATGTTTAAAATCAACCCAGGAATAGTGCATTGAAAGCCCGCAGAAAGTTTTGGAAAAGATCGGTAAATTTGGGAAAATGTCAAAAATGGTCGAAAATGTTTAAAATCAACCCAGGAATAGTGCATTGAAAGCCCGCAGAAAGTTTTGGAAAAGATCGGTAAATTTGGGAAAATGTCAAAAATGGTCAAAAATGTTTAAAATCAACCCAGGAATAGTGCATTGAAAGCCCGCAGAAAGTTTTGGAAAAGATCGGTATATTTGGGAAAATGTCAAAAATGGTCGAAAATGTTTAAAATCAACCCAGGAATAGTGCATTGAAAGCCCGCAGAAAGTTTTGGAAAAGATCGGTAAATTTGGGAAAATGTCAAAAATGGTCGAAAATGTTTAAAATCAACCCAGGAATAGTGCATTGAAAGCCCGCAGAAAGTTTTGGAAAAGATCGGTAAATTTGGGAAAATGTCAAAAATGGTCGAAAATGTTTAAAATCAACCCAGGAATAGTGCATTGAAAGCCCGCAGAAAGTTTTGGAAAAGATCGGTAAATTTGGGAAAATGTCAAAAATGGTCAAAAATGTTTAAAATCAACCCAGGAATAGTGCATTGAAAGCCCGCAGAAAGTTTTGGAAAAGATCGGTATATTTGGGAAAATGTCAAAAATGGTCGAAAATGTTTAAAATCAACCCAGGAATAGTGCATTGAAAGCCCGCAGAAAGTTTTGGAAAAGATCGGTAAATTTGGGAAAATGTCAAAAATGGTCAAATATGTTTAAAATCAACCCAGGAATAGTGCATTGAAAGCCCGCAGAAAGTTTTGGAAAAGATCGGTAAATTTGGGAAAATGTCAAAAATGGTCGAAAATGTTTAAAATTAACCCAGGAATAGTGCATCGAAAGACCGCAGAAATTTTTTCTGGGTCTACCAGCGCTAGAAATTTTTTCTGGGTCTACCAGGGGTAGAAATTTTTTTTGGGTCTACCAGGGGTAGAATTTTTTTTTTTTTTTTTTTAATTTTTAAAACGTTATTTAGCTCTAGGCGGCGTACAGGGCTCCACAGATGGGTTTGGGTTTGGGTTTGGGTTAGAGTTAGGGGTTGGGTTGGGGTCAACCCAGGCAAAGTGCAGACATGAATATCGGGCACTGGAGGTGATTTTCCTGGGTAAAAGACAGCTATAAACGTCGGCGCGACCAAATACGACGACATACGACCATTCTCAAAAGTGCCCAAAATGCACTAAAATTGGTTTTAAATCAGCACTCATCGATCAAATACAAATATTATATATTTAATACAAATATTTGACCTTTTTAAACATTAAAACCGGGCCCAGGAGGGTGATTTACCCGAAGAAATGACACTTTTGACCCGGCAATTTGACCCTAATTGCAGTAAAAAAAAATGTCCACAGTGTGGCAGAGTTCTGCGGGTTCCATAGCGGCCCAGTGCGTACATTGGAACATGTGGAAAAAGTTGGAAAAATGTTAAACATGGTCGAAAATGGTTAAAATCAACCCAGAAATAGTGCATTGAAAGCCCGCAGAAAGTTTTGGAAAAGATCGGTAAATTTGGGAAAATGTCAAAAATGGTCGAAAATGTTTAAAATCAACCCAGGAATAGTGCATTGAAAGCCCGCAGAAAGTTTTGGAAAAGATCGGTAAATTTGGGAAAATGTCAAAAATGGTCAAAAATGTTTAAAATCAACCCAGGAATAGTGCATTGAAAGCCCGCAGAAAGTTTTGGAAAAGATCGGTAAATTTGGGAAAATGTCAAAAATGGTCGAAAATGTTTAAAATCAACCCAGGAATAGTGCATTGAAAGCCCGCAGAAAGTTTTGGAAAAGATCGGTAAATTTGGGAAAATGTCAAAAATGGTCAAAAATGTTTAAAATCAACCCAGGAATAGTGCATTGAAAGCCCGCAGAAAGTTTTGGAAAAGATCGGTAAATTTGGGAAAATGTCAAAAATGGTCGAAAATGTTTAAAATCAACCCAGGAATAGTGCACCGAAAGCCCGCAGAAAGTTTTGGAAAAGATCGGTAAATTTAAATTTAAGCGTTTTTTTTCTAAGTGTGGAGGGACTTAGAAAAAATCCGCTTAAATTTAAGCGTTTTTTTTCTAAGTGTGGAGGGACTTAGAAAAAATCCGCTTAAATTTAAGCGTTTTTTTTCTAAGTGTGGAGGGACTTAGAAAAAATCCGCTTAAATTTAAGCGTTTTTTTTTCTAAGTGTGGAGGGACTTAGAAAAAATCTGCTTAAATTTAAGCGTTTTTTTTCTAAGTGTGGAGGGACTTAGAAAAAATCCGCTTAAATTTAAGCGTTTTTTTTCTAAGTGTGGAGGGACTTAGAAAAAATCCGCTTAAATTTAAGCGTTTTTTTTCTAAGTGTGGAGGGACTTAGAAAAATTTCTGGAGCTCAGAAATTCAGCGGGGCATCAGCCGACCCAATCCGCTCACGGTGCACTATTCTCGGATCGACTCGGGGCGAACCCCCGCCGATTTTAAAAGTGCTGAAACTCGAAAAATATACGGAGCTCGACGATGAAACCTGGTATCTGTCGATAATAGTGCATCGAAAGCCCGCAGAAAGTTTTGGAAAAAGATCGGTAAATTTGGGAAAATGTCAAAAATGGTCGAAAATGTTTAAAATCAACCCAGGAATAGTGCACCGAAAGCCCGCAGAAAGTTTTGGAAAAGATCGGTAAATTTGGGAAAATGTCAAAAATGGTCGAAAATGTTTAAAATCAACCCAGGAATAGTGCATTGAAAGCCCGCAGAAAGTTTTGGAAAAGATCGGTAAATTTGGGAAAATGTCAAAAATGGTCAAAAATGTTTAAAATAAACCCAGGAATAGTGCATTGAAAGCCCGCAGAAAGTTTTGGAAAAGATCGGTAAATTTGGGAAAATGTCAAAAATGGTCGAAAATGTTTAAAATCAACCCAGGAATAGTGCATTGAAAGCCCGCAGAAAGTTTTGGAAAAGATCGGTAAATTTGGGAAAATGTCAAAAATGGTCGAAAATGTTTAAAATCAACCCAGGAATAGTGCATTGAAAGCCCGCAGAAAGTTTTGGAAAAGATCGGTAAATTTGGGAAAATGTCAAAAATGGTCAAAAATGTTTAAAATCAACCCAGGAATAGTGCATTGAAAGCCCGCAGAAAGTTTTGGAAAAGATGGGTAAATTTGGGAAAATGTCAAAAATGGTCAAAAATGTTTAAAATCAACCCAGGAATAGTGCATTGAAAGCCCGCAGAAAGTTTTGGAAAAGATCGGTAAATTTGGGAAAATGTCAAAAATGGTCAAAAATGTTTAAAATCAACCCAGGAATAGTGCATTGAAAGCCCGCAGAAAGTTTTGGAAAAGATGGGTAAATTTGGGAAAATGTCAAAAATGGTCGAAAATGTTTAAAATCAACCCAGGAATAGTGCATTGAAAGCCCGCAGAAAGTTTTGGAAAAGATCGGTAAATTTGGGAAAATGTCAAAAATGGTCAAAAATGTTTAAAATCAACCCAGGAATAGTGCATTGAAAGCCCGCAGAAAGTTTTGGAAAAGATCGGTAAATTTGGGAAAATGTCAAAAATGGTCGAAAATGTTTAAAATCAACCCAGGAATAGTGCACCGAAAGCCCGCAGAAAGTTTTGGAAAAGATCGGTAAATTTAAATTTAAGCGTTTTTTTTCTAAGTGTGGAGGGACTTAGAAAAAATCCGCTTAAATTTAAGCGTTTTTTTTCTAAGTGTGGAGGGACTTAGAAAAAATCCGCTTAAATTTAAGCGTTTTTTTTTCTAAGTGTGGAGGGACTTAGAAAAAATCCGCTTAAATTTAAGCGTTTTTTTTCTAAGTGTGGAGGGACTTAGAAAAAATCCGCTTAAATTTAAGCGTTTTTTTTCTAAGTGTGGAGGGACTTAGAAAAAATCCGCTTAAATTTAAGCGTTTTTTTTCTAAGTGTGGAGGGACTTAGAAAAAATCCGCTTAAATTTAAGTGTTTTTTTTCTAAGTGTGGAGGGACTTAGAAAAATTTCTGGAGCTCAGAAATTCAGCGGGGCATCAGCCGACCCAATCCGCTCACGGTGCACTATTCTCGGATCGACTCGGGGCGAACCCCCGCCGATTTTAAAAGTGCTGAAACTCGAAAAATATACGGAGCTCGACGATGAAACCTGGTATCTGTCGATAATAGTGCATCGAAAGCCCGCAGAAAGTTTTGGAAAAAGATCGGTAAATTTGGGAAAATGTCAAAAATGGTCGAAAATGTTTAAAATCAACCCAGGAATAGTGCACCGAAAGCCCGCAGAAAGTTTTGGAAAAGATCGGTAAATTTGGGAAAATGTCAAAAATGGTCGAAAATGTTTAAAATCAACCCAGGAATAGTGCATTGAAAGCCCGCAGAAAGTTTTGGAAAAGATCGGTAAATTTGGGAAAATGTCAAAAATGGTCAAAAATGTTTAAAATCAACCCAGGAATAGTGCATTGAAAGCCCGCAGAAAGTTTTGGAAAAGATCGGTATATTTGGGAAAATGTCAAAAATGGTCGAAAATGTTTAAAATCAACCCAGGAATAGTGCATTGAAAGCCCGCAGAAAGTTTTGGAAAAGATCGGTAAATTTGGGAAAATGTCAAAAATGGTCAAATATGTTTAAAATCAACCCAGGAATAGTGCATTGAAAGCCCGCAGAAAGTTTTGGAAAAGATCAGTAAATTTGGGAAAATGTCAAAAATGGTCGAAAATGTTTAAAATTAACCCAGGAATAGTGCATCGAAAGACCGCAGAAATTTTTTCTGGGTCTACCAGCGCTAGAATTTTTTTCTGGGTCTACCAGGGGTAGAAATTTTTTTTGGGTCTACCAGGGGTAGAATTTTTTTTTTTTTTTTTTTAATTTTTAAAACGTTATTTAGCTCTAGGCGGCGTACAGGGCTCCACAGATGGGTTTGGGTTTGGGTTTGGGTTAGAGTTAGGGGTTGGGTTGGGGTCAACCCAGGCAAAGTGCAGACATGAATATCGGGCACTGGAGGTGATTTTCCTGGGTAAAAGACAGCTATAAACGTCGGCGCGACCAAATACGACGACATACGACCATTCTCAAAAGTGCCCAAAATGCACTAAAATTGGTTTTAAATCAGCACTCATCGATCAAATACAAATATTATATATTTAATACAAATATTTGACCTTTTTAAACATTAAAACCGGGCCCAGGAGGGTGATTTACCCGAAGAAATGACACTTTTGACCCGGCAATTTGACCCTAATTGCAGTAAAAAAAAATGTCCACAGTGTGGCAGAGTTCTGCGGGTTCCATAGCGGCCCAGTGCGTACATTGGAACATGTGGAAAAAGTTGGAAAAATGTTAAACATGGTCGAAAATGGTTAAAATCAACCCAGAAATAGTGCATTGAAAGCCCGCAGAAAGTTTTGGAAAAGATCGGTAAATTTGGGAAAATGTCAAAAATGGTCGAAAATGTTTAAAATCAACCCAGGAATAGTGCATTGAAAGCCCGCAGAAAGTTTTGGAAAAGATCGGTAAATTTGGGAAAATGTCAAAAATGGTCAAAAATGTTTAAAATCAACCCAGGAATAGTGCATTGAAAGCCCGCAGAAAGTTTTGGAAAAGATCGGTAAATTTGGGAAAATGTCAAAAATGGTCGAAAATGTTTAAAATCAACCCAGGAATAGTGCATTGAAAGCCCGCAGAAAGTTTTGGAAAAGATCGGTAAATTTGGGAAAATGTCAAAAATGGTCAAAAATGTTTAAAATCAACCCAGGAATAGTGCATTGAAAGCCCGCAGAAAGTTTTGGAAAAGATCGGTAAATTTGGGAAAATGTCAAAAATGGTCGAAAATGTTTAAAATCAACCCAGGAATAGTGCACCGAAAGCCCGCAGAAAGTTTTGGAAAAGATCGGTAAATTTAAATTTAAGCGTTTTTTTTCTAAGTGTGGAGGGACTTAGAAAAAATCCGCTTAAATTTAAGCGTTTTTTTTCTAAGTGTGGAGGGACTTAGAAAAAATCCGCTTAAATTTAAGCGTTTTTTTTTCTAAGTGTGGAGGGACTTAGAAAAAATCCGCTTAAATTTAAGCGTTTTTTTTCTAAGTGTGGAGGGACTTAGAAAAAATCTGCTTAAATTTAAGCGTTTTTTTTCTAAGTGTGGAGGGACTTAGAAAAAATCCGCTTAAATTTAAGCGTTTTTTTTCTAAGTGTGGAGGGACTTAGAAAAAATCCGCTTAAATTTAAGCGTTTTTTTTCTAAGTGTGGAGGGACTTAGAAAAATTTCTGGAGCTCAGAAATTCAGCGGGGCATCAGCCGACCCAATCCGCTCACGGTGCACTATTCTCGGATCGACTCGGGGCGAACCCCCGCCGATTTTAAAAGTGCTGAAACTCGAAAAATATACGGAGCTCGACGATGAAACCTGGTATCTGTCGATAATAGTGCATCGAAAGCCCGCAGAAAGTTTTGGAAAAAGATCGGTAAATTTGGGAAAATGTCAAAAATGGTCGAAAATGTTTAAAATCAACCCAGGAATAGTGCACCGAAAGCCCGCAGAAAGTTTTGGAAAAGATCGGTAAATTTGGGAAAATGTCAAAAATGGTCGAAAATGTTTAAAATCAACCCAGGAATAGTGCATTGAAAGCCCGCAGAAAGTTTTGGAAAAGATCGGTAAATTTGGGAAAATGTCAAAAATGGTCAAAAATGTTTAAAATCAACCCAGGAATAGTGCATTGAAAGCCCGCAGAAAGTTTTGGAAAAGATCGGTAAATTTGGGAAAATGTCAAAAATGGTCGAAAATGTTTAAAATCAACCCAGGAATAGTGCATTGAAAGCCCGCAGAAAGTTTTGGAAAAGATCGGTAAATTTGGGAAAATGTCAAAAATGGTCAAAAATGTTTAAAATCAACCCAGGAATAGTGCATTGAAAGCCCGCAGAAAGTTTTGGAAAAGATCGGTATATTTGGGAAAATGTCAAAAATGGTCGAAAATGTTTAAAATCAACCCAGGAATAGTGCATTGAAAGCCCGCAGAAAGTTTTGGAAAAGATCGGTAAATTTGGGAAAATGTCAAAAATGGTCGAAAATGTTTAAAATCAACCCAGGAATAGTGCATTGAAAGCCCGCAGAAAGTTTTGGAAAAGATCGGTAAATTTGGGAAAATGTCAAAAATGGTCGAAAATGTTTAAAATCAACCCAGGAATAGTGCATTGAAAGCCCGCAGAAAGTTTTGGAAAAGATCGGTAAATTTGGGAAAATGTCAAAAATGGTCAAAAATGTTTAAAATCAACCCAGGAATAGTGCATTGAAAGCCCGCAGAAAGTTTTGGAAAAGATCGGTAAATTTGGGAAAATGTCAAAAATGGTCAAATATGTTTAAAATCAACCCAGGAATAGTGCATTGAAAGCCCGCAGAAAGTTTTGGAAAAGATCGGTAAATTTGGGAAAATGTCAAAAATGGTCGAAAATGTTTAAAATTAACCCAGGAATAGTGCATCGAAAGACCGCAGAAATTTTTTCTGGGTCTACCAGCGCTAGAAATTTTTTCTGGGTCTACCAGGGGTAGAAATTTTTTTTGGGTCTACCAGGGGTAGAATTTTTTTTTTTTTTTTTTAATTTTTAAAACGTTATTTAGCTCTAGGCGGCGTACAGGGCTCCACAGATGGGTTTGGGTTTGGGTTTGGGTTAGAGTTAGGGGTTGGGTTGGGGTCAACCCAGGCAAAGTGCAGACATGAATATCGGGCACTGGAGGTGATTTTCCTGGGTAAAAGACAGCTATAAACGTCGGCGCGACCAAATACGACGACATACGACCATTCTCAAAAGTGCCCAAAATGCACTAAAATTGGTTTTAAATCAGCACTCATCGATCAAATACAAATATTATATATTTAATACAAATATTTGACCTTTTTAAACATTAAAACCGGGCCCAGGAGGGTGATTTACCCGAAGAAATGACACTTTTGACCCGGCAATTTGACCCTAATTGCAGTAAAAAAAAATGTCCACAGTGTGGCAGAGTTCTGCGGGTTCCATAGCGGCCCAGTGCGTACATTGGAACATGTGGAAAAAGTTGGAAAAATGTTAAACATGGTCGAAAATGGTTAAAATCAACCCAGAAATAGTGCATTGAAAGCCCGCAGAAAGTTTTGGAAAAGATCGGTAAATTTGGGAAAATGTCAAAAATGGTCGAAAATGTTTAAAATCAACCCAGGAATAGTGCATTGAAAGCCCGCAGAAAGTTTTGGAAAAGATCGGTAAATTTGGGAAAATGTCAAAAATGGTCAAAAATGTTTAAAATCAACCCAGGAATAGTGCATTGAAAGCCCGCAGAAAGTTTTGGAAAAGATCGGTAAATTTGGGAAAATGTCAAAAATGGTCGAAAATGTTTAAAATCAACCCAGGAATAGTGCATTGAAAGCCCGCAGAAAGTTTTGGAAAAGATCGGTAAATTTGGGAAAATGTCAAAAATGGTCAAAAATGTTTAAAATCAACCCAGGAATAGTGCATTGAAAGCCCGCAGAAAGTTTTGGAAAAGATCGGTAAATTTGGGAAAATGTCAAAAATGGTCGAAAATGTTTAAAATCAACCCAGGAATAGTGCACCGAAAGCCCGCAGAAAGTTTTGGAAAAGATCGGTAAATTTAAATTTAAGCGTTTTTTTTCTAAGTGTGGAGGGACTTAGAAAAAATCCGCTTAAATTTAAGCGTTTTTTTTCTAAGTGTGGAGGGACTTAGAAAAAATCCGCTTAAATTTAAGCGTTTTTTTTCTAAGTGTGGAGGGACTTAGAAAAAATCCGCTTAAATTTAAGCGTTTTTTTTCTAAGTGTGGAGGGACTTAGAAAAAATCCGCTTAAATTTAAGCGTTTTTTTTCTAAGTGTGGAGGGACTTAGAAAAAATCCGCTTAAATTTAAGCGTTTTTTTTTCTAAGTGTGGAGGGACTTAGAAAAAATCCGCTTAAATTTAAGCGTTTTTTTTCTAAGTGTGGAGGGACTTAGAAAAATTTCTGGAGCTCAGAAATTCAGCGGGGCATCAGCCGACCCAATCCGCTCACGGTGCACTATTCTCGGATCGACTCGGGGCGAACCCCCGCCGATTTTAAAAGTGCTGAAACTCGAAAAATATACGGAGCTCGACGATGAAACCTGGTATCTGTCGATAATAGTGCATCGAAAGCCCGCAGAAAGTTTTGGAAAAAGATCGGTAAATTTGGGAAAATGTCAAAAATGGTCGAAAATGTTTAAAATCAACCCAGGAATAGTGCACCGAAAGCCCGCAGAAAGTTTTGGAAAAGATCGGTAAATTTGGGAAAATGTCAAAAATGGTCGAAAATGTTTAAAATCAACCCAGGAATAGTGCATTGAAAGCCCGCAGAAAGTTTTGGAAAAGATCGGTAAATTTGGGAAAATGTCAAAAATGGTCAAAAATGTTTAAAATCAACCCAGGAATAGTGCATTGAAAGCCCGCAGAAAGTTTTGGAAAAGATCGGTAAATTTGGGAAAATGTCAAAAATGGTCGAAAATGTTTAAAATCAACCCAGGAATAGTGCATTGAAAGCCCGCAGAAAGTTTTGGAAAAGATCGGTAAATTTGGGAAAATGTCAAAAATGGTCGAAAATGTTTAAAATCAACCCAGGAATAGTGCATTGAAAGCCCGCAGAAAGTTTTGGAAAAGATCGGTATATTTGGGAAAATGTCAAAAATGGTCAAAAATGTTTAAAATCAACCCAGGAATAGTGCATTGAAAGCCCGCAGAAAGTTTTGGAAAAGATGGGTAAATTTGGGAAAATGTCAAAAATGGTCGAAAATGTTTAAAATCAACCCAGGAATAGTGCATTGAAAGCCCGCAGAAAGTTTTGGAAAAGATCGGTAAATTTGGGAAAATGTCAAAAATGGTCGAAAATGTTTAAAATCAACCCAGGAATAGTGCATTGAAAGCCCGCAGAAAGTTTTGGAAAAGATCGGTAAATTTGGGAAAATGTCAAAAATGGTCGAAAATGTTTAAAATCAACCCAGGAATAGTGCATTGAAAGCCCGCAGAAAGTTTTGGAAAAGATCGGTAAATTTGGGAAAATGTCAAAAATGGTCGAAAATGTTTAAAATTAACCCAGGAATAGTGCATCGAAAGACCGCAGAAATTTTTTCTGGGTCTACCAGCGCTAGAAATTTTTTTTGGGTCTACCAGGGGTAGAATTTTTTTTTTTTTTTTTTTTAATTTTTAAAACGTTATTTAGCTCTAGGCGGCGTACAGGGCTCCACAGATGGGTTTGGGTTTGGGTTTGGGTTAGAGTTAGGGGTTGGGTTGGGGTCAACCCAGGCAAAGTGCAGACATGAATATCGGGCACTGGAGGTGATTTTCCTGGGTAAAAGACAGCCATAAACGTCGGCGCGACCAAATACGACGACATACGACCATTCTCAAAAGTGCCCAAAATGCACTAAAATTGGTTTTAAATCAGCACTCATCGATCAAATACAAATATTATATATTTAATACAAATATTTGACCTTTTTAAACATTAAAACCGGGCCCAGGAGGGTGATTTACCCGAAGAAATGACACTTTTGACCTGGCAATTTGACCCTAATTGCAGTAAAAAAAAATGTCCACAGTGTGGCAGAGTTCTGCGGGTTCCATAGCGGCCCAGTGCGTACATTGGAACATGTGGAAAAAGTTGGAAAAATGTTAAAAATGGTCGAAAATGGTTAAAATCAACCCAGAAATAGTGCATTGAAAGCCCGCAGAAAGTTTTGGAAAAGATCGGTAAATTTGGGAAAATGTCAAAAATGGTCGAAAATGTTTAAAATCAACCCAGGAATAGTGCATTGAAAGCCCGCAGAAAGTTTTGGAAAAGATCGGTAAATTTGGGAAAATGTCAAAAATGGTCGAAAATGTTTAAAATCAACCCAGGAATAGTGCATTGAAAGCCCGCAGAAAGTTTTGGAAAAGATCGGTAAATTTGGGAAAATGTCAAAAATGGTCGAAAATGTTTAAAATCAACCCAGGAATAGTGCATTGAAAGCCCGCAGAAAGTTTTGGAAAAGATCGGTAAATTTGGGAAAATGTCAAAAATGGTCGAAAATGTTTAAAATCAACCCAGGAATAGTGCATTGAAAGCCCGCAGAAAGTTTTGGAAAAGATCGGTAAATTTGGGAAAATGTCAAAAATGGTCGAAAATGTTTAAAATTAACCCAGGAATAGTGCATCGAAAGACCGCAGAAATTTTTTCTGGGTCTACCAGCGCTAGAAATTTTTTTTGGGTCTACCAGGGGTAGAAATTTTTTTTTTTTTTTTTTTAATTTTTAAAACGTTATTTAGCTCTAGGCGGCGTACAGGGCTCCACAGATGGGTTTGGGTTTGGGTTTGGGTTAGAGTTAGGGGTTGGGTTGGGGTCAACCCAGGCAAAGTGCAGACATGAATATCGGGCACTGGAGGTGATTTTCCTGGGTAAAAGACAGCCATAAACGTCGGCGCGACCAAATACGACGACATACGACCATTCTCAAAAGTGCCCAAAATGCACTAAAATTGGTTTTAAATCAGCACTCATCGATCAAATACAAATATTATATATTTAATACAAATATTTGACCTTTTTAAACATTAAAACCGGGCCCAGGAGGGTGATTTACCCGAAGAAATGCCACTTTTGACCTGGCAATTTGACCCTAATTGCAGTAAAAAAAAATGTCCACAGTGTGGCAGAGTTCTGCGGGTTCCATAGCGGCCCAGTGCGTACATTGGAACATGTGGAAAAAGTTGGAAAAATGTTAAAAATGGTCGAAAATGGTTAAAATCAACCCAGAAATAGTGCATTGAAAGCCCGCAGAAAGTTTTGGAAAAGATCGGTAAATTTGGGAAAATGTCAAAAATGGTCGAAAATGTTTAAAATCAACCCAGGAATAGTGCATTGAAAGCCCGCAGAAAGTTTTGGAAAAGATCGGTAAATTTGGGAAAATGTCAAAAATGGTCGAAAATGTTTAAAATCAACCCAGGAATAGTGCATTGAAAGCCCGCAGAAAGTTTTGGAAAAGATCGGTAAATTTGGGAAAATGTCAAAAATGGTCAAAAATGTTTAAAATCAACCCAGGAATAGTGCATTGAAAGCCCGCAGAAAGTTTTGGAAAAGATCGGTAAATTTGGGAAAATGTCAAAAATGGTCGAAAATGTTTAAAATCAACCCAGGAATAGTGCATTGAAAGCCCGCAGAAAGTTTTGGAAAAGATCGGTAAATTTGGGAAAATGTCAAAAATGGTCAAAAATGTTTAAAATCAACCCAGGAATAGTGCATTGAAAGCCCGCAGAAAGTTTTGGAAAAGATCGGTAAATTTGGGAAAATGTCAAAAATGGTCGAAAATGTTTAAAATCAACCCAGGAATAGTGCACCGAAAGCCCGCAGAAAGTTTTGGAAAAGATCGGTAAATTTGGGAAAATGTCAAAAATGGTCGAAAATGTTTAAAATCAACCCAGGAATAGTGCATTGAAAGCCCGCAGAAAGTTTTGGAAAAGATCGGTAAATTTGGGAAAATGTCAAAAATGGTCGAAAATGTTTAAAATCAACCCAGGAATAGTGCATTGAAAGCCCGCAGAAAGTTTTGGAAAAGATCGGTAAATTTGGGAAAATGTCAAAAATGGTCGAAAATGTTTAAAATCAACCCAGGAATAGTGCATTGAAAGCCCGCAGAAAGTTTTGGAAAAGATCGGTAAATTTGGGAAAATGTCAAAAATGGTCGAAAATGTTTAAAATCAACCCAGGAATAGTGCATTGAAAGCCCGCAGAAAGTTTTGGAAAAGATCGGTAAATTTGGGAAAATGTCAAAAATGGTCAAAAATGTTTAAAATCAACCCAGGAATAGTGCATTGAAAGCCCGCAGAAAGTTTTGGAAAAGATCGGTATATTTGGGAAAATGTCAAAAATGGTCGAAAATGTTTAAAATCAACCCAGGAATAGTGCATTGAAAGCCCGCAGAAAGTTTTGGAAAAGATCGGTAAATTTGGGAAAATGTCAAAAATGGTCAAAAATGTTTAAAATCAACCCAGGAATAGTGCATTGAAAGCCCGCAGAAAGTTTTGGAAAAGATCGGTAAATTTGGGAAAATGTCAAAAATGGTC
The DNA here is from genome assembly GCF_051989625.1 of Stigmatopora argus. Taxonomy (NCBI): domain Eukaryota; kingdom Metazoa; phylum Chordata; class Actinopteri; order Syngnathiformes; family Syngnathidae; genus Stigmatopora; species Stigmatopora argus. The sequence goes on from NW_027520045.1 coordinate 356,852, forward strand.
AAAAATGTTTAAAATCAACCCAGGAATAGTGCATTGAAAGCCCGCAGAAAGTTTTGGAAAAGATCGGTAAATTTGGGAAAATGTCAAAAATGGTCGAAAATGTTTAAAATCAACCCAGGAATAGTGCATTGAAAGCCCGCAGAAAGTTTTGGAAAAGATCGGTAAATTTGGGAAAATGTCAAAAATGGTCGAAAATGTTTAAAATTAACCCAGGAATAGTGCATCGAAAGACCGCAGAAATTTTTTCTGGGTCTACCAGCGCTAGATATTTTTTCTGGGTCTACCAGCGCTAGAAATTTTTTTTGGGTCTACCAGGGGTGGAATTTTTTTTTTTTTTTTTTTAATTTTTAAAACGTTATTTAGCTCTAGGCGGCGTACAGGGCTCCACAGATGGGTTTGGGTTTGGGTTTGGGTTAGAGTTAGGGGTTGGGTTGGGGTCAACCCAGGCAAAGTGCAGACATGAATATCGGGCACTGGAGGTGATTTTCCTGGGTAAAAGACAGCCATAAACGTCGGCGCGACCAAATACGACGACATACGACCATTCTCAAAAGTGCCCAAAATGCACTAAAATTGGTTTTAAATCAGCACTCATCGATCAAATACAAATATTATATATTTAATACAAATATTTGACCTTTTTAAACATTAAAACCGGGCCCAGGAGGGTGATTTACCCGAAGAAATGACACTTTTGACCCGGCAATTTGACCCTAATTGCAGTAAAAAAAAATGTCCACAGTGTGGCAGAGTTCTGCGGGTTCCATAGCGGCCCAGTGCGTACATTGGAACATGTGGAAAAAGTTGGAAAAATGTTAAACATGGTCGAAAATGGTTAAAATCAACCCAGAAATAGTGCATTGAAAGCCCGCAGAAAGTTTTGGAAAAGATCGGTAAATTTGGGAAAATGTCAAAAATGGTCGAAAATGTTTAAAATCAACCCAGGAATAGTGCATTGAAAGCCCGCAGAAAGTTTTGGAAAAGATCGGTAAATTTGGGAAAATGTCAAAAATGGTCAAAAATGTTTAAAATCAACCCAGGAATAGTGCATTGAAAGCCCGCAGAAAGTTTTGGAAAATATCGGTAAATTTGGGAAAATGTCAAAAATGGTCGAAAATGTTTAAAATCAACCCAGGAATAGTGCATTGAAAGCCCGCAGAAAGTTTTGGAAAAGATCGGTAAATTTGGGAAAATGTCAAAAATGGTCGAAAATGTTTAAAATCAACCCAGGAATAGTGCATTGAAAGCCCGCAGAAAGTTTTGGAAAAGATCGGTAAATTTGGGAAAATGTCAAAAATGGTCGAAAATGTTTAAAATCAACCCAGGAATAGTGCATTGAAAGCCCGCAGAAAGTTTTGGAAAAGATCGGTAAATTTGGGAAAATGTCAAAAATGGTCGAAAATGTTTAAAATCAACCCAGGAATAGTGCATTGAAAGCCCGCAGAAAGTTTTGGAAAAGATCGGTAAATTTGGGAAAATGTCAAAAATGGTCAAAAATGTTTAAAATCAACCCAGGAATAGTGCATTGAAAGCCCGCAGAAAGTTTTGGAAAAGATCGGTATATTTGGGAAAATGTCAAAAATGGTCGAAAATGTTTAAAATCAACCCAGGAATAGTGCATTGAAAGCCCGCAGAAAGTTTTGGAAAAGATCGGTAAATTTGGGAAAATGTCAAAAATGGTCAAAAATGTTTAAAATCAACCCAGGAATAGTGCATTGAAAGCCCGCAGAAAGTTTTTGAAAAGATCGGTAAATTTGGGAAAATGTCAAAAATGGTCAAAAATGTTTAAAATCAACCCAGGAATAGTGCATTGAAAGCCCGCAGAAAGTTTTGGAAAAGATCGGTAAATTTGGGAAAATGTCAAAAATGGTCGAAAATGTTTAAAATCAACACAGGAATAGTGCATTGAAAGCCCGCAGAAAGTTTTGGAAAAGATCGGTAAATTTGGGAAAATGTCAAAAATGGTCGAAAATGTTTAAAATTAACCCAGGAATAGTGCATCGAAAGACCGCAGAAATTTTTTCTGGGTCTACCAGCGCTAGAAATTTTTTCTGGGTCTACCAGCGCTAGAAATTTTTTTTGGGTCTACCAGGGGTAGAATTTTTTTTTTTTTTTTTTTAATTTTTAAAACGTTATTTAGCTCTAGGCGGCGTACAGGGCTCCACAGATGGGTTTGGGTTTGGGTTTGGGTTAGAGTTAGGGGTTGGGTTGGGGTCAACCCAGGCAAAGTGCAGACATGAATATCGGGCACTGGAGGTGATTTTCCTGGGTAAAAGACAGCCATAAACGTCGGCGCGACCAAATACGACGACATACGACCATTCTCAAAAGTGCCCAAAATGCACTAAAATTGGTTTTAAATCAGCACTCATCGATCAAATACAAATATTATATATTTAATACAAATATTTGACCTTTTTAAACATTAAAACCGGGCCCAGGAGGGTGATTTACCCGAAGAAATGACACTTTTGACCCGGCAATTTGACCCTAATTGCAGTAAAAAAAAATGTCCACAGTGTGGCAGAGTTCTGCGGGTTCCATAGCGGCCCAGTGCGTACATTGGAACATGTGGAAAAAGTTGGAAAAATGTTAAACATGGTCGAAAATGGTTAAAATCAACCCAGAAATAGTGCATTGAAAGCCCGCAGAAAGTTTTGGAAAAGATCGGTAAATTTGGGAAAATGTCAAAAATGGTCGAAAATGTTTAAAATCAACCCAGGAATAGTGCATTGAAAGCCCGCAGAAAGTTTTGGAAAAGATCGGTAAATTTGGGAAAATGTCAAAAATGGTCAAAAATGTTTAAAATCAACCCAGGAATAGTGCATTGAAAGCCCGCAGAAAGTTTTGGAAAAGATCGGTAAATTTGGGAAAATGTCAAAAATGGTCGAAAATGTTTAAAATCAACCCAGGAATAGTGCATTGAAAGCCCGCAGAAAGTTTTGGAAAAGATCGGTAAATTTGGGAAAATGTCAAAAATGGTCGAAAATGTTTAAAATCAACCCAGGAATAGTGCATTGAAAGCCCGCAGAAAGTTTTGGAAAAGATCGGTAAATTTGGGAAAATGTCAAAAATGGTCGAAAATGTTTAAAATCAACCCAGGAATAGTGCATTGAAAGCCCGCAGAAAGTTTTGGAAAAGATCGGTAAATTTGGGAAAATGTCAAAAATGGTCAAAAATGTTTAAAATCAACCCAGGAATAGTGCATTGAAAGCCCGCAGAAAGTTTTGGAAAAGATCGGTATATTTGGGAAAATGTCAAAAATGGTCGAAAATGTTTAAAATCAACCCAGGAATAGTGCATTGAAAGCCCGCAGAAAGTTTTGGAAAAGATCGGTAAATTTGGGAAAATGTCAAAAATGGTCAAAAATGTTTAAAATCAACCCAGGAATAGTGCATTGAAAGCCCGCAGAAAGTTTTGGAAAAGATCGGTAAATTTGGGAAAATGTCAAAAATGGTCGAAAATGTTTAAAATCAACCCAGGAATAGTGCATTGAAAGCCCGCAGAAAGTTTTGGAAAAGATCGGTAAATTTGGGAAAATGTCAAAAATGGTCGAAAATGTTTAAAATCAACCCAGGAATAGTGCATTGAAAGCCCGCAGAAAGTTTTGGAAAAGATCGGTAAATTTGGGAAAATGTCAAAAATGGTCGAAAATGTTTAAAATCAACCCAGGAATAGTGCATTGAAAGCCCGCAGAAAGTTTTGGAAAAGATCGGTAAATTTGGGAAAATGTCAAAAATGGTCGAAAATGTTTAAAATCAACCCAGGAATAGTGCATTGAAAGCCCGCAGAAAGTTTTGGAAAATATCGGTAAATTTGGGAAAATGTCAAAAATGGTCGAAAATGTTTAAAATCAACCCAGGAATAGTGCATTGAAAGCCCGCAGAAAGTTTTGGAAAAGATCGGTAAATTTGGGAAAATGTCAAAAATGGTCAAAAATGTTTAAAATCAACCCAGGAATAGTGCATTGAAAGCCCGCAGAAAGTTTTGGAAAAGATCGGTAAATTTGGGAAAATGTCAAAAATGGTCGAAAATGTTTAAAATCAACCCAGGAATAGTGCATTGAAAGCCCGCAGAAAGTTTTGGAAAAGATCGGTAAATTTGGGAAAATGTCAAAAATGGTCAAAAATGTTTAAAATCAACCCAGGAATAGTGCATTGAAAGCCCGCAGAAAGTTTTGGAAAAGATCGGTAAATTTGGGAAAATGTCAAAAATGGTCGAAAATGTTTAAAATCAACCCAGGAATAGTGCATTGAAAGCCCGCAGAAAGTTTTGGAAAAGATCGGTAAATTTGGGAAAATGTCAAAAATGGTCGAAAATGTTTAAAATCAACCCAGGAATAGTGCATTGAAAGCCCGCAGAAATTTTTTCTGGGTCTACCAGCGCTAGAAATTTTTTTTGGGTCTACCAGGGGTAGAAATTTTTTTTTTTTTTTTTTTAATTTTTAAAACGTTATTTAGCTCTAGGCGGCGTACAGGGCTCCACAGATGGGTTTGGGTTTGGGTTTGGGTTAGAGTTAGGGGTTGGGTTGGGGTCAACCCAGGCAAAGTGCAGACATGAATATCGGGCACTGGAGGTGATTTTCCTGGGTAAAAGACAGCCATAAACGTCGGCGCGACCAAATACGACGACATACGACCATTCTCAAAAGTGCCCAAAATGCACTAAAATTGGTTTTAAATCAGCACTCATCGATCAAATACAAATATTATATATTTAATACAAATATTTGACCTTTTTAAACATTAAAACCGGGCCCAGGAGGGTGATTTACCCGAAGAAATGACACTTTTGACCCGGCAATTTGACCCTAATTGCAGTAAAAAAAAATGTCCACAGTGTGGCAGAGTTCTGCGGGTTCCATAGCGGCCCAGTGCGTACATTGGAACATGTGGAAAAAGTTGGAAAAATGTTAAACATGGTCGAAAATGGTTAAAATCAACCCAGAAATAGTGCATTGAAAGCCCGCAGAAAGTTTTGGAAAAGATCGGTAAATTTGGGAAAATGTCAAAAATGGTCGAAAATGTTTAAAATCAACCCAGGAATAGTGCATTGAAAGCCCGCAGAAAGTTTTGGAAAAGATCGGTAAATTTGGGAAAATGTCAAAAATGGTCAAAAATGTTTAAAATCAACCCAGGAATAGTGCATTGAAAGCCCGCAGAAAGTTTTGGAAAAGATCGGTAAATTTGGGAAAATGTCAAAAATGGTCGAAAATGTTTAAAATCAACCCAGGAATAGTGCATTGAAAGCCCGCAGAAAGTTTTGGAAAAGATCGGTAAATTTGGGAAAATGTCAAAAATGGTCGAAAATGTTTAAAATCAACCCAGGAATAGTGCATTGAAAGCCCGCAGAAAGTTTTGGAAAAGATCGGTAAATTTGGGAAAATGTCAAAAATGGTCGAAAATGTTTAAAATCAACCCAGGAATAGTGCATTGAAAGCCCGCAGAAAGTTTTGGAAAAGATCGGTAAATTTGGGAAAATGTCAAAAATGGTCAAAAATGTTTAAAATCAACCCAGGAATAGTGCATTGAAAGCCCGCAGAAAGTTTTGGAAAAGATCGGTATATTTGGGAAAATGTCAAAAATGGTCGAAAATGTTTAAAATCAACCCAGGAATAGTGCATTGAAAGCCCGCAGAAAGTTTTGGAAAAGATCGGTAAATTTGGGAAAATGTCAAAAATGGTCAAAAATGTTTAAAATCAACCCAGGAATAGTGCATTGAAAGCCCGCAGAAAGTTTTGGAAAAGATCGGTAAATTTGGGAAAATGTCAAAAATGGTCGAAAATGTTTAAAATCAACCCAGGAATAGTGCATTGAAAGCCCGCAGAAAGTTTTGGAAAAGATCGGTAAATTTGGGAAAATGTCAAAAATGGTCGAAAATGTTTAAAATCAACCCAGGAATAGTGCATTGAAAGCCCGCAGAAAGTTTTGGAAAAGATCGGTAAATTTGGGAAAATGTCAAAAATGGTCGAAAATGTTTAAAATCAACCCAGGAATAGTGCATTGAAAGCCCGCAGAAAGTTTTGGAAAAGATCGGTAAATTTGGGAAAATGTCAAAAATGGTCGAAAATGTTTAAAATCAACCCAGGAATAGTGCATTGAAAGCCCGCAGAAAGTTTTGGAAAATATCGGTAAATTTGGGAAAATGTCAAAAATGGTCGAAAATGTTTAAAATCAACCCAGGAATAGTGCATTGAAAGCCCGCAGAAAGTTTTGGAAAAGATCGGTAAATTTGGGAAAATGTCAAAAATGGTCAAAAATGTTTAAAATCAACCCAGGAATAGTGCATTGAAAGCCCGCAGAAAGTTTTGGAAAAGATCGGTAAATTTGGGAAAATGTCAAAAATGGTCGAAAATGTTTAAAATCAACCCAGGAATAGTGCATTGAAAGCCCGCAGAAAGTTTTGGAAAAGATCGGTAAATTTGGGAAAATGTCAAAAATGGTCGAAAATGTTTAAAATCAACCCAGGAATAGTGCATTGAAAGCCCGCAGAAAGTTTTGGAAAAGATCGGTAAATTTGGGAAAATGTCAAAAATGGTCGAAAATGTTTAAAATCAACCCAGGAATAGTGCATTGAAAGCCCGCAGAAAGTTTTGGAAAAGATCGGTAAATTTGGGAAAATGTCAAAAATGGTCGAAAATGTTTAAAATCAACCCAGGAATAGTGCATTGAAAGCCCGCAGAAAGTTTTGGAAAAGATCGGTAAATTTGGGAAAATGTCAAAAATGGTCGAAAATGTTTAAAATCAACCCAGGAATAGTGCATTGAAAGCCCGCAGAAAGTTTTGGAAAAGATCGGTAAATTTGGGAAAATGTCAAAAATGGTCGAAAATGTTTAAAATCAACCCAGGAATAGTGCATTGAAAGCCCGCAGAAAGTTTTGGAAAAGATCGGTAAATTTGGGAAAATGTCAAAAATGGTCGAAAATGTTTAAAATCAACCCAGGAATAGTGCATTGAAAGCCCGCAGAAAGTTTTGGAAAAGATCGGTAAATTTGGGAAAATGTCAAAAATGGTCAAAAATGTTTAAAATCAACCCAGGAATAGTGCATTGAAAGCCCGCAGAAAGTTTTGGAAAAGATCGGTATATTTGGGAAAATGTCAAAAATGGTCGAAAATGTTTAAAATCAACCCAGGAATAGTGCATTGAAAGCCCGCAGAAAGTTTTGGAAAAGATCGGTAAATTTGGGAAAATGTCAAAAATGGTCAAAAATGTTTAAAATCAACCCAGGAATAGTGCATTGAAAGCCCGCAGAAAGTTTTGGAAAAGATCGGTAAATTTGGGAAAATGTCAAAAATGGTCGAAAATGTTTAAAATCAACCCAGGAATAGTGCATTGAAAGCCCGCAGAAAGTTTTGGAAAAGATCGGTAAATTTGGGAAAATGTCAAAAATGGTCGAAAATGTTTAAAATCAACCCAGGAATAGTGCATTGAAAGCCCGCAGAAAGTTTTGGAAAAGATCGGTAAATTTGGGAAAATGTCAAAAATGGTCAAAAATGTTTAAAATCAACCCAGGAATAGTGCATTGAAAGCCCGCAGAAAATTTTGGAAAAGATCGGTAAATTTGGGAAAATGTCAAAAATGGTCGAAAATGTTTAAAATCAACCCAGGAATAGTGCACCGAAAGCCCGCAGAAAGTTTTGGAAAAGATCGGTAAATTTGGGAAAATGTCAAAAATGGTCAAAAATGTTTAAAATCAACCCAGGAATAGTGCATTGAAAGCCCGCAGAAAGTTTTGGAAAAGATCGGTAAATTTGGGAAAATGTCAAAAATGGTCGAAAATGTTTAAAATCAACCCAGGAATAGTGCATTGAAAGCCCGCAGAAAGTTTTGGAAAAGATCGGTAAATTTGGGAAAATGTCAAAAATGGTCGAAAATGTTTAAAATCAACCCAGGAATAGTGCATTGAAAGCCCGCAGAAATTTTTTCTGGGTCTACCAGCGCTAGAAATTTTTTTTGGGTCTACCAGGGGTAGAATTTTTTTTTTTTTTTTTTTTAATTTTTAAAACGTTATTTAGCTCTAGGCGGCGTACAGGGCTCCACAGATGGGTTTGGGTTTGGGTTTGGGTTAGAGTTAGGGGTTGGGTTGGGGTCAACCCAGGCAAAGTGCAGACATGAATATCGGGCACTGGAGGTGATTTTCCTGGGTAAAAGACAGCCATAAACGTCGGCGCGACCAAATACGACGACATACGACCATTCTCAAAAGTGCCCAAAATGCACTAAAATTGGTTTTAAATCAGCACTCATCGATCAAATACAAATATTATATATTTAATACAAATATTTGACCTTTTTAAACATTAAAACCGGGCCCAGGAGGGTGATTTACCCGAAGAAATGACACTTTTGACCCGGCAATTTGACCCTAATTGCAGTAAAAAAAAATGTCCACAGTGTGGCAGAGTTCTGCGGGTTCCATAGCGGCCCAGTGCGTACATTGGAACATGTGGAAAAAGTTGGAAAAATGTTAAACATGGTCGAAAATGGTTAAAATCAACCCAGAAATAGTGCATTGAAAGCCCGCAGAAAGTTTTGGAAAAGATCGGTAAATTTGGGAAAATGTCAAAAATGGTCGAAAATGTTTAAAATCAACCCAGGAATAGTGCATTGAAAGCCCGCAGAAAGTTTTGGAAAAGATCGGTAAATTTGGGAAAATGTCAAAAATGGTCAAAAATGTTTAAAATCAACCCAGGAATAGTGCATTGAAAGCCCGCAGAAAGTTTTGGAAAAGATCGGTAAATTTGGGAAAATGTCAAAAATGGTCGAAAATGTTTAAAATCAACCCAGGAATAGTGCATTGAAAGCCCGCAGAAAGTTTTGGAAAAGATCGGTAAATTTGGGAAAATGTCAAAAATGGTCAAAAATGTTTAAAATCAACCCAGGAATAGTGCATTGAAAGCCCGCAGAAAGTTTTGGAAAAGATCGGTAAATTTGGGAAAATGTCAAAAATGGTCGAAAATGTTTAAAATCAACCCAGGAATAGTGCACCGAAAGCCCGCAGAAAGTTTTGGAAAAGATCGGTAAATTTAAATTTAAGCGTTTTTTTTCTAAGTGTGGAGGGACTTAGAAAAAATCCGCTTAAATTTAAGCGTTTTTTTTCTAAGTGTGGAGGGACTTAGAAAAAATCCGCTTAAATTTAAGCGTTTTTTTTCTAAGTGTGGAGGGACTTAGAAAAAATCCGCTTAAATTTAAGCGTTTTTTTTTCTAAGTGTGGAGGGACTTAGAAAAATTTCTGGAGCTCAGAAATTCAGCGGGGCATCAGCCGACCCAATCCGCTCACGGTGCACTATTCTCGGATCGACTCGGGGCGAACCCCCGCCGATTTTAAAAGTGCTGAAACTCGAAAAATATACGGAGCTCGACGATGAAACCTGGTATCTGTCGATAATAGTGCATCGAAAGCCCGCAGAAAGTTTTGGAAAAAGATCGGTAAATTTGGGAAAATGTCAAAAATGGTCGAAAATGTTTAAAATCAACCCAGGAATAGTGCACCGAAAGCCCGCAGAAAGTTTTGGAAAAGATCGGTAAATTTGGGAAAATGTCAAAAATGGTCGAAAATGTTTAAAATCAACCCAGGAATAGTGCATTGAAAGCCCGCAGAAAGTTTTGGAAAAGATCGGTAAATTTGGGAAAATGTCAAAAATGGTCAAAAATGTTTAAAATCAACCCAGGAATAGTGCATTGAAAGCCCGCAGAAAGTTTTGGAAAAGATCGGTAAATTTGGGAAAATGTCAAAAATGGTCGAAAATGTTTAAAATCAACCCAGGAATAGTGCATTGAAAGCCCGCAGAAAGTTTTGGAAAAGATCGGTAAATTTGGGAAAATGTCAAAAATGGTCGAAAATGTTTAAAATTAACCCAGGAATAGTGCATCGAAAGACCGCAGAAATTTTTTCTGGGTCTACCAGCGCTAGAAATTTTTTTTGGTTCTACCAGGGGTAGAAATTTTTTTTTTTTTTTTAATTTTTAAAACGTTATTTAGCTCTAGGCGGCGTACAGGGCTCCACAGATGGGTTTGGGTTTGGGTTTGGGTTAGAGTTAGGGGTTGGGTTGGGGTCAACCCAGGCAAAGTGCAGACATGAATATCGGGCACTGGAGGTGATTTTCCTGGGTAAAAGACAGCCATAAACGTCGGCGCGACCAAATACGACGACATACGACCATTCTCAAAAGTGCCCAAAATGCACTAAAATTGGTTTTAAATCAGCACTCATCGATCAAATACAAATATTATATATTTAATACAAATATTTGACCTTTTTAAACATTAAAACCGGGCCCAGGAGGGTGATTTACCCGAAGAAATGACACTTTTGACCTGGCAATTTGACCCTAATTGCAGTAAAAAAAAAATGTCCACAGTGTGGCAGAGTTCTGCGGGTTCCATAGCGGCCCAGTGCGTACATTGGAACATGTGGAAAAAGTTGGAAAAATGTTAAAAATGGTCGAAAATGGTTAAAATCAACCCAGAAATAGTGCATTGAAAGCCCGCAGAAAGTTTTGGAAAAGATCGGTAAATTTGGGAAAATGTCAAAAATGGTCGAAAATGTTTAAAATCAACCCAGGAATAGTGCATTGAAAGCCCGCAGAAAGTTTTGGAAAAGATCGGTAAATTTGGGAAAATGTCAAAAATGGTCGAAAATGTTTAAAATCAACCCAGGAATAGTGCATTGAAAGCCCGCAGAAAGTTTTGGAAAAGATCGGTAAATTTGGGAAAATGTCAAAAATGGTCGAAAATGTTTAAAATCAACCCAGGAATAGTGCATTGAAAGCCCGCAGAAAGTTTTGGAAAAGATCGGTAAATTTGGGAAAATGTCAAAAATGGTCGAAAATGTTTAAAATCAACCCAGGAATAGTGCATTGAAAGCCCGCAGAAAGTTTTGGAAAAGATCGGTAAATTTGGGAAAATGTCAAAAATGGTCGAAAATGTTTAAAATCAACCCAGGAATAGTGCATTGAAAGCCCGCAGAAAGTTTTGGAAAAGATCGGTAAATTTGGGAAAATGTCAAAAATGGTCAAAAATGTTTAAAATCAACCCAGGAATAGTGCATTGAAAGCCCGCAGAAAGTTTTGGAAAAGATCGGTATATTTGGGAAAATGTCAAAAATGGTCGAAAATGTTTAAAATCAACCCAGGAATAGTGCATTGAAAGCCCGCAGAAAGTTTTGGAAAAGATCGGTAAATTTGGGAAAATGTCAAAAATGGTCAAATATGTTTAAAATCAACCCAGGAATAGTGCATTGAAAGCCCGCAGAAAGTTTTGGAAAAGATCGGTAAATTTGGGAAAATGTCAAAAATGGTCGAAAATGTTTAAAATTAACCCAGGAATAGTGCATCGAAAGACCGCAGAAATTTTTTCTGGGTCTACCAGCGCTAGAAATTTTTTCTGGGTCTACCAGGGGTAGAAATTTTTTTTGGGTCTACCAGGGGTAGAATTTTTTTTTTTTTTTTTTTAATTTTTAAAACGTTATTTAGCTCTAGGCGGCGTACAGGGCTCCACAGATGGGTTTGGGTTTGGGTTTGGGTTAGAGTTAGGGGTTGGGTTGGGGTCAACCCAGGCAAAGTGCAGACATGAATATCGGGCACTGGAGGTGATTTTCCTGGGTAAAAGACAGCTATAAACGTCGGCGCGACCAAATACGACGACATACGACCATTCTCAAAAGTGCCCAAAATGCACTAAAATTGGTTTTAAATCAGCACTCATCGATCAAATACAAATATTATATATTTAATACAAATATTTGACCTTTTTAAACATTAAAACCGGGCCCAGGAGGGTGATTTACCCGAAGAAATGACACTTTTGACCCGGCAATTTGACCCTAATTGCAGTAAAAAAAAATGTCCACAGTGTGGCAGAGTTCTGCGGGTTCCATAGCGGCCCAGTGCGTACATTGGAACATGTGGAAAAAGTTGGAAAAATGTTAAACATGGTCGAAAATGGTTAAAATCAACCCAGAAATAGTGCATTGAAAGCCCGCAGAAAGTTTTGGAAAAGATCGGTAAATTTGGGAAAATGTCAAAAATGGTCGAAAATGTTTAAAATCAACCCAGGAATAGTGCATTGAAAGCCCGCAGAAAGTTTTGGAAAAGATCGGTAAATTTGGGAAAATGTCAAAAATGGTCAAAAATGTTTAAAATCAACCCAGGAATAGTGCATTGAAAGCCCGCAGAAAGTTTTGGAAAAGATCGGTAAATTTGGGAAAATGTCAAAAATGGTCGAAAATGTTTAAAATCAACCCAGGAATAGTGCATTGAAAGCCCGCAGAAAGTTTTGGAAAAGATCGGTAAATTTGGGAAAATGTCAAAAATGGTCAAAAATGTTTAAAATCAACCCAGGAATAGTGCATTGAAAGCCCGCAGAAAGTTTTGGAAAAGATCGGTAAATTTGGGAAAATGTCAAAAATGGTCGAAAATGTTTAAAATCAACCCAGGAATAGTGCACCGAAAGCCCGCAGAAAGTTTTGGAAAAGATCGGTAAATTTAAATTTAAGCGTTTTTTTTTCTAAGTGTGGAGGGACTTAGAAAAAATCCGCTTAAATTTAAGCGTTTTTTTTTCTAAGTGTGGAGGGACTTAGAAAAAATCCGCTTAAATTTAAGCGTTTTTTTTTCTAAGTGTGGAGGGACTTAGAAAAAATCCGCTTAAATTTAAGCGTTTTTTTTTCTAAGTGTGGAGGGACTTAGAAAAAATCTGCTTAAATTTAAGCGTTTTTTTTTCTAAGTGTGGAGGGACTTAGAAAAAATCCGCTTAAATTTAAGCGTTTTTTTTTCTAAGTGTGGAGGGACTTAGAAAAAATCCGCTTAAATTTAAGCGTTTTTTTTCTAAGTGTGGAGGGACTTAGAAAAATTTCTGGAGCTCAGAAATTCAGCGGGGCATCAGCCGACCCAATCCGCTCACGGTGCACTATTCTCGGATCGACTCGGGGCGAACCCCCGCCGATTTTAAAAGTGCTGAAACTCGAAAAATATACGGAGCTCGACGATGAAACCTGGTATCTGTCGATAATAGTGCATCGAAAGCCCGCAGAAAGTTTTGGAAAAAGATCGGTAAATTTGGGAAAATGTCAAAAATGGTCGAAAATGTTTAAAATCAACCCAGGAATAGTGCACCGAAAGCCCGCAGAAAGTTTTGGAAAAGATCGGTAAATTTGGGAAAATGTCAAAAATGGTCGAAAATGTTTAAAATCAACCCAGGAATAGTGCATTGAAAGCCCGCAGAAAGTTTTGGAAAAGATCGGTAAATTTGGGAAAATGTCAAAAATGGTCAAAAATGTTTAAAATCAACCCAGGAATAGTGCATTGAAAGCCCGCAGAAAGTTTTGGAAAAGATCGGTAAATTTGGGAAAATGTCAAAAATGGTCGAAAATGTTTAAAATCAACCCAGGAATAGTGCATTGAAAGCCCGCAGAAAGTTTTGGAAAAGATCGGTAAATTTGGGAAAATGTCAAAAATGGTCGAAAATGTTTAAAATCAACCCAGGAATAGTGCATTGAAAGCCCGCAGAAAGTTTTGGAAAAGATCGGTATATTTGGGAAAATGTCAAAAATGGTCAAAAATGTTTAAAATCAACCCAGGAATAGTGCATTGAAAGCCCGCAGAAAGTTTTGGAAAAGATGGGTAAATTTGGGAAAATGTCAAAAATGGTCGAAAATGTTTAAAATCAACCCAGGAATAGTGCATTGAAAGCCCGCAGAAAGTTTTGGAAAAGATCGGTAAATTTGGGAAAATGTCAAAAATGGTCGAAAATGTTTAAAATCAACCCAGGAATAGTGCATTGAAAGCCCGCAGAAAGTTTTGGAAAAGATCGGTAAATTTGGGAAAATGTCAAAAATGGTCAAAAATGTTTAAAATCAACCCAGGAATAGTGCATTGAAAGCCCGCAGAAAGTTTTGGAAAAGATCGGTATATTTGGGAAAATGTCAAAAATGGTCGAAAATGTTTAAAATCAACCCAGGAATAGTGCATTGAAAGCCCGCAGAAAGTTTTGGAAAAGATCGGTAAATTTGGGAAAATGTCAAAAATGGTCAAAAATGTTTAAAATCAACCCAGGAATAGTGCATTGAAAGCCCGCAGAAAGTTTTGGAAAAGATCGGTAAATTTGGGAAAATGTCAAAAATGGTCGAAAATGTTTAAAATCAACCCAGGAATAGTGCATTGAAAGCCCGCAGAAAGTTTTGGAAAAGATCGGTAAATTTGGGAAAATGTCAAAAATGGTCGAAAATGTTTAAAATCAACCCAGGAATAGTGCATTGAAAGCCCGCAGAAAGTTTTGGAAAAGATCGGTAAATTTGGGAAAATGTCAAAAATGGTCGAAAATGTTTAAAATCAACCCAGGAATAGTGCATTGAAAGCCCGCAGAAAGTTTTGGAAAAGATCGGTAAATTTGGGAAAATGTCAAAAATGGTCAAAAATGTTTAAAATCAACCCAGGAATAGTGCATTGAAAGCCCGCAGAAAGTTTTGGAAAAGATCGGTAAATTTGGGAAAATGTCAAAAATGGTCGAAAATGTTTAAAATCAACCCAGGAATAGTGCATTGAAAGCCCGCAGAAAGTTTTGGAAAAGATCGGTAAATTTGGGAAAATGTCAAAAATGGTCAAAAATGTTTAAAATCAACCCAGGAATAGTGCATTGAAAGCCCGCAGAAAATTTTGGAAAAGATCGGTAAATTTGGGAAAATGTCAAAAATGGTCGAAAATGTTTAAAATCAACCCAGGAATAGTGCACCGAAAGCCCGCAGAAAGTTTTGGAAAAGATCGGTAAATTTAAATTTAAGCGTTTTTTTTTCTAAGTGTGGAGGGACTTAGAAAAAATCCGCTTAAATTTAAGCGTTTTTTTTTCTAAGTGTGGAGGGACTTAGAAAAAATCCGCTTAAATTTAAGCGTTTTTTTTCTAAGTGTGGAGGGACTTAGAAAAAATCCGCTTAAATTTAAGCGTTTTTTTTCTAAGTGTGGAGGGACTTAGAAAAAATCCGCTTAAATTTAAGCGTTTTTTTTTCTAAGTGTGGAGGGACTTAGAAAAAATCCGCTTAAATTTAAGCGTTTTTTTTCTAAGTGTGGAGGGACTTAGAAAAAATCTGCTTAAATTTAAGCGTTTTTTTTCTAAGTGTGGAGGGACTTAGAAAAAATCCGCTTAAATTTAAGCGTTTTTTTTTCTAAGTGTGGAGGGACTTAGAAAAAATCCGCTTAAATTTAAGCGTTTTTTTTCTAAGTGTGGAGGGACTTAGAAAAATTTCTGGAGCTCAGAAATTCAGCGGGGCATCAGCCGACCCAATCCGCTCACGGTGCACTATTCTCGGATCGACTCGGGGCGAACCCCCGCCGATTTTAAAAGTGCTGAAACTCGAAAAATATACGGAGCTCGACGATGAAACCTGGTATCTGTCGATAATAGTGCATCGAAAGCCCGCAGAAAGTTTTGGAAAAAGATCGGTAAATTTGGGAAAATGTCAAAAATGGTCGAAAATGTTTAAAATCAACCCAGGAATAGTGCACCGAAAGCCCGCAGAAAGTTTTGGAAAAGATCGGTATATTTGGGAAAATGTCAAAAATGGTCGAAAATGTTTAAAATCAACCCAGGAATAGTGCATTGAAAGCCCGCAGAAAGTTTTGGAAAAGATCGGTAAATTTGGGAAAATGTCAAAAATGGTCAAAAATGTTTAAAATCAACCCAGGAATAGTGCATTGAAAGCCCGCAGAAAGTTTTGGAAAAGATCGGTAAATTTGGGAAAATGTCAAAAATGGTCGAAAATGTTTAAAATCAACCCAGGAATAGTGCATTGAAAGCCCGCAGAAAGTTTTGGAAAAGATCGGTAAATTTGGGAAAATGTCAAAAATGGTCGAAAATGTTTAAAATCAACCCAGGAATAGTGCATCGAAAGCCCGCAGAAAGTTTTGGAAAAGATCGGTAAATTTGGGAAAATGTCAAAAATGGTCAAAAATGTTTAAAATCAACCCAGGAATAGTGCATTGAAAGCCCGCAGAAAGTTTTGGAAAAGATCGGTAAATTTGGGAAAATGTCAAAAATGGTCGAAAATGTTTAAAATCAACCCAGGAATAGTGCATTGAAAGCCCGCAGAAAGTTTTGGAAAAGATCGGTAAATTTGGGAAAATGTCAAAAATGGTCAAAAATGTTTAAAATCAACCCAGGAATAGTGCATTGAAAGCCCGCAGAAAGTTTTGGAAAAGATCGGTATATTTGGGAAAATGTCAAAAATGGTCGAAAATGTTTAAAATCAACCCAGGAATAGTGCATTGAAAGCCCGCAGAAAGTTTTGGAAAAGATCGGTAAATTTGGGAAAATGTCAAAAATGGTCAAAAATGTTTAAAATCAACCCAGGAATAGTGCATTGAAAGCCCGCAGAAAGTTTTGGAAAAGATCGGTAAATTTGGGAAAATGTCAAAAATGGTCGAAAATGTTTAAAATCAACCCAGGAATAGTGCATTGAAAGCCCGCAGAAAGTTTTGGAAAAGATCGGTAAATTTGGGAAAATGTCAAAAATGGTCGAAAATGTTTAAAATCAACCCAGGAATAGTGCATTGAAAGCCCGCAGAAAGTTTTGGAAAAGATCGGTAAATTTGGGAAAATGTCAAAAATGGTCGAAAATGTTTAAAATCAACCCAGGAATAGTGCATTGAAAGCCCGCAGAAAGTTTTGGAAAAGATCGGTAAATTTGGGAAAATGTCAAAAATGGTCAAAAATGTTTAAAATCAACCCAGGAATAGTGCATTGAAAGCCCGCAGAAAGTTTTGGAAAAGATCGGTAAATTTGGGAAAATGTCAAAAATGGTCGAAAATGTTTAAAATCAACCCAGGAATAGTGCATTGAAAGCCCGCAGAAAGTTTTGGAAAAGATCGGTAAATTTGGGAAAATGTCAAAAATGGTCAAAAATGTTTAAAATCAACCCAGGAATAGTGCATTGAAAGCCCGCAGAAAATTTTGGAAAAGATCGGTAAATTTGGGAAAATGTCAAAAATGGTCGAAAATGTTTAAAATCAACCCAGGAATAGTGCACCGAAAGCCCGCAGAAAGTTTTGGAAAAGATCGGTAAATTTGGGAAAATGTCAAAAATGGTCAAAAATGTTTAAAATCAACCCAGGAATAGTGCATTGAAAGCCCGCAGAAAGTTTTGGAAAAGATCGGTAAATTTGGGAAAATGTCAAAAATGGTCGAAAATGTTTAAAATCAACCCAGGAATAGTGCATTGAAAGCCCGCAGAAAGTTTTGGAAAAGATCGGTAAATTTGGGAAAATGTCAAAAATGGTCGAAAATGTTTAAAATCAACCCAGGAATAGTGCATTGAAAGCCCGCAGAAATTTTTTCTGGGTCTACCAGCGCTAGAAATTTTTTTTGGGTCTACCAGGGGTAGAATTTTTTTTTTTTTTTTTTTTAATTTTTAAAACGTTATTTAGCTCTAGGCGGCGTACAGGGCTCCACAGATGGGTTTGGGTTTGGGTTTGGGTTAGAGTTAGGGGTTGGGTTGGGGTCAACCCAGGCAAAGTGCAGACA
This sequence comes from Stigmatopora argus, assembly GCF_051989625.1. Lineage (NCBI taxonomy): Eukaryota > Metazoa > Chordata > Actinopteri > Syngnathiformes > Syngnathidae > Stigmatopora > Stigmatopora argus. The sequence goes on from NW_027520045.1 coordinate 374,360, forward strand.
TGAATATCGGGCACTGGAGGTGATTTTCCTGGGTAAAAGACAGCCATAAACGTCGGCGCGACCAAATACGACGACATACGACCATTCTCAAAAGTGCCCAAAATGCACTAAAATTGGTTTTAAATCAGCACTCATCGATCAAATACAAATATTATATATTTAATACAAATATTTGACCTTTTTAAACATTAAAACCGGGCCCAGGAGGGTGATTTACCCGAAGAAATGACACTTTTGACCCGGCAATTTGACCCTAATTGCAGTAAAAAAAAATGTCCACAGTGTGGCAGAGTTCTGCGGGTTCCATAGCGGCCCAGTGCGTACATTGGAACATGTGGAAAAAGTTGGAAAAATGTTAAACATGGTCGAAAATGGTTAAAATCAACCCAGAAATAGTGCATTGAAAGCCCGCAGAAAGTTTTGGAAAAGATCGGTAAATTTGGGAAAATGTCAAAAATGGTCGAAAATGTTTAAAATCAACCCAGGAATAGTGCATTGAAAGCCCGCAGAAAGTTTTGGAAAAGATCGGTAAATTTGGGAAAATGTCAAAAATGGTCAAAAATGTTTAAAATCAACCCAGGAATAGTGCATTGAAAGCCCGCAGAAAGTTTTGGAAAAGATCGGTAAATTTGGGAAAATGTCAAAAATGGTCGAAAATGTTTAAAATCAACCCAGGAATAGTGCATTGAAAGCCCGCAGAAAGTTTTGGAAAAGATCGGTAAATTTGGGAAAATGTCAAAAATGGTCAAAAATGTTTAAAATCAACCCAGGAATAGTGCATTGAAAGCCCGCAGAAAGTTTTGGAAAAGATCGGTAAATTTGGGAAAATGTCAAAAATGGTCGAAAATGTTTAAAATCAACCCAGGAATAGTGCACCGAAAGCCCGCAGAAAGTTTTGGAAAAGATCGGTAAATTTAAATTTAAGCGTTTTTTTTCTAAGTGTGGAGGGACTTAGAAAAAATCCGCTTAAATTTAAGCGTTTTTTTTCTAAGTGTGGAGGGACTTAGAAAAAATCCGCTTAAATTTAAGCGTTTTTTTTCTAAGTGTGGAGGGACTTAGAAAAAATCCGCTTAAATTTAAGCGTTTTTTTTTCTAAGTGTGGAGGGACTTAGAAAAATTTCTGGAGCTCAGAAATTCAGCGGGGCATCAGCCGACCCAATCCGCTCACGGTGCACTATTCTCGGATCGACTCGGGGCGAACCCCCGCCGATTTTAAAAGTGCTGAAACTCGAAAAATATACGGAGCTCGACGATGAAACCTGGTATCTGTCGATAATAGTGCATCGAAAGCCCGCAGAAAGTTTTGGAAAAAGATCGGTAAATTTGGGAAAATGTCAAAAATGGTCGAAAATGTTTAAAATCAACCCAGGAATAGTGCACCGAAAGCCCGCAGAAAGTTTTGGAAAAGATCGGTAAATTTGGGAAAATGTCAAAAATGGTCGAAAATGTTTAAAATCAACCCAGGAATAGTGCATTGAAAGCCCGCAGAAAGTTTTGGAAAAGATCGGTAAATTTGGGAAAATGTCAAAAATGGTCAAAAATGTTTAAAATCAACCCAGGAATAGTGCATTGAAAGCCCGCAGAAAGTTTTGGAAAAGATCGGTAAATTTGGGAAAATGTCAAAAATGGTCGAAAATGTTTAAAATCAACCCAGGAATAGTGCATTGAAAGCCCGCAGAAAGTTTTGGAAAAGATCGGTAAATTTGGGAAAATGTCAAAAATGGTCGAAAATGTTTAAAATCAACCCAGGAATAGTGCATTGAAAGCCCGCAGAAAGTTTTGGAAAAGATCGGTAAATTTGGGAAAATGTCAAAAATGGTCGAAAATGTTTAAAATCAACCCAGGAATAGTGCATTGAAAGCCCGCAGAAAGTTTTGGAAAAGATCGGTAAATTTGGGAAAATGTCAAAAATGGTCGAAAATGTTTAAAATCAACCCAGGAATAGTGCATTGAAAGCCCGCAGAAAGTTTTGGAAAAGATCGGTAAATTTGGGAAAATGTCAAAAATGGTCGAAAATGTTTAAAATCAACCCAGGAATAGTGCATTGAAAGCCCGCAGAAAGTTTTGGAAAAGATCGGTAAATTTGGGAAAATGTCAAAAATGGTCAAAAATGTTTAAAATCAACCCAGGAATAGTGCATTGAAAGCCCGCAGAAAGTTTTGGAAAAGATCGGTATATTTGGGAAAATGTCAAAAATGGTCGAAAATGTTTAAAATCAACCCAGGAATAGTGCATTGAAAGCCCGCAGAAAGTTTTGGAAAAGATCGGTAAATTTGGGAAAATGTCAAAAATGGTCAAATATGTTTAAAATCAACCCAGGAATAGTGCATTGAAAGCCCGCAGAAAGTTTTGGAAAAGATCGGTAAATTTGGGAAAATGTCAAAAATGGTCGAAAATGTTTAAAATTAACCCAGGAATAGTGCATCGAAAGACCGCAGAAATTTTTTCTGGGTCTACCAGCGCTAGAAATTTTTTCTGGGTCTACCAGGGGTAGAAATTTTTTTTGGGTCTACCAGGGGTAGAATTTTTTTTTTTTTTTTTTTAATTTTTAAAACGTTATTTAGCTCTAGGCGGCGTACAGGGCTCCACAGATGGGTTTGGGTTTGGGTTTGGGTTAGAGTTAGGGGTTGGGTTGGGGTCAACCCAGGCAAAGTGCAGACATGAATATCGGGCACTGGAGGTGATTTTCCTGGGTAAAAGACAGCTATAAACGTCGGCGCGACCAAATACGACGACATACGACCATTCTCAAAAGTGCCCAAAATGCACTAAAATTGGTTTTAAATCAGCACTCATCGATCAAATACAAATATTATATATTTAATACAAATATTTGACCTTTTTAAACATTAAAACCGGGCCCAGGAGGGTGATTTACCCGAAGAAATGACACTTTTGACCCGGCAATTTGACCCTAATTGCAGTAAAAAAAAATGTCCACAGTGTGGCAGAGTTCTGCGGGTTCCATAGCGGCCCAGTGCGTACATTGGAACATGTGGAAAAAGTTGGAAAAATGTTAAACATGGTCGAAAATGGTTAAAATCAACCCAGAAATAGTGCATTGAAAGCCCGCAGAAAGTTTTGGAAAAGATCGGTAAATTTGGGAAAATGTCAAAAATGGTCGAAAATGTTTAAAATCAACCCAGGAATAGTGCATTGAAAGCCCGCAGAAAGTTTTGGAAAAGATCGGTAAATTTGGGAAAATGTCAAAAATGGTCAAAAATGTTTAAAATCAACCCAGGAATAGTGCATTGAAAGCCCGCAGAAAGTTTTGGAAAAGATCGGTAAATTTGGGAAAATGTCAAAAATGGTCGAAAATGTTTAAAATCAACCCAGGAATAGTGCATTGAAAGCCCGCAGAAAGTTTTGGAAAAGATCGGTAAATTTGGGAAAATGTCAAAAATGGTCAAAAATGTTTAAAATCAACCCAGGAATAGTGCATTGAAAGCCCGCAGAAAGTTTTGGAAAAGATCGGTAAATTTGGGAAAATGTCAAAAATGGTCGAAAATGTTTAAAATCAACCCAGGAATAGTGCACCGAAAGCCCGCAGAAAGTTTTGGAAAAGATCGGTAAATTTAAATTTAAGCGTTTTTTTTCTAAGTGTGGAGGGACTTAGAAAAAATCCGCTTAAATTTAAGCGTTTTTTTTCTAAGTGTGGAGGGACTTAGAAAAAATCCGCTTAAATTTAAGCGTTTTTTTTCTAAGTGTGGAGGGACTTAGAAAAAATCCGCTTAAATTTAAGCGTTTTTTTTCTAAGTGTGGAGGGACTTAGAAAAAATCTGCTTAAATTTAAGCGTTTTTTTTCTAAGTGTGGAGGGACTTAGAAAAAATCCGCTTAAATTTAAGCGTTTTTTTTCTAAGTGTGGAGGGACTTAGAAAAAATCCGCTTAAATTTAAGCGTTTTTTTTCTAAGTGTGGAGGGACTTAGAAAAATTTCTGGAGCTCAGAAATTCAGCGGGGCATCAGCCGACCCAATCCGCTCACGGTGCACTATTCTCGGATCGACTCGGGGCGAACCCCCGCCGATTTTAAAAGTGCTGAAACTCGAAAAATATACGGAGCTCGACGATGAAACCTGGTATCTGTCGATAATAGTGCATCGAAAGCCCGCAGAAAGTTTTGGAAAAAGATCGGTAAATTTGGGAAAATGTCAAAAATGGTCGAAAATGTTTAAAATCAACCCAGGAATAGTGCACCGAAAGCCCGCAGAAAGTTTTGGAAAAGATCGGTAAATTTGGGAAAATGTCAAAAATGGTCGAAAATGTTTAAAATCAACCCAGGAATAGTGCATTGAAAGCCCGCAGAAAGTTTTGGAAAAGATCGGTAAATTTGGGAAAATGTCAAAAATGGTCAAAAATGTTTAAAATCAACCCAGGAATAGTGCATTGAAAGCCCGCAGAAAGTTTTGGAAAAGATCGGTAAATTTGGGAAAATGTCAAAAATGGTCGAAAATGTTTAAAATCAACCCAGGAATAGTGCATTGAAAGCCCGCAGAAAGTTTTGGAAAAGATCGGTAAATTTGGGAAAATGTCAAAAATGGTCGAAAATGTTTAAAATCAACCCAGGAATAGTGCATTGAAAGCCCGCAGAAAGTTTTGGAAAAGATCGGTATATTTGGGAAAATGTCAAAAATGGTCAAAAATGTTTAAAATCAACCCAGGAATAGTGCATTGAAAGCCCGCAGAAAGTTTTGGAAAAGATGGGTAAATTTGGGAAAATGTCAAAAATGGTCGAAAATGTTTAAAATCAACCCAGGAATAGTGCATTGAAAGCCCGCAGAAAGTTTTGGAAAAGATCGGTAAATTTGGGAAAATGTCAAAAATGGTCGAAAATGTTTAAAATCAACCCAGGAATAGTGCATTGAAAGCCCGCAGAAAGTTTTGGAAAAGATCGGTAAATTTGGGAAAATGTCAAAAATGGTCAAAAATGTTTAAAATCAACCCAGGAATAGTGCATTGAAAGCCCGCAGAAAGTTTTGGAAAAGATCGGTATATTTGGGAAAATGTCAAAAATGGTCGAAAATGTTTAAAATCAACCCAGGAATAGTGCATTGAAAGCCCGCAGAAAGTTTTGGAAAAGATCGGTAAATTTGGGAAAATGTCAAAAATGGTCAAAAATGTTTAAAATCAACCCAGGAATAGTGCATTGAAAGCCCGCAGAAAGTTTTGGAAAAGATCGGTAAATTTGGGAAAATGTCAAAAATGGTCGAAAATGTTTAAAATCAACCCAGGAATAGTGCATTGAAAGCCCGCAGAAAGTTTTGGAAAAGATCGGTAAATTTGGGAAAATGTCAAAAATGGTCGAAAATGTTTAAAATCAACCCAGGAATAGTGCATTGAAAGCCCGCAGAAAGTTTTGGAAAAGATCGGTAAATTTGGGAAAATGTCAAAAATGGTCGAAAATGTTTAAAATCAACCCAGGAATAGTGCATTGAAAGCCCGCAGAAAGTTTTGGAAAAGATCGGTAAATTTGGGAAAATGTCAAAAATGGTCAAAAATGTTTAAAATCAACCCAGGAATAGTGCATTGAAAGCCCGCAGAAAGTTTTGGAAAAGATCGGTAAATTTGGGAAAATGTCAAAAATGGTCGAAAATGTTTAAAATCAACCCAGGAATAGTGCATTGAAAGCCCGCAGAAAGTTTTGGAAAAGATCGGTAAATTTGGGAAAATGTCAAAAATGGTCAAAAATGTTTAAAATCAACCCAGGAATAGTGCATTGAAAGCCCGCAGAAAATTTTGGAAAAGATCGGTAAATTTGGGAAAATGTCAAAAATGGTCGAAAATGTTTAAAATCAACCCAGGAATAGTGCACCGAAAGCCCGCAGAAAGTTTTGGAAAAGATCGGTAAATTTAAATTTAAGCGTTTTTTTTCTAAGTGTGGAGGGACTTAGAAAAAATCCGCTTAAATTTAAGCGTTTTTTTTCTAAGTGTGGAGGGACTTAGAAAAAATCCGCTTAAATTTAAGCGTTTTTTTTCTAAGTGTGGAGGGACTTAGAAAAAATCCGCTTAAATTTAAGCGTTTTTTTTCTAAGTGTGGAGGGACTTAGAAAAAATCCGCTTAAATTTAAGCGTTTTTTTTCTAAGTGTGGAGGGACTTAGAAAAAATCCGCTTAAATTTAAGCGTTTTTTTTCTAAGTGTGGAGGGACTTAGAAAAAATCTGCTTAAATTTAAGCGTTTTTTTTCTAAGTGTGGAGGGACTTAGAAAAAATCCGCTTAAATTTAAGCGTTTTTTTTCAAAGTGTGGAGGGACTTAGAAAAAATCCGCTTAAATTTAAGCGTTTTTTTTCTAAGTGTGGAGGGACTTAGAAAAATTTCTGGAGCTCAGAAATTCAGCGGGGCATCAGCCGACCCAATCCGCTCACGGTGCACTATTCTCGGATCGACTCGGGGCGAACCCCCGCCGATTTTAAAAGTGCTGAAACTCGAAAAATATACGGAGCTCGACGATGAAACCTGGTATCTGTCGATAATAGTGCATCGAAAGCCCGCAGAAAGTTTTGGAAAAAGATCGGTAAATTTGGGAAAATGTCAAAAATGGTCGAAAATGTTTAAAATCAACCCAGGAATAGTGCACCGAAAGCCCGCAGAAAGTTTTGGAAAAGATCGGTATATTTGGGAAAATGTCAAAAATGGTCGAAAATGTTTAAAATCAACCCAGGAATAGTGCATTGAAAGCCCGCAGAAAGTTTTGGAAAAGATCGGTAAATTTGGGAAAATGTCAAAAATGGTCAAAAATGTTTAAAATCAACCCAGGAATAGTGCATTGAAAGCCCGCAGAAAGTTTTGGAAAAGATCGGTAAATTTGGGAAAATGTCAAAAATGGTCGAAAATGTTTAAAATCAACCCAGGAATAGTGCATTGAAAGCCCGCAGAAAGTTTTGGAAAAGATCGGTAAATTTGGGAAAATGTCAAAAATGGTCGAAAATGTTTAAAATCAACCCAGGAATAGTGCATCGAAAGCCCGCAGAAAGTTTTGGAAAAGATCGGTAAATTTGGGAAAATGTCAAAAATGGTCAAAAATGTTTAAAATCAACCCAGGAATAGTGCATTGAAAGCCCGCAGAAAGTTTTGGAAAAGATCGGTAAATTTGGGAAAATGTCAAAAATGGTCGAAAATGTTTAAAATCAACCCAGGAATAGTGCATTGAAAGCCCGCAGAAAGTTTTGGAAAAGATCGGTAAATTTGGGAAAATGTCAAAAATGGTCAAAAATGTTTAAAATCAACCCAGGAATAGTGCATTGAAAGCCCGCAGAAAGTTTTGGAAAAGATCGGTATATTTGGGAAAATGTCAAAAATGGTCGAAAATGTTTAAAATCAACCCAGGAATAGTGCATTGAAAGCCCGCAGAAAGTTTTGGAAAAGATCGGTAAATTTGGGAAAATGTCAAAAATGGTCAAAAATGTTTAAAATCAACCCAGGAATAGTGCATTGAAAGCCCGCAGAAAGTTTTGGAAAAGATCGGTAAATTTGGGAAAATGTCAAAAATGGTCGAAAATGTTTAAAATCAACCCAGGAATAGTGCATTGAAAGCCCGCAGAAAGTTTTGGAAAAGATCGGTAAATTTGGGAAAATGTCAAAAATGGTCGAAAATGTTTAAAATCAACCCAGGAATAGTGCATTGAAAGCCCGCAGAAAGTTTTGGAAAAGATCGGTAAATTTGGGAAAATGTCAAAAATGGTCGAAAATGTTTAAAATCAACCCAGGAATAGTGCATTGAAAGCCCGCAGAAAGTTTTGGAAAAGATCGGTAAATTTGGGAAAATGTCAAAAATGGTCAAAAATGTTTAAAATCAACCCAGGAATAGTGCATTGAAAGCCCGCAGAAAGTTTTGGAAAAGATCGGTAAATTTGGGAAAATGTCAAAAATGGTCGAAAATGTTTAAAATCAACCCAGGAATAGTGCATTGAAAGCCCGCAGAAAGTTTTGGAAAAGATCGGTAAATTTGGGAAAATGTCAAAAATGGTCGAAAATGTTTAAAATCAACCCAGGAATAGTGCATTGAAAGCCCGCAGAAAGTTTTGGAAAATATCGGTAAATTTGGGAAAATGTCAAAAATGGTCGAAAATGTTTAAAATCAACCCAGGAATAGTGCATTGAAAGCCCGCAGAAAGTTTTGGAAAAGATCGGTAAATTTGGGAAAATGTCAAAAATGGTCAAAAATGTTTAAAATCAACCCAGGAATAGTGCATTGAAAGCCCGCAGAAAGTTTTGGAAAAGATCGGTAAATTTGGGAAAATGTCAAAAATGGTCGAAAATGTTTAAAATCAACCCAGGAATAGTGCATTGAAAGCCCGCAGAAAGTTTTGGAAAAGATCGGTAAATTTGGGAAAATGTCAAAAATGGTCGAAAATGTTTAAAATCAACCCAGGAATAGTGCATTGAAAGCCCGCAGAAAGTTTTGGAAAAGATCGGTAAATTTGGGAAAATGTCAAAAATGGTCGAAAATGTTTAAAATCAACCCAGGAATAGTGCATTGAAAGCCCGCAGAAAGTTTTGGAAAAGATCGGTAAATTTGGGAAAATGTCAAAAATGGTCGAAAATGTTTAAAATCAACCCAGGAATAGTGCATTGAAAGCCCGCAGAAAGTTTTGGAAAAGATCGGTAAATTTGGGAAAATGTCAAAAATGGTCGAAAATGTTTAAAATCAACCCAGGAATAGTGCATTGAAAGCCCGCAGAAAGTTTTGGAAAAGATCGGTAAATTTGGGAAAATGTCAAAAATGGTCGAAAATGTTTAAAATCAACCCAGGAATAGTGCATTGAAAGCCCGCAGAAAGTTTTGGAAAAGATCGGTAAATTTGGGAAAATGTCAAAAATGGTCGAAAATGTTTAAAATCAACCCAGGAATAGTGCATTGAAAGCCCGCAGAAAGTTTTGGAAAAGATCGGTAAATTTGGGAAAATGTCAAAAATGGTCAAAAATGTTTAAAATCAACCCAGGAATAGTGCATTGAAAGCCCGCAGAAAGTTTTGGAAAAGATCGGTATATTTGGGAAAATGTCAAAAATGGTCGAAAATGTTTAAAATCAACCCAGGAATAGTGCACCGAAAGCCCGCAGAAAGTTTTGGAAAAGATCGGTAAATTTGGGAAAATGTCAAAAATGGTCAAAAATGTTTAAAATCAACCCAGGAATAGTGCATTGAAAGCCCGCAGAAAGTTTTGGAAAAGATCGGTAAATTTGGGAAAATGTCAAAAATGGTCGAAAATGTTTAAAATCAACCCAGGAATAGTGCATTGAAAGCCCGCAGAAAGTTTTGGAAAAGATCGGTAAATTTGGGAAAATGTCAAAAATGGTCGAAAATGTTTAAAATCAACCCAGGAATAGTGCATTGAAAGCCCGCAGAAATTTTTTCTGGGTCTACCAGCGCTAGAAATTTTTTTTGGGTCTACCAGGGGTAGAATTTTTTTTTTTTTTTTTTTTAATTTTTAAAACGTTATTTAGCTCTAGGCGGCGTACAGGGCTCCACAGATGGGTTTGGGTTTGGGTTTGGGTTAGAGTTAGGGGTTGGGTTGGGGTCAACCCAGGCAAAGTGCAGACATGAATATCGGGCACTGGAGGTGATTTTCCTGGGTAAAAGACAGCCATAAACGTCGGCGCGACCAAATACGACGACATACGACCATTCTCAAAAGTGCCCAAAATGCACTAAAATTGGTTTTAAATCAGCACTCATCGATCAAATACAAATATTATATATTTAATACAAATATTTGACCTTTTTAAACATTAAAACCGGGCCCAGGAGGGTGATTTACCCGAAGAAATGACACTTTTGACCCGGCAATTTGACCCTAATTGCAGTAAAAAAAAATGTCCACAGTGTGGCAGAGTTCTGCGGGTTCCATAGCGGCCCAGTGCGTACATTGGAACATGTGGAAAAAGTTGGAAAAATGTTAAACATGGTCGAAAATGGTTAAAATCAACCCAGAAATAGTGCATTGAAAGCCCGCAGAAAGTTTTGGAAAAGATCGGTAAATTTGGGAAAATGTCAAAAATGGTCGAAAATGTTTAAAATCAACCCAGGAATAGTGCATTGAAAGCCCGCAGAAAGTTTTGGAAAAGATCGGTAAATTTGGGAAAATGTCAAAAATGGTCAAAAATGTTTAAAATCAACCCAGGAATAGTGCATTGAAAGCCCGCAGAAAGTTTTGGAAAAGATCGGTAAATTTGGGAAAATGTCAAAAATGGTCGAAAATGTTTAAAATCAACCCAGGAATAGTGCATTGAAAGCCCGCAGAAAGTTTTGGAAAAGATCGGTAAATTTGGGAAAATGTCAAAAATGGTCAAAAATGTTTAAAATCAACCCAGGAATAGTGCATTGAAAGCCCGCAGAAAGTTTTGGAAAAGATCGGTAAATTTGGGAAAATGTCAAAAATGGTCGAAAATGTTTAAAATCAACCCAGGAATAGTGCACCGAAAGCCCGCAGAAAGTTTTGGAAAAGATCGGTAAATTTAAATTTAAGCGTTTTTTTTCTAAGTGTGGAGGGACTTAGAAAAAATCCGCTTAAATTTAAGCGTTTTTTTTCTAAGTGTGGAGGGACTTAGAAAAAATCCGCTTAAATTTAAGCGTTTTTTTTCTAAGTGTGGAGGGACTTAGAAAAAATCCGCTTAAATTTAAGCGTTTTTTTTCTAAGTGTGGAGGGACTTAGAAAAATTTCTGGAGCTCAGAAATTCAGCGGGGCATCAGCCGACCCAATCCGCTCACGGTGCACTATTCTCGGATCGACTCGGGGCGAACCCCCGCCGATTTTAAAAGTGCTGAAACTCGAAAAATATACGGAGCTCGACGATGAAACCTGGTATCTGTCGATAATAGTGCATCGAAAGCCCGCAGAAAGTTTTGGAAAAAGATCGGTAAATTTGGGAAAATGTCAAAAATGGTCGAAAATGTTTAAAATCAACCCAGGAATAGTGCACCGAAAGCCCGCAGAAAGTTTTGGAAAAGATCGGTAAATTTGGGAAAATGTCAAAAATGGTCGAAAATGTTTAAAATCAACCCAGGAATAGTGCATTGAAAGCCCGCAGAAAGTTTTGGAAAAGATCGGTAAATTTGGGAAAATGTCAAAAATGGTCAAAAATGTTTAAAATCAACCCAGGAATAGTGCATTGAAAGCCCGCAGAAAGTTTTGGAAAAGATCGGTAAATTTGGGAAAATGTCAAAAATGGTCGAAAATGTTTAAAATCAACCCAGGAATAGTGCATTGAAAGCCCGCAGAAAGTTTTGGAAAAGATCGGTAAATTTGGGAAAATGTCAAAAATGGTCGAAAATGTTTAAAATTAACCCAGGAATAGTGCATCGAAAGACCGCAGAAATTTTTTCTGGGTCTACCAGCGCTAGAAATTTTTTTTGGTTCTACCAGGGGTAGAAATTTTTTTTTTTTTTTTAATTTTTAAAACGTTATTTAGCTCTAGGCGGCGTACAGGGCTCCACAGATGGGTTTGGGTTTGGGTTTGGGTTAGAGTTAGGGGTTGGGTTGGGGTCAACCCAGGCAAAGTGCAGACATGAATATCGGGCACTGGAGGTGATTTTCCTGGGTAAAAGACAGCCATAAACGTCGGCGCGACCAAATACGACGACATACGACCATTCTCAAAAGTGCCCAAAATGCACTAAAATTGGTTTTAAATCAGCACTCATCGATCAAATACAAATATTATATATTTAATACAAATATTTGACCTTTTTAAACATTAAAACCGGGCCCAGGAGGGTGATTTACCCGAAGAAATGACACTTTTGACCTGGCAATTTGACCCTAATTGCAGTAAAAAAAAAATGTCCACAGTGTGGCAGAGTTCTGCGGGTTCCATAGCGGCCCAGTGCGTACATTGGAACATGTGGAAAAAGTTGGAAAAATGTTAAAAATGGTCGAAAATGGTTAAAATCAACCCAGAAATAGTGCATTGAAAGCCCGCAGAAAGTTTTGGAAAAGATCGGTAAATTTGGGAAAATGTCAAAAATGGTCGAAAATGTTTAAAATCAACCCAGGAATAGTGCATTGAAAGCCCGCAGAAAGTTTTGGAAAAGATCGGTAAATTTGGGAAAATGTCAAAAATGGTCGAAAATGTTTAAAATCAACCCAGGAATAGTGCATTGAAAGCCCGCAGAAAGTTTTGGAAAAGATCGGTAAATTTGGGAAAATGTCAAAAATGGTCGAAAATGTTTAAAATCAACCCAGGAATAGTGCATTGAAAGCCCGCAGAAAGTTTTGGAAAAGATCGGTAAATTTGGGAAAATGTCAAAAATGGTCGAAAATGTTTAAAATCAACCCAGGAATAGTGCATTGAAAGCCCGCAGAAAGTTTTGGAAAAGATCGGTAAATTTGGGAAAATGTCAAAAATGGTCGAAAATGTTTAAAATCAACCCAGGAATAGTGCATTGAAAGCCCGCAGAAAGTTTTGGAAAAGATCGGTAAATTTGGGAAAATGTCAAAAATGGTCAAAAATGTTTAAAATCAACCCAGGAATAGTGCATTGAAAGCCCGCAGAAAGTTTTGGAAAAGATCGGTAAATTTGGGAAAATGTCAAAAATGGTCAAATATGTTTAAAATCAACCCAGGAATAGTGCATTGAAAGCCCGCAGAAAGTTTTGGAAAAGATCGGTAAATTTGGGAAAATGTCAAAAATGGTCGAAAATGTTTAAAATTAACCCAGGAATAGTGCATCGAAAGACCGCAGAAATTTTTTCTGGGTCTACCAGCGCTAGAAATTTTTTCTGGGTCTACCAGGGGTAGAAATTTTTTTTGGGTCTACCAGGGGTAGAATTTTTTTTTTTTTTTTTTTAATTTTTAAAACGTTATTTAGCTCTAGGCGGCGTACAGGGCTCCACAGATGGGTTTGGGTTTGGGTTTGGGTTAGAGTTAGGGGTTGGGTTGGGGTCAACCCAGGCAAAGTGCAGACATGAATATCGGGCACTGGAGGTGATTTTCCTGGGTAAAAGACAGCTATAAACGTCGGCGCGACCAAATACGACGACATACGACCATTCTCAAAAGTGCCCAAAATGCACTAAAATTGGTTTTAAATCAGCACTCATCGATCAAATACAAATATTATATATTTAATACAAATATTTGACCTTTTTAAACATTAAAACCGGGCCCAGGAGGGTGATTTACCCGAAGAAATGACACTTTTGACCCGGCAATTTGACCCTAATTGCAGTAAAAAAAAATGTCCACAGTGTGGCAGAGTTCTGCGGGTTCCATAGCGGCCCAGTGCGTACATTGGAACATGTGGAAAAAGTTGGAAAAATGTTAAACATGGTCGAAAATGGTTAAAATCAACCCAGAAATAGTGCATTGAAAGCCCGCAGAAAGTTTTGGAAAAGATCGGTAAATTTGGGAAAATGTCAAAAATGGTCGAAAATGTTTAAAATCAACCCAGGAATAGTGCATTGAAAGCCCGCAGAAAGTTTTGGAAAAGATCGGTAAATTTGGGAAAATGTCAAAAATGGTCAAAAATGTTTAAAATCAACCCAGGAATAGTGCATTGAAAGCCCGCAGAAAGTTTTGGAAAAGATCGGTAAATTTGGGAAAATGTCAAAAATGGTCGAAAATGTTTAAAATCAACCCAGGAATAGTGCATTGAAAGCCCGCAGAAAGTTTTGGAAAAGATCGGTAAATTTGGGAAAATGTCAAAAATGGTCAAAAATGTTTAAAATCAACCCAGGAATAGTGCATTGAAAGCCCGCAGAAAGTTTTGGAAAAGATCGGTAAATTTGGGAAAATGTCAAAAATGGTCGAAAATGTTTAAAATCAACCCAGGAATAGTGCACCGAAAGCCCGCAGAAAGTTTTGGAAAAGATCGGTAAATTTAAATTTAAGCGTTTTTTTTCTAAGTGTGGAGGGACTTAGAAAAAATCCGCTTAAATTTAAGCGTTTTTTTTCTAAGTGTGGAGGGACTTAGAAAAAATCCGCTTAAATTTAAGCGTTTTTTTTCTAAGTGTGGAGGGACTTAGAAAAAATCCGCTTAAATTTAAGCGTTTTTTTTCTAAGTGTGGAGGGACTTAGAAAAAATCTGCTTAAATTTAAGCGTTTTTTTTCTAAGTGTGGAGGGACTTAGAAAAAATCCGCTTAAATTTAAGCGTTTTTTTTCTAAGTGTGGAGGGACTTAGAAAAAATCCGCTTAAATTTAAGCGTTTTTTTTCTAAGTGTGGAGGGACTTAGAAAAATTTCTGGAGCTCAGAAATTCAGCGGGGCATCAGCCGACCCAATCCGCTCACGGTGCACTATTCTCGGATCGACTCGGGGCGAACCCCCGCCGATTTTAAAAGTGCTGAAACTCGAAAAATATACGGAGCTCGACGATGAAACCTGGTATCTGTCGATAATAGTGCATCGAAAGCCCGCAGAAAGTTTTGGAAAAAGATCGGTAAATTTGGGAAAATGTCAAAAATGGTCGAAAATGTTTAAAATCAACCCAGGAATAGTGCACCGAAAGCCCGCAGAAAGTTTTGGAAAAGATCGGTAAATTTGGGAAAATGTCAAAAATGGTCGAAAATGTTTAAAATCAACCCAGGAATAGTGCATTGAAAGCCCGCAGAAAGTTTTGGAAAAGATCGGTAAATTTGGGAAAATGTCAAAAATGGTCAAAAATGTTTAAAATCAACCCAGGAATAGTGCATTGAAAGCCCGCAGAAAGTTTTGGAAAAGATCGGTAAATTTGGGAAAATGTCAAAAATGGTCGAAAATGTTTAAAATCAACCCAGGAATAGTGCATTGAAAGCCCGCAGAAAGTTTTGGAAAAGATCGGTAAATTTGGGAAAATGTCAAAAATGGTCGAAAATGTTTAAAATCAACCCAGGAATAGTGCATTGAAAGCCCGCAGAAAGTTTTGGAAAAGATCGGTATATTTGGGAAAATGTCAAAAATGGTCAAAAATGTTTAAAATCAACCCAGGAATAGTGCATTGAAAGCCCGCAGAAAGTTTTGGAAAAGATGGGTAAATTTGGGAAAATGTCAAAAATGGTCGAAAATGTTTAAAATCAACCCAGGAATAGTGCATTGAAAGCCCGCAGAAAGTTTTGGAAAAGATCGGTAAATTTGGGAAAATGTCAAAAATGGTCGAAAATGTTTAAAATCAACCCAGGAATAGTGCATTGAAAGCCCGCAGAAAGTTTTGGAAAAGATCGGTAAATTTGGGAAAATGTCAAAAATGGTCGAAAATGTTTAAAATCAACCCAGGAATAGTGCATTGAAAGCCCGCAGAAAGTTTTGGAAAAGATCGGTAAATTTGGGAAAATGTCAAAAATGGTCGAAAATGTTTAAAATTAACCCAGGAATAGTGCATCGAAAGACCGCAGAAATTTTTTCTGGGTCTACCAGCGCTAGAAATTTTTTTTGGGTCTACCAGGGGTAGAATTTTTTTTTTTTTTTTTTTTAATTTTTAAAACGTTATTTAGCTCTAGGCGGCGTACAGGGCTCCACAGATGGGTTTGGGTTTGGGTTTGGGTTAGAGTTAGGGGTTGGGTTGGGGTCAACCCAGGCAAAGTGCAGACATGAATATCGGGCACTGGAGGTGATTTTCCTGGGTAAAAGACAGCCATAAACGTCGGCGCGACCAAATACGACGACATACGACCATTCTCAAAAGTGCCCAAAATGCACTAAAATTGGTTTTAAATCAGCACTCATCGATCAAATACAAATATTATATATTTAATACAAATATTTGACCTTTTTAAACATTAAAACCGGGCCCAGGAGGGTGATTTACCCGAAGAAATGACACTTTTGACCTGGCAATTTGACCCTAATTGCAGTAAAAAAAAATGTCCACAGTGTGGCAGAGTTCTGCGGGTTCCATAGCGGCCCAGTGCGTACATTGGAACATGTGGAAAAAGTTGGAAAAATGTTAAAAATGGTCGAAAATGGTTAAAATCAACCCAGAAATAGTGCATTGAAAGCCCGCAGAAAGTTTTGGAAAAGATCGGTAAATTTGGGAAAATGTCAAAAATGGTCGAAAATGTTTAAAATCAACCCAGGAATAGTGCATTGAAAGCCCGCAGAAAGTTTTGGAAAAGATCGGTAAATTTGGGAAAATGTCAAAAATGGTCGAAAATGTTTAAAATCAACCCAGGAATAGTGCATTGAAAGCCCGCAGAAAGTTTTGGAAAAGATCGGTAAATTTGGGAAAATGTCAAAAATGGTCGAAAATGTTTAAAATCAACCCAGGAATAGTGCATTGAAAGCCCGCAGAAAGTTTTGGAAAAGATCGGTAAATTTGGGAAAATGTCAAAAATGGTCGAAAATGTTTAAAATCAACCCAGGAATAGTGCATTGAAAGCCCGCAGAAAGTTTTGGAAAAGATCGGTAAATTTGGGAAAATGTCAAAAATGGTCGAAAATGTTTAAAATTAACCCAGGAATAGTGCATCGAAAGACCGCAGAAATTTTTTCTGGGTCTACCAGCGCTAGAAATTTTTTTTGGGTCTACCAGGGGTAGAAATTTTTTTTTTTTTTTTTTTAATTTTTAAAACGTTATTTAGCTCTAGGCGGCGTACAGGGCTCCACAGATGGGTTTGGGTTTGGGTTTGGGTTAGAGTTAGGGGTTGGGTTGGGGTCAACCCAGGCAAAGTGCAGACATGAATATCGGGCACTGGAGGTGATTTTCCTGGGTAAAAGACAGCCATAAACGTCGGCGCGACCAAATACGACGACATACGACCATTCTCAAAAGTGCCCAAAATGCACTAAAATTGGTTTTAAATCAGCACTCATCGATCAAATACAAATATTATATATTTAATACAAATATTTGACCTTTTTAAACATTAAAACCGGGCCCAGGAGGGTGATTTACCCGAAGAAATGCCACTTTTGACCTGGCAATTTGACCCTAATTGCAGTAAAAAAAAATGTCCACAGTGTGGCAGAGTTCTGCGGGTTCCATAGCGGCCCAGTGCGTACATTGGAACATGTGGAAAAAGTTGGAAAAATGTTAAAAATGGTCGAAAATGGTTAAAATCAACCCAGAAATAGTGCATTGAAAGCCCGCAGAAAGTTTTGGAAAAGATCGGTAAATTTGGGAAAATGTCAAAAATGGTCGAAAATGTTTAAAATCAACCCAGGAATAGTGCATTGAAAGCCCGCAGAAAGTTTTGGAAAAGATCGGTAAATTTGGGAAAATGTCAAAAATGGTCGAAAATGTTTAAAATCAACCCAGGAATAGTGCATTGAAAGCCCGCAGAAAGTTTTGGAAAAGATCGGTAAATTTGGGAAAATGTCAAAAATGGTCAAAAATGTTTAAAATCAACCCAGGAATAGTGCATTGAAAGCCCGCAGAAAGTTTTGGAAAAGATCGGTAAATTTGGGAAAATGTCAAAAATGGTCGAAAATGTTTAAAATCAACCCAGGAATAGTGCATTGAAAGCCCGCAGAAAGTTTTGGAAAAGATCGGTAAATTTGGGAAAATGTCAAAAATGGTCAAAAATGTTTAAAATCAACCCAGGAATAGTGCATTGAAAGCCCGCAGAAAGTTTTGGAAAAGATCGGTAAATTTGGGAAAATGTCAAAAATGGTCGAAAATGTTTAAAATCAACCCAGGAATAGTGCACCGAAAGCCCGCAGAAAGTTTTGGAAAAGATCGGTAAATTTGGGAAAATGTCAAAAATGGTCGAAAATGTTTAAAATCAACCCAGGAATAGTGCATTGAAAGCCCGCAGAAAGTTTTGGAAAAGATCGGTAAATTTGGGAAAATGTCAAAAATGGTCGAAAATGTTTAAAATCAACCCAGGAATAGTGCATTGAAAGCCCGCAGAAAGTTTTGGAAAAGATCGGTAAATTTGGGAAAATGTCAAAAATGGTCGAAAATGTTTAAAATCAACCCAGGAATAGTGCATTGAAAGCCCGCAGAAAGTTTTGGAAAAGATCGGTAAATTTGGGAAAATGTCAAAAATGGTCGAAAATGTTTAAAATCAACCCAGGAATAGTGCATTGAAAGCCCGCAGAAAGTTTTGGAAAAGATCGGTAAATTTGGGAAAATGTCAAAAATGGTCAAAAATGTTTAAAATCAACCCAGGAATAGTGCATTGAAAGCCCGCAGAAAGTTTTGGAAAAGATCGGTATATTTGGGAAAATGTCAAAAATGGTCGAAAATGTTTAAAATCAACCCAGGAATAGTGCATTGAAAGCCCGCAGAAAGTTTTGGAAAAGATCGGTAAATTTGGGAAAATGTCAAAAATGGTCAAAAATGTTTAAAATCAACCCAGGAATAGTGCATTGAAAGCCCGCAGAAAGTTTTGGAAAAGATCGGTAAATTTGGGAAAATGTCAAAAATGGTCAAAAATGTTTAAAATCAACCCAGGAATAGTGCATTGAAAGCCCGCAGAAAGTTTTGGAAAAGATCGGTAAATTTGGGAAAATGTCAAAAATGGTCGAAAATGTTTAAAATCAACCCAGGAATAGTGCATTGAAAGCCCGCAGAAAGTTTTGGAAAAGATCGGTAAATTTGGGAAAATGTCAAAAATGGTCGAAAATGTTTAAAATTAACCCAGGAATAGTGCATCGAAAGACCGCAGAAATTTTTTCTGGGTCTACCAGCGCTAGATATTTTTTCTGGGTCTACCAGCGCTAGAATTTTTTTTTGGGTCTACCAGGGGTAGAAATTTTTTTTTTTTTTTTTTAATTTTTAAAACGTTATTTAGCTCTAGGCGGCGTACAGGGCTCCACAGATGGGTTTGGGTTTGGGTTTGGGTTAGAGTTAGGGGTTGGGTTGGGGTCAACCCAGGCAAAGTGCAGACATGAATATCGGGCACTGGAGGTGATTTTCCTGGGTAAAAGACAGCCATAAACGTCGGCGCGACCAAATACGACGACATACGACCATTCTCAAAAGTGCCCAAAATGCACTAAAATTGGTTTTAAATCAGCACTCATCGATCAAATACAAATATTATATATTTAATACAAATATTTGACCTTTTTAAACATTAAAACCGGGCCCAGGAGGGTGATTTACCCGAAGAAATGACACTTTTGACCCGGCAATTTGACCCTAATTGCAGTAAAAAAAATGTCCACAGTGTGGCAGAGTTCTGCGGGTTCCATAGCGGCCCAGTGCGTACATTGGAACATGTGGAAAAAGTTGGAAAAATGTTAAACATGGTCGAAAATGGTTAAAATCAACCCAGAAATAGTGCATTGAAAGCCCGCAGAAAGTTTTGGAAAAGATCGGTAAATTTGGGAAAATGTCAAAAATGGTCGAAAATGTTTAAAATCAACCCAGGAATAGTGCATTGAAAGCCCGCAGAAAGTTTTGGAAAAGATCGGTAAATTTGGGAAAATGTCAAAAATGGTCAAAAATGTTTAAAATCAACCCAGGAATAGTGCATTGAAAGCCCGCAGAAAGTTTTGGAAAATATCGGTAAATTTGGGAAAATGTCAAAAATGGTCGAAAATGTTTAAAATCAACCCAGGAATAGTGCATTGAAAGCCCGCAGAAAGTTTTGGAAAAGATCGGTAAATTTGGGAAAATGTCAAAAATGGTCGAAAATGTTTAAAATCAACCCAGGAATAGTGCATTGAAAGCCCGCAGAAAGTTTTGGAAAAGATCGGTAAATTTGGGAAAATGTCAAAAATGGTCGAAAATGTTTAAAATCAACCCAGGAATAGTGCATTGAAAGCCCGCAGAAAGTTTTGGAAAAGATCGGTAAATTTGGGAAAATGTCAAAAATGGTCGAAAATGTTTAAAATCAACCCAGGAATAGTGCATTGAAAGCCCGCAGAAAGTTTTGGAAAAGATCGGTAAATTTGGGAAAATGTCAAAAATGGTCAAAAATGTTTAAAATCAACCCAGGAATAGTGCATTGAAAGCCCGCAGAAAGTTTTGGAAAAGATCGGTATATTTGGGAAAATGTCAAAAATGGTCGAAAATGTTTAAAATCAACCCAGGAATAGTGCATTGAAAGCCCGCAGAAAGTTTTGGAAAAGATCGGTAAATTTGGGAAAATGTCAAAAATGGTCAAAAATGTTTAAAATCAACCCAGGAATAGTGCATTGAAAGCCCGCAGAAAGTTTTTGAAAAGATCGGTAAATTTGGGAAAATGTCAAAAATGGTCAAAAATGTTTAAAATCAACCCAGGAATAGTGCATTGAAAGCCCGCAGAAAGTTTTGGAAAAGATCGGTAAATTTGGGAAAATGTCAAAAATGGTCGAAAATGTTTAAAATCAACACAGGAATAGTGCATTGAAAGCCCGCAGAAAGTTTTGGAAAAGATCGGTAAATTTGGGAAAATGTCAAAAATGGTCGAAAATGTTTAAAATTAACCCAGGAATAGTGCATCGAAAGACCGCAGAAATTTTTTCTGGGTCTACCAGCGCTAGAAATTTTTTCTGGGTCTACCAGCGCTAGAAATTTTTTTTGGGTCTACCAGGGGTAGAATTTTTTTTTTTTTTTTTTTAATTTTTAAAACGTTATTTAGCTCTAGGCGGCGTACAGGGCTCCACAGATGGGTTTGGGTTTGGGTTTGGGTTAGAGTTAGGGGTTGGGTTGGGGTCAACCCAGGCAAAGTGCAGACATGAATATCGGGCACTGGAGGTGATTTTCCTGGGTAAAAGACAGCCATAAACGTCGGCGCGACCAAATACGACGACATACGACCATTCTCAAAAGTGCCCAAAATGCACTAAAATTGGTTTTAAATCAGCACTCATCGATCAAATACAAATATTATATATTTAATACAAATATTTGACCTTTTTAAACATTAAAACCGGGCCCAGGAGGGTGATTTACCCGAAGAAATGACACTTTTGACCCGGCAATTTGACCCTAATTGCAGTAAAAAAAAATGTCCACAGTGTGGCAGAGTTCTGCGGGTTCCATAGCGGCCCAGTGCGTACATTGGAACATGTGGAAAAAGTTGGAAAAATGTTAAACATGGTCGAAAATGGTTAAAATCAACCCAGAAATAGTGCATTGAAAGCCCGCAGAAAGTTTTGGAAAAGATCGGTAAATTTGGGAAAATGTCAAAAATGGTCGAAAATGTTTAAAATCAACCCAGGAATAGTGCATTGAAAGCCCGCAGAAAGTTTTGGAAAAGATCGGTAAATTTGGGAAAATGTCAAAAATGGTCAAAAATGTTTAAAATCAACCCAGGAATAGTGCATTGAAAGCCCGCAGAAAGTTTTGGAAAAGATCGGTAAATTTGGGAAAATGTCAAAAATGGTCGAAAATGTTTAAAATCAACCCAGGAATAGTGCATTGAAAGCCCGCAGAAAGTTTTGGAAAAGATCGGTAAATTTGGGAAAATGTCAAAAATGGTCAAAAATGTTTAAAATCAACCCAGGAATAGTGCATTGAAAGCCCGCAGAAAGTTTTGGAAAAGATCGGTAAATTTGGGAAAATGTCAAAAATGGTCGAAAATGTTTAAAATCAACCCAGGAATAGTGCATTGAAAGCCCGCAGAAAGTTTTGGAAAATATCGGTAAATTTGGGAAAATGTCAAAAATGGTCGAAAATGTTTAAAATCAACCCAGGAATAGTGCATTGAAAGCCCGCAGAAAGTTTTGGAAAAGATCGGTAAATTTGGGAAAATGTCAAAAATGGTCGAAAATGTTTAAAATCAACCCAGGAATAGTGCATTGAAAGCCCGCAGAAAGTTTTGGAAAAGATCGGTAAATTTGGGAAAATGTCAAAAATGGTCAAAAATGTTTAAAATCAACCCAGGAATAGTGCATTGAAAGCCCGCAGAAAGTTTTGGAAAAGATCGGTATATTTGGGAAAATGTCAAAAATGGTCGAAAATGTTTAAAATCAACCCAGGAATAGTGCATTGAAAGCCCGCAGAAAGTTTTGGAAAAGATCGGTAAATTTGGGAAAATGTCAAAAATGGTCAAAAATGTTTAAAATCAACCCAGGAATAGTGCATTGAAAGCCCGCAGAAAGTTTTGGAAAAGATCGGTAAATTTGGGAAAATGTCAAAAATGGTCGAAAATGTTTAAAATCAACCCAGGAATAGTGCATTGAAAGCCCGCAGAAAGTTTTGGAAAAGATCGGTAAATTTGGGAAAATGTCAAAAATGGTCGAAAATGTTTAAAATCAACCCAGGAATAGTGCATTGAAAGCCCGCAGAAAGTTTTGGAAAAGATCGGTATATTTGGGAAAATGTCAAAAATGGTCGAAAATGTTTAAAATCAACCCAGGAATAGTGCATTGAAAGCCCGCAGAAAGTTTTGGAAAAGATCGGTAAATTTGGGAAAATGTCAAAAATGGTCGAAAATGTTTAAAATCAACCCAGGAATAGTGCATTGAAAGCCCGCAGAAAGTTTTGGAAAATATCGGTAAATTTGGGAAAATGTCAAAAATGGTCGAAAATGTTTAAAATCAACCCAGGAATAGTGCATTGAAAGCCCGCAGAAAGTTTTGGAAAAGATCGGTAAATTTGGGAAAATGTCAAAAATGGTCAAAAATGTTTAAAATCAACCCAGGAATAGTGCATTGAAAGCCCGCAGAAAGTTTTGGAAAAGATCGGTAAATTTGGGAAAATGTCAAAAATGGTCGAAAATGTTTAAAATCAACCCAGGAATAGTGCATTGAAAGCCCGCAGAAAGTTTTGGAAAAGATCGGTAAATTTGGGAAAATGTCAAAAATGGTCAAAAATGTTTAAAATCAACCCAGGAATAGTGCATTGAAAGCCCGCAGAAAGTTTTGGAAAAGATCGGTAAATTTGGGAAAATGTCAAAAATGGTCGAAAATGTTTAAAATCAACCCAGGAATAGTGCATTGAAAGCCCGCAGAAAGTTTTGGAAAAGATCGGTAAATTTGGGAAAATGTCAAAAATGGTCGAAAATGTTTAAAATCAACCCAGGAATAGTGCATTGAAAGCCCGCAGAAATTTTTTCTGGGTCTACCAGCGCTAGAAATTTTTTTTGGGTCTACCAGGGGTAGAAATTTTTTTTTTTTTTTTTTTAATTTTTAAAACGTTATTTAGCTCTAGGCGGCGTACAGGGCTCCACAGATGGGTTTGGGTTTGGGTTTGGGTTAGAGTTAGGGGTTGGGTTGGGGTCAACCCAGGCAAAGTGCAGACATGAATATCGGGCACTGGAGGTGATTTTCCTGGGTAAAAGACAGCCATAAACGTCGGCGCGACCAAATACGACGACATACGACCATTCTCAAAAGTGCCCAAAATGCACTAAAATTGGTTTTAAATCAGCACTCATCGATCAAATACAAATATTATATATTTAATACAAATATTTGACCTTTTTAAACATTAAAACCGGGCCCAGGAGGGTGATTTACCCGAAGAAATGACACTTTTGACCCGGCAATTTGACCCTAATTGCAGTAAAAAAAAATGTCCACAGTGTGGCAGAGTTCTGCGGGTTCCATAGCGGCCCAGTGCGTACATTGGAACATGTGGAAAAAGTTGGAAAAATGTTAAACATGGTCGAAAATGGTTAAAATCAACCCAGAAATAGTGCATTGAAAGCCCGCAGAAAGTTTTGGAAAAGATCGGTAAATTTGGGAAAATGTCAAAAATGGTCGAAAATGTTTAAAATCAACCCAGGAATAGTGCATTGAAAGCCCGCAGAAAGTTTTGGAAAAGATCGGTAAATTTGGGAAAATGTCAAAAATGGTCGAAAATGTTTAAAATCAACCCAGGAATAGTGCATTGAAAGCCCGCAGAAAGTTTTGGAAAAGATCGGTAAATTTGGGAAAATGTCAAAAATGGTCAAAAATGTTTAAAATCAACCCAGGAATAGTGCATTGAAAGCCCGCAGAAAGTTTTGGAAAAGATCGGTAAATTTGGGAAAATGTCAAAAATGGTCGAAAATGTTTAAAATCAACCCAGGAATAGTGCATTGAAAGCCCGCAGAAAGTTTTGGAAAAGATCGGTAAATTTGGGAAAATGTCAAAAATGGTCAAAAATGTTTAAAATCAACCCAGGAATAGTGCATTGAAAGCCCGCAGAAAGTTTTGGAAAAGATCGGTAAATTTGGGAAAATGTCAAAAATGGTCGAAAATGTTTAAAATCAACCCAGGAATAGTGCACCGAAAGCCCGCAGAAAGTTTTGGAAAAGATCGGTAAATTTGGGAAAATGTCAAAAATGGTCGAAAATGTTTAAAATCAACCCAGGAATAGTGCATTGAAAGCCCGCAGAAAGTTTTGGAAAAGATCGGTAAATTTGGGAAAATGTCAAAAATGGTCGAAAATGTTTAAAATCAACCCAGGAATAGTGCATTGAAAGCCCGCAGAAAGTTTTGGAAAAGATCGGTAAATTTGGGAAAATGTCAAAAATGGTCGAAAATGTTTAAAATCAACCCAGGAATAGTGCATTGAAAGCCCGCAGAAAGTTTTGGAAAAGATCGGTAAATTTGGGAAAATGTCAAAAATGGTCGAAAATGTTTAAAATCAACCCAGGAATAGTGCATTGAAAGCCCGCAGAAAGTTTTGGAAAAGATCGGTAAATTTGGGAAAATGTCAAAAATGGTCAAAAATGTTTAAAATCAACCCAGGAATAGTGCATTGAAAGCCCGCAGAAAGTTTTGGAAAAGATCGGTATATTTGGGAAAATGTCAAAAATGGTCGAAAATGTTTAAAATCAACCCAGGAATAGTGCATTGAAAGCCCGCAGAAAGTTTTGGAAAAGATCGGTAAATTTGGGAAAATGTCAAAAATGGTCAAAAATGTTTAAAATCAACCCAGGAATAGTGCATTGAAAGCCCGCAGAAAGTTTTGGAAAAGATCGGTAAATTTGGGAAAATGTCAAAAATGGTCAAAAATGTTTAAAATCAACCCAGGAATAGTGCATTGAAAGCCCGCAGAAAGTTTTGGAAAAGATCGGTAAATTTGGGAAAATGTCAAAAATGGTCGAAAATGTTTAAAATCAACCCAGGAATAGTGCATTGAAAGCCCGCAGAAAGTTTTGGAAAAGATCGGTAAATTTGGGAAAATGTCAAAAATGGTCGAAAATGTTTAAAATTAACCCAGGAATAGTGCATCGAAAGACCGCAGAAATTTTTTCTGGGTCTACCAGCGCTAGATATTTTTTCTGGGTCTACCAGCGCTAGAATTTTTTTTTGGGTCTACCAGGGGTAGAAATTTTTTTTTTTTTTTTTTAATTTTTAAAACGTTATTTAGCTCTAGGCGGCGTACAGGGCTCCACAGATGGGTTTGGGTTTGGGTTTGGGTTAGAGTTAGGGGTTGGGTTGGGGTCAACCCAGGCAAAGTGCAGACATGAATATCGGGCACTGGAGGTGATTTTCCTGGGTAAAAGACAGCCATAAACGTCGGCGCGACCAAATACGACGACATACGACCATTCTCAAAAGTGCCCAAAATGCACTAAAATTGGTTTTAAATCAGCACTCATCGATCAAATACAAATATTATATATTTAATACAAATATTTGACCTTTTTAAACATTAAAACCGGGCCCAGGAGGGTGATTTACCCGAAGAAATGACACTTTTGACCCGGCAATTTGACCCTAATTGCAGTAAAAAAAAATGTCCACAGTGTGGCAGAGTTCTGCGGGTTCCATAGCGGCCCAGTGCGTACATTGGAACATGTGGAAAAAGTTGGAAAAATGTTAAACATGGTCGAAAATGGTTAAAATCAACCCAGAAATAGTGCATTGAAAGCCCGCAGAAAGTTTTGGAAAAGATCGGTAAATTTGGGAAAATGTCAAAAATGGTCGAAAATGTTTAAAATCAACCCAGGAATAGTGCATTGAAAGCCCGCAGAAAGTTTTGGAAAAGATCGGTAAATTTGGGAAAATGTCAAAAATGGTCAAAAATGTTTAAAATCAACCCAGGAATAGTGCATTGAAAGCCCGCAGAAAGTTTTGGAAAAGATCGGTAAATTTGGGAAAATGTCAAAAATGGTCGAAAATGTTTAAAATCAACCCAGGAATAGTGCATTGAAAGCCCGCAGAAAGTTTTGGAAAAGATCGGTAAATTTGGGAAAATGTCAAAAATGGTCAAAAATGTTTAAAATCAACCCAGGAATAGTGCATTGAAAGCCCGCAGAAAGTTTTGGAAAAGATCGGTAAATTTGGGAAAATGTCAAAAATGGTCGAAAATGTTTAAAATCAACCCAGGAATAGTGCATTGAAAGCCCGCAGAAAGTTTTGGAAAAGATCGGTAAATTTGGGAAAATGTCAAAAATGGTCGAAAATGTTTAAAATCAACCCAGGAATAGTGCATTGAAAGCCCGCAGAAAGTTTTGGAAAAGATCGGTAAATTTGGGAAAATGTCAAAAATGGTCGAAAATGTTTAAAATCAACCCAGGAATAGTGCATTGAAAGCCCGCAGAAAGTTTTGGAAAAGATCGGTAAATTTGGGAAAATGTCAAAAATGGTCAAAAATGTTTAAAATCAACCCAGGAATAGTGCATTGAAAGCCCGCAGAAAGTTTTGGAAAAGATCGGTATATTTGGGAAAATGTCAAAAATGGTC
The DNA here is from genome assembly GCF_051989625.1 of Stigmatopora argus. Classification (NCBI taxonomy): domain Eukaryota; kingdom Metazoa; phylum Chordata; class Actinopteri; order Syngnathiformes; family Syngnathidae; genus Stigmatopora; species Stigmatopora argus. Next base: position 400,767 of record NW_027520045.1, read on the forward strand.
GAAAATGTTTAAAATCAACCCAGGAATAGTGCATTGAAAGCCCGCAGAAAGTTTTGGAAAAGATCGGTAAATTTGGGAAAATGTCAAAAATGGTCAAAAATGTTTAAAATCAACCCAGGAATAGTGCATTGAAAGCCCGCAGAAAGTTTTGGAAAAGATCGGTAAATTTGGGAAAATGTCAAAAATGGTCGAAAATGTTTAAAATCAACCCAGGAATAGTGCATTGAAAGCCCGCAGAAAGTTTTGGAAAAGATCGGTAAATTTGGGAAAATGTCAAAAATGGTCGAAAATGTTTAAAATCAACCCAGGAATAGTGCATTGAAAGCCCGCAGAAAGTTTTGGAAAAGATCGGTATATTTGGGAAAATGTCAAAAATGGTCGAAAATGTTTAAAATCAACCCAGGAATAGTGCATTGAAAGCCCGCAGAAAGTTTTGGAAAAGATCGGTAAATTTGGGAAAATGTCAAAAATGGTCGAAAATGTTTAAAATCAACCCAGGAATAGTGCATTGAAAGCCCGCAGAAAGTTTTGGAAAATATCGGTAAATTTGGGAAAATGTCAAAAATGGTCGAAAATGTTTAAAATCAACCCAGGAATAGTGCATTGAAAGCCCGCAGAAAGTTTTGGAAAAGATCGGTAAATTTGGGAAAATGTCAAAAATGGTCAAAAATGTTTAAAATCAACCCAGGAATAGTGCATTGAAAGCCCGCAGAAAGTTTTGGAAAAGATCGGTAAATTTGGGAAAATGTCAAAAATGGTCGAAAATGTTTAAAATCAACCCAGGAATAGTGCATTGAAAGCCCGCAGAAAGTTTTGGAAAAGATCGGTAAATTTGGGAAAATGTCAAAAATGGTCAAAAATGTTTAAAATCAACCCAGGAATAGTGCATTGAAAGCCCGCAGAAAGTTTTGGAAAAGATCGGTAAATTTGGGAAAATGTCAAAAATGGTCGAAAATGTTTAAAATCAACCCAGGAATAGTGCATTGAAAGCCCGCAGAAAGTTTTGGAAAAGATCGGTAAATTTGGGAAAATGTCAAAAATGGTCGAAAATGTTTAAAATCAACCCAGGAATAGTGCATTGAAAGCCCGCAGAAATTTTTTCTGGGTCTACCAGCGCTAGAAATTTTTTTTGGGTCTACCAGGGGTAGAAATTTTTTTTTTTTTTTTTTAATTTTTAAAACGTTATTTAGCTCTAGGCGGCGTACAGGGCTCCACAGATGGGTTTGGGTTTGGGTTTGGGTTAGAGTTAGGGGTTGGGTTGGGGTCAACCCAGGCAAAGTGCAGACATGAATATCGGGCACTGGAGGTGATTTTCCTGGGTAAAAGACAGCCATAAACGTCGGCGCGACCAAATACGACGACATACGACCATTCTCAAAAGTGCCCAAAATGCACTAAAATTGGTTTTAAATCAGCACTCATCGATCAAATACAAATATTATATATTTAATACAAATATTTGACCTTTTTAAACATTAAAACCGGGCCCAGGAGGGTGATTTACCCGAAGAAATGACACTTTTGACCCGGCAATTTGACCCTAATTGCAGTAAAAAAAAATGTCCACAGTGTGGCAGAGTTCTGCGGGTTCCATAGCGGCCCAGTGCGTACATTGGAACATGTGGAAAAAGTTGGAAAAATGTTAAACATGGTCGAAAATGGTTAAAATCAACCCAGAAATAGTGCATTGAAAGCCCGCAGAAAGTTTTGGAAAAGATCGGTAAATTTGGGAAAATGTCAAAAATGGTCGAAAATGTTTAAAATCAACCCAGGAATAGTGCATTGAAAGCCCGCAGAAAGTTTTGGAAAAGATCGGTAAATTTGGGAAAATGTCAAAAATGGTCAAAAATGTTTAAAATCAACCCAGGAATAGTGCATTGAAAGCCCGCAGAAAGTTTTGGAAAAGATCGGTAAATTTGGGAAAATGTCAAAAATGGTCGAAAATGTTTAAAATCAACCCAGGAATAGTGCATTGAAAGCCCGCAGAAAGTTTTGGAAAAGATCGGTAAATTTGGGAAAATGTCAAAAATGGTCAAAAATGTTTAAAATCAACCCAGGAATAGTGCATTGAAAGCCCGCAGAAAGTTTTGGAAAAGATCGGTAAATTTGGGAAAATGTCAAAAATGGTCGAAAATGTTTAAAATCAACCCAGGAATAGTGCATTGAAAGCCCGCAGAAAGTTTTGGAAAATATCGGTAAATTTGGGAAAATGTCAAAAATGGTCGAAAATGTTTAAAATCAACCCAGGAATAGTGCATTGAAAGCCCGCAGAAAGTTTTGGAAAAGATCGGTAAATTTGGGAAAATGTCAAAAATGGTCGAAAATGTTTAAAATCAACCCAGGAATAGTGCATTGAAAGCCCGCAGAAAGTTTTGGAAAAGATCGGTAAATTTGGGAAAATGTCAAAAATGGTCAAAAATGTTTAAAATCAACCCAGGAATAGTGCATTGAAAGCCCGCAGAAAGTTTTGGAAAAGATCGGTATATTTGGGAAAATGTCAAAAATGGTCGAAAATGTTTAAAATCAACCCAGGAATAGTGCATTGAAAGCCCGCAGAAAGTTTTGGAAAAGATCGGTAAATTTGGGAAAATGTCAAAAATGGTCAAAAATGTTTAAAATCAACCCAGGAATAGTGCATTGAAAGCCCGCAGAAAGTTTTGGAAAAGATCGGTAAATTTGGGAAAATGTCAAAAATGGTCGAAAATGTTTAAAATCAACCCAGGAATAGTGCATTGAAAGCCCGCAGAAAGTTTTGGAAAAGATCGGTAAATTTGGGAAAATGTCAAAAATGGTCGAAAATGTTTAAAATCAACCCAGGAATAGTGCATTGAAAGCCCGCAGAAAGTTTTGGAAAAGATCGGTATATTTGGGAAAATGTCAAAAATGGTCGAAAATGTTTAAAATCAACCCAGGAATAGTGCATTGAAAGCCCGCAGAAAGTTTTGGAAAAGATCGGTAAATTTGGGAAAATGTCAAAAATGGTCGAAAATGTTTAAAATCAACCCAGGAATAGTGCATTGAAAGCCCGCAGAAAGTTTTGGAAAATATCGGTAAATTTGGGAAAATGTCAAAAATGGTCGAAAATGTTTAAAATCAACCCAGGAATAGTGCATTGAAAGCCCGCAGAAAGTTTTGGAAAAGATCGGTAAATTTGGGAAAATGTCAAAAATGGTCAAAAATGTTTAAAATCAACCCAGGAATAGTGCATTGAAAGCCCGCAGAAAGTTTTGGAAAAGATCGGTAAATTTGGGAAAATGTCAAAAATGGTCGAAAATGTTTAAAATCAACCCAGGAATAGTGCATTGAAAGCCCGCAGAAAGTTTTGGAAAAGATCGGTAAATCGGTTAAATTGGGAAAATGTCAAAAATGGTCAAAAATGTTTAAAATCAACCCAGGAATAGTGCTATCGAAAGCCCGCAGAAAGTTTTGGGAAAAGATCGGTAAATTTGGGAAATGTCAAAAATGGTCAAAATGTTTAAAATCACCCAGGAATAGTGCATTGAAAGCCCGCAGAAAGTTTTGGAAAAGATCGGTAAATTTGGGAAAATGTCAAAATGGTCAAAAATGTTTAAAATCAACCCAGGAATAGTGCATTGAAAGCCCGCAGAAAGTTTTGGAAAAGATCGGTAAATTTGGGAAAATGTCAAAAATGGTCGAAAATGTTTAAAATCAACCCAGGAATAGTGCATTGAAAGCCCGCAGAAAGTTTTGGAAAAGATCGGTAAATTTGGGAAAATGTCAAAAATGGTCGAAAAATGTTTAAAATCAACCCAGGAATAGTGCATTGAAAGCCCGCAGAAAGTTTTGGAAAAGATCGGTAAATTTGGGAAAATGTCAAAAATGGTCGAAAATGTTTAAAATCAACCCAGGAATAGTGCATTGAAAGCCCGCAGAAAGTTTTGGAAAAGATCGGTAAATTTGGGAAAATGTCAAAAATGGTCGAAAATGTTTAAAATCAACCCAGGAATAGTGCATTGAAAGCCCGCAGAAAGTTTTGGAAAAGATCGGTAAATTTGGGAAAATGTCAAAAATGGTCGAAAATGTTTAAAATCAACCCAGGAATAGTGCATTGAAAGCCCGCAGAAAGTTTTGGAAAAGATCGGTAAATTTGGGAAAATGTCAAAAATGGTCGAAAATGTTTAAAATCAACCCAGGAATAGTGCATTGAAAGCCCGCAGAAAGTTTTGGAAAAGATCGGTAAATTTGGGAAAATGTCAAAAATGGTCGAAAATGTTTAAAATCAACCCAGGAATAGTGCATTGAAAGCCCGCAGAAAGTTTTGGAAAAGATCGGTAAATTTGGAAAATGTCAAAAATGGTCGAAAATGTTTAAAATCAACCCAGGAATAGTGCATTGAAAGCCCGCAGAAAGTTTTGGAAAAGATCGGTAAATTTGGGAAAATGTCAAAAATGGTCGAAAATGTTTAAAATCAACCCAGGAATAGTGCATTGAAAGCCCGCAGAAAGTTTTGGAAAAGATCGGTAAATTTGGGAAAATGTCAAAAATGGTCGAAAATGTTAAAATCAACCCAGGAATAGTGCATTGAAAGCCCGCAGAAAGTTTTGGAAAAGATCGGTAAATTTGGGAAAATGTCCAAAAATGGTCGAAAAATGTTTAAAATCAACCCAGGAATAGTGCATTGAAAGCCCGCAGAAAGTTTTGGAAAAGATCGGTATATTTGGGAAAATGTCAAAAATGGTCGAAAATGTTTAAAATCAACCCAGGAATAGTGCATTGAAAGCCCGCAGAAAGTTTTGGAAAAGATCGGTAAATTTGGGAAAATGTCAAAAATGGTCAAAAATGTTTAAAATCAACCCAGGAATAGTGCATTGAAAGCCCGCAGAAAGTTTTGGAAAAGATCGGTAAATTTGGGAAAATGTCAAAAATGGTCGAAAATGTTTAAAATCAACCCAGGAATAGTGCATTGAAAGCCCGCAGAAAGTTTTGGAAAAGATCGGTAAATTTGGGAAAATGTCAAAAATGGTCGAAAATGTTTAAAATCAACCCAGGAATAGTGCATCGAAAGCCCGCAGAAAGTTTTGGAAAAGATCGGTAAATTTGGGAAAATGTCAAAAATGGTCAAAAATGTTTAAAATCAACCCAGGAATAGTGCATTGAAAGCCCGCAGAAAGTTTTGGAAAAGATCGGTAAATTTGGGAAAATGTCAAAAATGGTCGAAAATGTTTAAAATCAACCCAGGAATAGTGCATTGAAAGCCCGCAGAAAGTTTTGGAAAAGATCGGTAAATTTGGGAAAATGTCAAAAATGGTCAAAAATGTTTAAATCAACCCAGAATAGTGCATTGAAAGCCCGCAGAAAGTTTTGGAAAAGATCGGTATATTTGGGAAAATGTCAAAAATGGTCGAAAATGTTTAAAATCAACCCAGGAATAGTGCATTGAAAGCCCGCAGAAAGTTTTGGAAAAGATCGGTAAATTTGGGAAAATGTCAAAAATGGTCAAAAATGTTTAAAATCAACCCAGGAATAGTGCATTGAAAGCCCGCAGAAAGTTTTGGAAAAGATCGGTAAATTTGGGAAAATGTCAAAAATGGTCGAAAATGTTTAAAATCAACCCAGGAATAGTGCATTGAAAGCCCGCAGAAAGTTTTGGAAAAGATCGGTAAATTTGGGAAAATGTCAAAAATGGTCGAAAATGTTTAAAATCAACCCAGGAATAGTGCATTGAAAGCCCGCAGAAAGTTTTGGAAAAGATCGGTAAATTTGGGAAAATGTCAAAAATGGTCGAAAATGTTTAAAATCAACCCAGGAATAGTGCATTGAAAGCCCGCAGAAAGTTTTGGAAAAGATCGGTAAATTTGGGAAAATGTCAAAAATGGTCAAAAATGTTTAAAATCAACCCAGGAATAGTGCATTGAAAGCCCGCAGAAAGTTTTGGAAAAGATCGGTAAATTTGGGAAAATGTCAAAAATGGTCGAAAATGTTTAAAATCAACCCAGGAATAGTGCATTGAAAGCCCGCAGAAAGTTTTGGAAAAGATCGGTAAATTTGGAAAATGTCAAAAATGGTCAAAAATGTTTAAAATCAACCCAGGAATAGTGCATTGAAAGCCCGCAGAAATTTTGGAAAAGATCGGTAAATTTGGGAAAATGTCAAATAATGGTCGAAAATGTTTAAAATCAACCCAGGAATAGTGCACCGAAAGCCCGCAGAAAGTTTTGGAAAAGATCGGTAAATTTAAATTTAAGCGTTTTTTTTCTAAGTGTGGAGGGACTTAGAAAAAATCCGCTTAAATTTAAGCGTTTTTTTTCTAAGTGTGGAGGGACTTAGAAAAAATCCGCTTAAATTTAAGCGTTTTTTTTCTAAGTGTGGAGGGACTTAGAAAAAATCCGCTTAAATTTAAGCGTTTTTTTTCTAAGTGTGGAGGGACTTAGAAAAAATCCGCTTAAATTTAAGCGTTTTTTTTCTAAGTGTGGAGGGACTTAGAAAAAATCCGCTTAAATTTAAGCGTTTTTTTTCTAAGTGTGGAGGGACTTAGAAAAAATCTGCTTAAATTTAAGCGTTTTTTTTCTAAGTGTGGAGGGACTTAGAAAAAATCCGCTTAAATTTAAGCGTTTTTTTTCTAAGTGTGGAGGGACTTAGAAAAAATCCGCTTAAATTTAAGCGTTTTTTTTCTAAGTGTGGAGGGACTTAGAAAAATTTCTGGAGCTCAGAAATTCAGCGGGGCATCAGCCGACCCAATCCGCTCACGGTGCACTATTCTCGGATCGACTCGGGGCGAACCCCCCGCCGATTTTAAAAGTGCTGAAACTCGAAAAATATACGGAGCTCGACGATGAAACCTGGTATCTGTCGATAATAGTGCATCGAAAGCCCGCAGAAAGTTTTGGAAAAAGATCGGTAAATTTGGGAAAATGTCAAAAATGGTCGAAAATGTTTAAAATCAACCAGGAATAGTGCACCGAAAGCCCGCAGAAAGTTTTGGAAAAGATCGGTATATTTGGGAAAATGTCAAAAATGGTCGAAAATGTTTAAAATCAACCCAGGAATAGTGCATTGAAAGCCCGCAGAAAGTTTTGGAAAAGATCGGTAAATTTGGGAAAATGTCAAAAATGGTCAAAAATGTTTAAAATCAACCCAGGAATAGTGCATTGAAAGCCCGCAGAAAGTTTGGAAAAGATCGGTAAATTTGGGAAAATGTCAAAAATGGTCGAAAATGTTTAAATCAACCCAGGAATAGTGCATTGAAAGCCCGCAGAAAGTTTTGGAAAAGATCGGTAAATTTGGGAAAATGTCAAAAATGGTCGAAAATGTTTAAAATCAACCCAGGAATAGTGCATTGAAAGCCCGCAGAAAGTTTTGGAAAAGATCGGTAAATTTGGGAAAATGTCAAAAATGGTCGAAAATGTTTAAAATTAACCCAGGAATAGTGCATCGAAAGACCGCAGAAATTTTTTCTGGGTCTACCAGCGCTAGAAATTTTTTTTGGGTCTACCAGGGGTAGAAATTTTTTTTTTTTTTTTTTTTAATTTTTAAAACGTTATTTAGCTCTAGGCGGCGTACAGGGCTCCACAGATGGGTTTGGGTTTGGGTTTGGGTTAGAGTTAGGGGTTGGGTTGGGGTCAACCCAGGCAAAGTGCAGACATGAATATCGGGCACTGGAGGTGATTTTCCTGGGTAAAAGACAGCCATAAACGTCGGCGCGACCAAATACGACGACATACGACCATTCTCAAAAGTGCCCAAAATGCACTAAAATTGGTTTTAAATCAGCACTCATCGATCAAATACAAATATTATATATTTAATACAAATATTTGACCTTTTTAAACATTAAAACCGGGCCCAGGAGGGTGATTTACCCGAAGAAATGCCACTTTTGACCTGGCAATTTGACCCTAATTGCAGTAAAAAAAAATGTCCACAGTGTGGCAGAGTTCTGCGGGTTCCATAGCGGCCCAGTGCGTACATTGGAACATGTGGAAAAAGTTGGAAAAAATGTTAAAAATGGTCGAAAATGGTTAAAATCAACCCAGAAATAGTGCATTGAAAGCCCGCAGAAAGTTTTGGAAAAGATCGGTAAATTTGGGAAAATGTCAAAAATGGTCGAAAATGTTTAAAATCAACCCAGGAATAGTGCATTGAAAGCCCGCAGAAAGTTTTGGAAAAGATCGGTAAATTTGGGAAAATGTCAAAAATGGTCGAAAATGTTTAAAATCAACCCAGGAATAGTGCATTGAAAGCCCGCAGAAAGTTTTGGAAAAGATCGGTAAATTTGGGAAAATGTCAAAAATGGTCGAAAATGTTAAAATCAACCCAGGAATAGTGCATTGAAAGCCCGCAGAAAGTTTTGGAAAAGATCGGTAAATTTGGGAAAATGTCAAAAATGGTCAAAAATGTTTAAAATCAACCCAGGAATAGTGCATTGAAAGCCCGCAGAAAGTTTTGGAAAAGATCGGTATATTTGGGAAATGTCAAAAATGGTCGAAAATGTTTAAAATCAACCCAGGAATAGTGCATTGAAAGCCCGCAGAAAGTTTTGGAAAAGATCGGTAAATTTGGGAAAATGTCAAAAATGGTCAAAAATGTTTAAAATCAACCCAGGAATAGTGCATTGAAAGCCCGCAGAAAGTTTTGGAAAAGATCGGTAAATTTGGGAAAATGTCAAAAATGGTCGAAAATGTTTAAAATCAACCCAGGAATAGTGCATTGAAAGCCCGCAGAAAGTTTTGGAAAAGATCGGTAAATTTGGGAAAATGTCAAAAATGGTCAAAAATGTTTAAAATCAACCCAGGAATAGTGCATTGAAAGCCCGCAGAAAGTTTTGGAAAAGATCGGTATATTTGGGAAAATGTCAAAAACTGGTCGAAAATGTTTAAAATCAACCCAGGAATAGTGCATTGAAAGCCCGCAGAAAGTTTTGGAAAAGATCGGTAAATTTGGGAAAATGTCAAAAATGGTCAAAAATGTTTAAAATCAACCCAGGAATAGTGCATTGAAAGCCGCAGAAAGTTTTGGAAAAGATCGGTAAATTTGGGAAAATGTCAAAAATGGTCGAAAATGTTTAAAATCAACCCAGGAATAGTGCATTGAAAGCCCGCAGAAAGTTTTGGAAAAGATCGGTAAATTTGGGAAAATGTCAAAAATGGTCGAAAATGTTTAAAATCAACCCAGGAATAGTGCATTGAAAGCCCGCAGAAAGTTTTGGAAAAGATCGGTAAATTTGGGAAAATGTCAAAAATGGTCAAAAATGTTTAAAATCAACCCAGGAATAGTGCATTGAAAGCCCGCAGAAAGTTTTGGAAAAGATCGGTAAATTTGGGAAAATGTCAAAAATGGTCGAAAATGTTTAAAATCAACCCAGGAATAGTGCATTGAAAGCCCGCAGAAAGTTTTGGAAAAGATCGGTAAATTTGGGAAAATGTCAAAAATGGTCAAAAATGTTTAAAATCAACCCAGGAATAGTGCATTGAAAGCCCGCAGAAAGTTTTGGAAAAGATCGGTATATTTGGGAAAATGTCAAAAATGGTCGAAAATGTTTAAAATCAACCCAGGAATAGTGCATTGAAAGCCCGCAGAAAGTTTTGGAAAAGATCGGTAAATTTGGGAAAATGTCAAAAATGGTCAAAAATGTTTAAAATCAACCCAGGAATAGTGCATTGAAAGCCCGCAGAAAGTTTTGGAAAAGATCGGTAAATTTGGGAAAATGTCAAAAATGGTCGAAAATGTTTAAAATCAACCCAGGAATAGTGCATTGAAAGCCCGCAGAAAGTTTTGGAAAAGATCGGTAAATTTGGGAAAATGTCAAAAATGGTCGAAAATGTTTAAAATTAACCCAGGAATAGTGCATCGAAAGACCGCAGAAATTTTTTCTGGGTCTACCAGCGCTAGAAATTTTTTTTGGGTCTACCAGGGGTAGAATTTTTTTTTTTTTTTTTTTAATTTTTAAAACGTTATTTAGCTCTAGGCGGCGTACAGGGCTCCACAGATGGGTTTGGGTTTGGGTTTGGGTTAGAGTTAGGGGTTGGGTTGGGGTCAACCCAGGCAAAGTGCAGACATGAATATCGGGCACTGGAGGTGATTTTCCTGGGTAAAAGACAGCCATAAACGTCGGCGCGACCAAATACGACGACATACGACCATTCTCAAAAGTGCCCAAAATGCACTAAAATTGGTTTTAAATCAGCACTCATCGATCAAATACAAATATTATATATTTAATACAAATATTTGACCTTTTTAAACATTAAAACCGGGCCCAGGAGGGTGATTTACCCGAAGAAATGACACTTTTGACCCGGCAATTTGACCCTAATTGCAGTAAAAAAAAATGTCCACAGTGTGGCAGAGTTCTGCGGGTTCCATAGCGGCCCAGTGCGTACATTGGAACATGTGGAAAAAGTTGGAAAAATGTTAAACATGGTCGAAAATGGTTAAAATCAACCCAGAAATAGTGCATTGAAAGCCCGCAGAAAGTTTTGGAAAAGATCGGTAAATTTGGGAAAATGTCAAAAATGGTCGAAAATGTTTAAAATCAACCCAGGAATAGTGCATTGAAAGCCCGCAGAAAGTTTTGGAAAAGATCGGTAAATTTGGGAAAATGTCAAAAATGGTCAAAAATGTTTAAAATCAACCCAGGAATAGTGCATTGAAAGCCCGCAGAAAGTTTTGGAAAAGATCGGTAAATTTGGGAAAATGTCAAAAATGGTCGAAAATGTTTAAAATCAACCCAGGAATAGTGCATTGAAAGCCCGCAGAAAGTTTTGGAAAAGATCGGTAAATTTGGGAAAATGTCAAAAATGGTCGAAAATGTTTAAAATCAACCCAGGAATAGTGCATTGAAAGCCCGCAGAAAGTTTTGGAAAAGATCGGTAAATTTGGGAAAATGTCAAAAATGGTCGAAAATGTTTAAAATCAACCCAGGAATAGTGCATTGAAAGCCCGCAGAAAGTTTTGGAAAAGATCGGTAAATTTGGGAAAATGTCAAAAATGGTCAAAAATGTTTAAAATCAACCCAGGAATAGTGCATTGAAAGCCCGCAGAAAGTTTTGGAAAAGATCGGTATATTTGGGAAAATGTCAAAAATGGTCGAAAATGTTTAAAATCAACCCAGGAATAGTGCATTGAAAGCCCGCAGAAAGTTTTGGAAAAGATCGGTAAATTTGGGAAAATGTCAAAAATGGTCAAAAATGTTTAAAATCAACCCAGGAATAGTGCATTGAAAGCCCGCAGAAAGTTTTTGAAAAGATCGGTAAATTTGGGAAAATGTCAAAAATGGTCAAAAATGTTTAAAATCAACCCAGGAATAGTGCATTGAAAGCCCGCAGAAAGTTTTGGAAAAGATCGGTAAATTTGGGAAAATGTCAAAAATGGTCGAAAATGTTTAAAATCAACACAGGAATAGTGCATTGAAAGCCCGCAGAAAGTTTTGGAAAAGATCGGTAAATTTGGGAAAATGTCAAAAATGGTCGAAAATGTTTAAAATCAACCCAGGAATAGTGCATTGAAAGCCCGCAGAAAGTTTTGGAAAAGATCGGTAAATTTGGGAAAATGTCAAAAATGGTCGAAAATGTTTAAAATCAACCCAGGAATAGTGCATTGAAAGCCCGCAGAAAGTTTTGGAAAATATCGGTAAATTTGGGAAAATGTCAAAAATGGTCGAAAATGTTTAAAATCAACCCAGGAATAGTGCATTGAAAGCCCGCAGAAAGTTTTGGAAAAGATCGGTAAATTTGGGAAAATGTCAAAAATGGTCGAAAATGTTTAAAATCAACCCAGGAATAGTGCATTGAAAGCCCGCAGAAAGTTTTGGAAAAGATCGGTAAATTTGGGAAAATGTCAAAAATGGTCAAAAATGTTTAAAATCAACCCAGGAATAGTGCATTGAAAGCCCGCAGAAAGTTTTGGAAAAGATCGGTATATTTGGGAAAATGTCAAAAATGGTCGAAAATGTTTAAAATCAACCCAGGAATAGTGCATTGAAAGCCCGCAGAAAGTTTTGGAAAAGATCGGTAAATTTGGGAAAATGTCAAAAATGGTCAAAAATGTTTAAAATCAACCCAGGAATAGTGCATTGAAAGCCCGCAGAAAGTTTTGGAAAAGATCGGTAAATTTGGGAAAATGTCAAAAATGGTCGAAAATGTTTAAAATCAACCCAGGAATAGTGCATTGAAAGCCCGCAGAAAGTTTTGGAAAAGATCGGTAAATTTGGGAAAATGTCAAAAATGGTCAAAAATGTTTAAAATCAACCCAGGAATAGTGCATTGAAAGCCCGCAGAAAGTTTTGGAAAAGATCGGTATATTTGGGAAAATGTCAAAAATGGTCGAAAATGTTTAAAATCAACCCAGGAATAGTGCATTGAAAGCCCGCAGAAAGTTTTGGAAAAGATCGGTAAATTTGGGAAAATGTCAAAAATGGTCAAAAATGTTTAAAATCAACCCAGGAATAGTGCATTGAAAGCCCGCAGAAAGTTTTGGAAAAGATCGGTAAATTTGGGAAAATGTCAAAAATGGTCGAAAATGTTTAAAATCAACCCAGGAATAGTGCATTGAAAGCCCGCAGAAAGTTTTGGAAAAGATCGGTAAATTTGGGAAAATGTCAAAAATGGTCGAAAATGTTTAAAATCAACCCAGGAATAGTGCATTGAAAGCCCGCAGAAAGTTTTGGAAAAGATCGGTAAATTTGGGAAAATGTCAAAAATGGTCAAAAATGTTTAAAATCAACCCAGGAATAGTGCATTGAAAGCCCGCAGAAAGTTTTGGAAAAGATCGGTAAATTTGGGAAAATGTCAAAAATGGTCGAAAATGTTTAAAATCAACCCAGGAATAGTGCATTGAAAGCCCGCAGAAAGTTTTGGAAAAGATCGGTAAATTTGGGAAAATGTCAAAAATGGTCAAAAATGTTTAAAATCAACCCAGGAATAGTGCATTGAAAGCCCGCAGAAAGTTTTGGAAAAGATGGGTAAATTTGGGAAAATGTCAAAAATGGTCGAAAATGTTTAAAATTAACCCAGGAATAGTGCATCGAAAGACCGCAGAAATTTTTTCTGGGTCTACCAGCGCTAGAATTTTTTTTTGGGTCTACCAGGGGTAGAATTTTTTTTTTTTTTTTTTTAATTTTTAAAACGTTATTTAGCTCTAGGCGGCGTACAGGGCTCCACAGATGGGTTTGGGTTTGGGTTTGGGTTAGAGTTAGGGGTTGGGTTGGGGTCAACCCAGGCAAAGTGCAGACATGAATATCGGGCACTGGAGGTGATTTTCCTGGGTAAAAGACAGCCATAAACGTCGGCGCGACCAAATACGACGACATACGACCATTCTCAAAAGTGCCCAAAATGCACTAAAATTGGTTTTAAATCAGCACTCATCGATCAAATACAAATATTATATATTTAATACAAATATTTGACCTTTTTAAACATTAAAACCGGGCCCAGGAGGGTGATTTACCCGAAGAAATGACACTTTTGACCCGGCAATTTGACCCTAATTGCAGTAAAAAAAAATGTCCACAGTGTGGCAGAGTTCTGCGGGTTCCATAGCGGCCCAGTGCGTACATTGGAACATGTGGAAAAAGTTGGAAAAATGTTAAACATGGTCGAAAATGGTTAAAATCAACCCAGAAATAGTGCATTGAAAGCCCGCAGAAAGTTTTGGAAAAGATCGGTAAATTTGGGAAAATGTCAAAAATGGTCGAAAATGTTTAAAATCAACCCAGGAATAGTGCATTGAAAGCCCGCAGAAAGTTTTGGAAAAGATCGGTAAATTTGGGAAAATGTCAAAAATGGTCAAAAATGTTTAAAATCAACCCAGGAATAGTGCATTGAAAGCCCGCAGAAAGTTTTGGAAAAGATCGGTAAATTTGGGAAAATGTCAAAAATGGTCGAAAATGTTTAAAATCAACCCAGGAATAGTGCATTGAAAGCCCGCAGAAAGTTTTGGAAAAGATCGGTAAATTTGGGAAAATGTCAAAAATGGTCAAAAATGTTTAAAATCAACCCAGGAATAGTGCATTGAAAGCCCGCAGAAAGTTTTGGAAAAGATCGGTAAATTTGGGAAAATGTCAAAAATGGTCGAAAATGTTTAAAATCAACCCAGGAATAGTGCACCGAAAGCCCGCAGAAAGTTTTGGAAAAGATCGGTAAATTTAAATTTAAGCGTTTTTTTTCTAAGTGTGGAGGGACTTAGAAAAAATCCGCTTAAATTTAAGCGTTTTTTTTCTAAGTGTGGAGGGACTTAGAAAAAATCCGCTTAAATTTAAGCGTTTTTTTTCTAAGTGTGGAGGGACTTAGAAAAAATCCGCTTAAATTTAAGCGTTTTTTTTCTAAGTGTGGAGGGACTTAGAAAAAATCTGCTTAAATTTAAGCGTTTTTTTTCTAAGTGTGGAGGGACTTAGAAAAAATCCGCTTAAATTTAAGCGTTTTTTTTCTAAGTGTGGAGGGACTTAGAAAAAATCCGCTTAAATTTAAGCGTTTTTTTTCTAAGTGTGGAGGGACTTAGAAAAATTTCTGGAGCTCAGAAATTCAGCGGGGCATCAGCCGACCCAATCCGCTCACGGTGCACTATTCTCGGATCGACTCGGGGCGAACCCCCGCCGATTTTAAAAGTGCTGAAACTCGAAAAATATACGGAGCTCGACGATGAAACCTGGTATCTGTCGATAATAGTGCATCGAAAGCCCGCAGAAAGTTTTGGAAAAAGATCGGTAAATTTGGGAAAATGTCAAAAATGGTCGAAAATGTTTAAAATCAACCCAGGAATAGTGCACCGAAAGCCCGCAGAAAGTTTTGGAAAAGATCGGTAAATTTGGGAAAATGTCAAAAATGGTCGAAAATGTTTAAAATCAACCCAGGAATAGTGCATTGAAAGCCCGCAGAAAGTTTTGGAAAAGATCGGTAAATTTGGGAAAATGTCAAAAATGGTCAAAAATGTTTAAAATCAACCCAGGAATAGTGCATTGAAAGCCCGCAGAAAGTTTTGGAAAAGATCGGTAAATTTGGGAAAATGTCAAAAATGGTCGAAAATGTTTAAAATCAACCCAGGAATAGTGCATTGAAAGCCCGCAGAAAGTTTTGGAAAAGATCGGTAAATTTGGGAAAATGTCAAAAATGGTCGAAAATGTTTAAAATTAACCCAGGAATAGTGCATCGAAAGACCAGAAATTTTTTCTGGGTCTACCAGCGCTAGAAATTTTTTTTGGGTCTACCAGGGGTAGAATTTTTTTTTTTTTTTTTTTAATTTTTAAAACGTTATTTAGCTCTAGGCGGCGTACAGGGCTCCACAGATGGGTTTGGGTTTGGGTTTGGGTTAGAGTTAGGGGTTGGGTTGGGGTCAACCCAGGCAAAGTGCAGACATGAATATCGGGCACTGGAGGTGATTTTCCTGGGTAAAAGACAGCCATAAACGTCGGCGCGACCAAATACGACGACATACGACCATTCTCAAAAGTGCCCAAAATGCACTAAAATTGGTTTTAAATCAGCACTCATCGATCAAATACAAATATTATATATTTAATACAAATATTTGACCTTTTTAAACATTAAAACTGGGCCCAGGAGGGTGATTTACCCGAAGAAATGACACTTTTGACCTGGCAATTTGACCCTAATTGCAGTAAAAAAAAATGTCCACAGTGTGGCAGAGTTCTGCGGGTTCCATAGCGGCCCAGTGCGTACATTGGAACATGTGGAAAAAGTTGGAAAAATGTTAAAAATGGTCGAAAATGGTTAAAATCAACCCAGAAATAGTGCATTGAAAGCCCGCAGAAAGTTTTGGAAAAGATCGGTAAATTTGGGAAAATGTCAAAAATGGTCGAAAATGTTTAAAATCAACCCAGGAATAGTGCATTGAAAGCCCGCAGAAAGTTTTGGAAAAGATCGGTAAATTTGGGAAAATGTCAAAAATGGTCGAAAATGTTTAAAATCAACCCAGGAATAGTGCATTGAAAGCCCGCAGAAAGTTTTGGAAAAGATCGGTAAATTTGGGAAAATGTCAAAAATGGTCGAAAATGTTTAAAATCAACCCAGGAATAGTGCATTGAAAGCCCGCAGAAAGTTTTGGAAAAGATCGGTAAATTTGGGAAAATGTCAAAAATGGTCGAAAATGTTTAAAATCAACCCAGGAATAGTGCATTGAAAGCCCGCAGAAAGTTTTGGAAAAGATCGGTAAATTTGGGAAAATGTCAAAAATGGTCGAAAATGTTTAAAATCAACCCAGGAATAGTGCATTGAAAGCCCGCAGAAAGTTTTGGAAAAGATCGGTAAATTTGGGAAAATGTCAAAAATGGTCAAAAATGTTTAAAATCAACCCAGGAATAGTGCATTGAAAGCCCGCAGAAAGTTTTGGAAAAGATCGGTAAATTTGGGAAAATGTCAAAAATGGTCGAAAATGTTTAAAATCAACCCAGGAATAGTGCATTGAAAGCCCGCAGAAAGTTTTGGAAAAGATCGGTAAATTTGGGAAAATGTCAAAAATGGTCAAAAATGTTTAAAATCAACCCAGGAATAGTGCATTGAAAGCCCGCAGAAAGTTTTGGAAAAGATCGGTAAATTTGGGAAAATGTCAAAAATGGTCGAAAATGTTTAAAATTAACCCAGGAATAGTGCATCGAAAGACCGCAGAAATTTTTTCTGGGTCTACCAGCGCTAGAATTTTTTTTTGGGTCTACCAGGGGTAGAATTTTTTTTTTTTTTTTTTTAATTTTTAAAACGTTATTTAGCTCTAGGCGGCGTACAGGGCTCCACAGATGGGTTTGGGTTTGGGTTTGGGTTAGAGTTAGGGGTTGGGTTGGGGTCAACCCAGGCAAAGTGCAGACATGAATATCGGGCACTGGAGGTGATTTTCCTGGGTAAAAGACAGCCATAAACGTCGGCGCGACCAAATACGACGACATACGACCATTCTCAAAAGTGCCCAAAATGCACTAAAATTGGTTTTAAATCAGCACTCATCGATCAAATACAAATATTATATATTTAATACAAATATTTGACCTTTTTAAACATTAAAACCGGGCCCAGGAGGGTGATTTACCCGAAGAAATGACACTTTTGACCTGGCAATTTGACCCTAATTGCAGTAAAAAAAAATGTCCACAGTGTGGCAGAGTTCTGCGGGTTCCATAGCGGCCCAGTGCGTACATTGGAACATGTGGAAAAAGTTGGAAAAATGTTAAAAATGGTCGAAAATGGTTAAAATCAACCCAGAAATAGTGCATTGAAAGCCCGCAGAAAGTTTTGGAAAAGATCGGTAAATTTGGGAAAATGTCAAAAATGGTCGAAAATGTTTAAAATCAACCCAGGAATAGTGCATTGAAAGCCCGCAGAAAGTTTTGGAAAAGATCGGTAAATTTGGGAAAATGTCAAAAATGGTCGAAAATGTTTAAAATCAACCCAGGAATAGTGCATTGAAAGCCCGCAGAAAGTTTTGGAAAAGATCGGTAAATTTGGGAAAATGTCAAAAATGGTCAAAAATGTTTAAAATCAACCCAGGAATAGTGCATTGAAAGCCCGCAGAAAGTTTTGGAAAAGATCGGTATATTTGGGAAAATGTCAAAAATGGTCGAAAATGTTTAAAATCAACCCAGGAATAGTGCATTGAAAGCCCGCAGAAAGTTTTGGAAAAGATCGGTAAATTTGGGAAAATGTCAAAAATGGTCAAAAATGTTTAAAATCAACCCAGGAATAGTGCATTGAAAGCCCGCAGAAAGTTTTGGAAAAGATCGGTAAATTTGGGAAAATGTCAAAAATGGTCAAAAATGTTTAAAATCAACCCAGGAATAGTGCATTGAAAGCCCGCAGAAAGTTTTGGAAAAGATCGGTAAATTTGGGAAAATGTCAAAAATGGTCGAAAATGTTTAAAATCAACCCAGGAATAGTGCATTGAAAGCCCGCAGAAAGTTTTGGAAAAGATCGGTAAATTTGGGAAAATGTCAAAAATGGTCGAAAATGTTTAAAATTAACCCAGGAATAGTGCATCGAAAGACCGCAGAAATTTTTTCTGGGTCTACCAGCGCTAGAAATTTTTTTTGGGTCTACCAGGGGTAGAATTTTTTTTTTTTTTTTTTAATTTTTAAAACGTTATTTAGCTCTAGGCGGCGTACAGGGCTCCACAGATGGGTTTGGGTTTGGGTTAGAGTTAGGGGTTGGGTTGGGGTCAACCCAGGCAAAGTGCAGACATGAATATCGGGCACTGGAGGTGATTTTCCTGGGTAAAAGACAGCCATAAACGTCGGCGCGACCAAATACGACGACATACGACCATTCTCAAAAGTGCCCAAAATGCACTAAAATTGGTTTTAAATCAGCACTCATCGATCAAATACAAATATTATATATTTAATACAAATATTTGACCTTTTTAAACATTAAAACCGGGCCCAGGAGGGTGATTTACCCGAAGAAATGACACTTTTGACCCGGCAATTTGACCCTAATTGCAGTAAAAAAAAATGTCCACAGTGTGGCAGAGTTCTGCGGGTTCCATAGCGGCCCAGTGCGTACATTGGAACATGTGGAAAAAGTTGGAAAAATGTTAAACATGGTCGAAAATGGTTAAAATCAACCCAGAAATAGTGCATTGAAAGCCCGCAGAAAGTTTTGGAAAAGATCGGTAAATTTGGGAAAATGTCAAAAATGGTCGAAAATGTTTAAAATCAACCCAGGAATAGTGCATTGAAAGCCCGCAGAAAGTTTTGGAAAAGATCGGTAAATTTGGGAAAATGTCAAAAATGGTCAAAAATGTTTAAAATCAACCCAGGAATAGTGCATTGAAAGCCCGCAGAAAGTTTTGGAAAAGATGGGTAAATTTGGGAAAATGTCAAAAATGGTCAAAAATGTTTAAAATCAACCCAGGAATAGTGCATTGAAAGCCCGCAGAAAGTTTTGGAAAAGATCGGTAAATTTGGGAAAATGTCAAAAATGGTCAAAAATGTTTAAACCCAACCCAGGAATAGTGCATTGAAAGCCCGCAGAAAGTTTTGGAAAAGATGGGTAAATTTGGGAAAATGTCAAAAATGGTCGAAAATGTTTAAAATCAACCCAGGAATAGTGCATTGAAAGCCCGCAGAAAGTTTTGGAAAAGATCGGTAAATTTGGGAAAATGTCAAAAATGGTCGAAAATGTTTAAAATCAACCCAGGAATAGTGCACCGAAAGCCCGCAGAAAGTTTTGGAAAAGATCGGTAAATTTGGGAAAATGTCAAAAATGGTCGAAAATGTTTAAAATCAACCCAGGAATAGTGCATTGAAAGCCCGCAGAAAGTTTTGGAAAAGATCGGTAAATTTGGGAAAATGTCAAAAATGGTCAAAAATGTTTAAAATCAACCCAGGAATAGTGCATTGAAAGCCCGCAGAAAGTTTTGGAAAAGATCGGTAAATTTGGGAAAATGTCAAAAATAGTCGAAAATGTTTAAAATCAACCCAGAAATAGTGCATTGAAAGCCCGCAGAAAGTTTTGGAAAAGATCGGTAAATTTGGGAAAATGTCAAAAATGGTCGAAAATGTTTAAAATCAACCCAGGAATAGTGCATTGAAAGCCCGCAGAAAGTTTTGGAAAAGATCGGTAAATTTGGGAAAATGTCAAAAATGGTCAAAAATGTTTAAAATCAACCCAGGAATAGTGCATTGAAAGCCCGCAGAAAGTTTTGGAAAAGATGGGTAAATTTGGGAAAATGTCAAAAATGGTCAAAAATGTTTAAAATCAACCCAGGAATAGTGCATTGAAAGCCCGCAGAAAGTTTTGGAAAAGATCGGTAAATTTGGGAAAATGTCAAAAATGGTCAAAAATGTTTAAACCCAACCCAGGAATAGTGCATTGAAAGCCCGCAGAAAGTTTTGGAAAAGATGGGTAAATTTGGGAAAATGTCAAAAATGGTCGAAAATGTTTAAAATCAACCCAGGAATAGTGCATTGAAAGCCCGCAGAAAGTTTTGGAAAAGATCGGTAAATTTGGGAAAATGTCAAAAATGGTCGAAAATGTTTAAAATCAACCCAGGAATAGTGCACCGAAAGCCCGCAGAAAGTTTTGGAAAAGATCGGTAAATTTGGGAAAATGTCAAAAATGGTCGAAAATGTTTAAAATCAACCCAGGAATAGTGCACCGAAAGCCCGCAGAAAGTTTTGGAAAAGATCGGTAAATTTGGGAAAATGTCAAAAATGGTCGAAAATGTTTAAAATCAACCCAGGAATAGTGCATTGAAAGCCCGCAGAAAGTTTTGGAAAAGATCGGTAAATTTGGGAAAATGTCAAAAATGGTCGAAAATGTTTAAAATTAACCCAGGAATAGTGCATCGAAAGACCGCAGAAATTTTTTCTGGGTCTACCAGCGCTAGAAATTTTTTTTGGGTCTACCAGGGGTAGAATTTTTTTTTTTTTTTTTTTTAATTTTTAAAACGTTATTTAGCTCTAGGCGGCGTACAGGGCTCCACAGATGGGTTTGGGTTTGGGTTTGGGTTAGAGTTAGGGGTTGGGTTGGGGTCAACCCAGGCAAAGTGCAGACATGAATATCGGGCACTGGAGGTGATTTTCCTGGGTAAAAGACAGCCATAAACGTCGGCGCGACCAAATACGACGACATACGACCATTCTCAAAAGTGCCCAAAATGCACTAAAATTGGTTTTAAATCAGCACTCATCGATCAAATACAAATATTATATATTTAATACAAATATTTGACCTTTTTAAACATTAAAACCGGGCCCAGGAGGGTGATTTACCCGAAGAAATGACACTTTTGACCTGGCAATTTGACCCTAATTGCAGTAAAAAAAAATGTCCACAGTGTGGCAGAGTTCTGCGGGTTCCATAGCGGCCCAGTGCGTACATTGAAACATGTGGAAAAAGTTGGAAAAATGTTAAACATGGTCGAAAATGGTTAAAATCAACCCAGAAATAGTGCATTGAAAGCCCGCAGAAAGTTTTGGAAAAGATCGGTAAATTTGGGAAAATGTCAAAAATGGTCGAAAATGTTTAAAATCAACCCAGGAATAGTGCATTGAAAGCCCGCAGAAAGTTTTGGAAAAGATCGGTAAATTTGGGAAAATGTCAAAAATGGTCAAAAATGTTTAAAATCAACCCAGGAATAGTGCATTGAAAGCCCGCAGAAAGTTTTGGAAAAGATGGGTAAATTTGGGAAAATGTCAAAAATGGTCGAAAATGTTTAAAATCAACCCAGGAATAGTGCATTGAAAGCCCGCAGAAAGTTTTGGAAAAGATCGGTAAATTTGGGAAAATGTCAAAAATGGTCGAAAATGTTTAAAATCAACCCAGGAATAGTGCATTGAAAGCCCGCAGAAAGTTTTGGAAAAGATCGGTAAATTTGGGAAAATGTCAAAAATGGTCGAAAATGTTTAAAATCAACCCAGGAATAGTGCATTGAAAGCCCGCAGAAAGTTTTGGAAAAGATCGGTAAATTTGGGAAAATGTCAAAAATGGTCGAAAATGTTTAAAATCAACCCAGGAATAGTGCATTGAAAGCCCGCAGAAAGTTTTGGAAAAGATCGGTAAATTTGGGAAAATGTCAAAAATGGTCAAAAATGTTTAAAATCAACCCAGGAATAGTGCATTGAAAGCCCGCAGAAAGTTTTGGAAAAGATCGGTAAATTTGGGAAAATGTCAAAAATGGTCGAAAATGTTTAAAATCAACCCAGGAATAGTGCATTGAAAGCCCGCAGAAAGTTTTGGAAAAGATCGGTAAATTTGGGAAAATGTCAAAAATGGTCAAAAATGTTTAAAATCAACCCAGGAATAGTGCATTGAAAGCCCGCAGAAAGTTTTGGAAAAGATCGGTAAATTTGGGAAAATGTCAAAAATGGTCGAAAATGTTTAAAATCAACCCAGGAATAGTGCATTGAAAGCCCGCAGAAAGTTTTGGAAAAGATCGGTAAATTTGGGAAAATGTCAAAAATGGTCGAAAATGTTTAAAATTAACCCAGGAATAGTGCATCGAAAGACCGCAGAAATTTTTTCTGGGTCTACCAGCGCTAGAATTTTTTTTTGGGTCTACCAGGGGTAGAAATTTTTTTTTTTTTTTTTTAATTTTTAAAACGTTATTTAGCTCTAGGCGGCGTACAGGGCTCCACAGATGGGTTTGGGTTTGGGTTTGGGTTAGAGTTAGGGGTTGGGTTGGGGTCAACCCAGGCAAAGTGCAGACATGAATATCGGGCACTGGAGGTGATTTTCCTGGGTAAAAGACAGCCATAAACGTCGGCGCGACCAAATACGACGACATACGACCATTCTCAAAAGTGCCCAAAATGCACTAAAATTGGTTTTAAATCAGCACTCATCGATCAAATACAAATATTATATATTTAATACAAATATTTGACCTTTTTAAACATTAAAACCGGGCCCAGGAGGGTGATTTACCCGAAGAAATGACACTTTTGACCTGGCAATTTGACCCTAATTGCAGTAAAAAAAAATGTCCACAGTGTGGCAGAGTTCTGCGGGTTCCATAGCGGCCCAGTGCGTACATTGGAACATGTGGAAAAAGTTGGAAAAATGTTAAAAATGGTCGAAAATGTTTAAAATCAACCCAGGAATAGTGCATTGAAAGCCCGCAGAAAGTTTTGGAAAAGATCGGTAAATTTGGGAAAATGTCAAAAATGGTCGAAAATGTTTAAAATCAACCCAGGAATAGTGCATTGAAAGCCCGCAGAAAGTTTTGGAAAAGATCGGTAAATTTGGGAAAATGTCAAAAATGGTCGAAAATGTTTAAAATTAACCCAGGAATAGTGCATCGAAAGACCGCAGAAATTTTTTCTGGGTCTACCAGCGCTAGAAATTTTTTTTGGGTCTACCAGGGGTAGAATTTTTTTTTTTTTTTTTTTATTCTCAAAAGTGCCCAAAATGCACTAAAATTGGTTTTAAATCAGCACTCATCGATCAAATACAAATATTATATATTTAATACAAATATTTGACCTTTTTAAACATTAAAACCGGGCCCAGGAGGGTGATTTACCCGAAGAAATGACACTTTTGACCCGGCAATTTGACCCTAATTGCAGTAAAAAAAAATGTCCACAGTGTGGCAGAGTTCTGCGGGTTCCATAGCGGCCCAGTGCGTACATTGGAACATGTGGAAAAAGTTGGAAAAATGTTAAAAATGGTCGAAAATGGTTAAAATCAACCCAGAAATAGTGCATTGAAAGCCCGCAGAAAGTTTTGGAAAAGATCGGTAAATTTGGGAAAATGTCAAAAATGGTCGAAAATGTTTAAAATCAACCCAGGAATAGTGCATTGAAAGCCCGCAGAAAGTTTTGGAAAAGATCGGTAAATTTGGGAAAATGTCAAAAATGGTCGAAAATGTTTAAAATCAACCCAGGAATAGTGCATTGAAAGCCCGCAGAAAGTTTTGGAAAAGATCGGTAAATTTGGGAAAATGTCAAAAATGGTCAAAAATGTTTAAAATCAACCCAGGAATAGTGCATTGAAAGCCCGCAGAAAGTTTTGGAAAAGATCGGTAAATTTGGGAAAATGTCAAAAATGGTCGAAAATGTTTAAAATCAACCCAGGAATAGTGCATTGAAAGCCCGCAGAAAGTTTTGGAAAAGATCGGTAAATTTGGGAAAATGTCAAAAATGGTCGAAAATGTTTAAAATCAACCCAGGAATAGTGCATTGAAAGCCCGCAGAAAGTTTTGGAAAAGATCGGTATATTTGGGAAAATGTCAAAAATGGTCGAAAATGTTTAAAATCAACCCAGGAATAGTGCATTGAAAGCCCGCAGAAAGTTTTGGAAAAGATCGGTAAATTTGGGAAAATGTCAAAAATGGTCAAAAATGTTTAAAATCAACCCAGGAATAGTGCATTGAAAGCCCGCAGAAAGTTTTGGAAAAGATCGGTAAATTTGGGAAAATGTCAAAAATGGTCAAAAATGTTTAAAATCAACCCAGGAATAGTGCATTGAAAGCCCGCAGAAAGTTTTGGAAAAGATCGGTAAATTTGGGAAAATGTCAAAAATGGTCGAAAATGTTTAAAATTAACCCAGGAATAGTGCATCGAAAGACCGCAGAAATTTTTTCTGGGTCTACCAGCGCTAGAAATTTTTTTTGGGTCTACCAGGGGTAGAATTTTTTTTTTTTTTTTTTTTAATTTTTAAAACGTTATTTAGCTCTAGGCGGCGTACAGGGCTCCACAGATGGGTTTGGGTTTGGGTTTGGGTTAGAGTTAGGGGTTGGGTTGGGGTCAACCCAGGCAAAGTGCAGACATGAATATCGGGCACTGGAGGTGATTTTCCTGGGTAAAAGACAGCCATAAACGTCGGCGCGACCAAATACGACGACATACGACCATTCTCAAAAGTGCCCAAAATGCACTAAAATTGGTTTTAAATCAGCACTCATCGATCAAATACAAATATTATATATTTAATACAAATATTTGACCTTTTTAAACATTAAAACCGGGCCCAGGAGGGTGATTTACCCGAAGAAATGACACTTTTGACCTGGCAATTTGACCCTAATTGCAGTAAAAAAAAATGTCCACAGTGTGGCAGAGTTCTGCGGGTTCCATAGCGGCCCAGTGCGTACATTGAAACATGTGGAAAAAGTTGGAAAAATGTTAAACATGGTCGAAAATGGTTAAAATCAACCCAGAAATAGTGCATTGAAAGCCCGCAGAAAGTTTTGGAAAAGATCGGTAAATTTGGGAAAATGTCAAAAATGGTCGAAAATGTTTAAAATCAACCCAGGAATAGTGCATTGAAAGCCCGCAGAAAGTTTTGGAAAAGATCGGTAAATTTGGGAAAATGTCAAAAATGGTCAAAAATGTTTAAAATCAACCCAGGAATAGTGCATTGAAAGCCCGCAGAAAGTTTTGGAAAAGATGGGTAAATTTGGGAAAATGTCAAAAATGGTCGAAAATGTTTAAAATCAACCCAGGAATAGTGCATTGAAAGCCCGCAGAAAGTTTTGGAAAAGATCGGTAAATTTGGGAAAATGTCAAAAATGGTCGAAAATGTTTAAAATCAACCCAGGAATAGTGCATTGAAAGCCCGCAGAAAGTTTTGGAAAAGATCGGTAAATTTGGGAAAATGTCAAAAATGGTCGAAAATGTTTAAAATCAACCCAGGAATAGTGCATTGAAAGCCCGCAGAAAGTTTTGGAAAAGATCGGTAAATTTGGGAAAATGTCAAAAATGGTCGAAAATGTTTAAAATCAACCCAGGAATAGTGCATTGAAAGCCCGCAGAAAGTTTTGGAAAAGATCGGTAAATTTGGGAAAATGTCAAAAATGGTCGAAAATGTTTAAAATCAACCCAGGAATAGTGCATTGAAAGCCCGCAGAAAGTTTTGGAAAATATCGGTAAATTTGGGAAAATGTCAAAAATGGTCGAAAATGTTTAAAATCAACCCAGGAATAGTGCATTGAAAGCCCGCAGAAAGTTTTGGAAAAGATCGGTAAATTTGGGAAAATGTCAAAAATGGTCGAAAATGTTTAAAATCAACCCAGGAATAGTGCATTGAAAGCCCGCAGAAAGTTTTGGAAAAGATCGGTAAATTTGGGAAAATGTCAAAAATGGTCAAAAATGTTTAAAATCAACCCAGGAATAGTGCATTGAAAGCC
Source organism: Stigmatopora argus (assembly GCF_051989625.1). Taxonomy (NCBI): domain Eukaryota; kingdom Metazoa; phylum Chordata; class Actinopteri; order Syngnathiformes; family Syngnathidae; genus Stigmatopora; species Stigmatopora argus. Next base: position 426,300 of record NW_027520045.1, read on the forward strand.
CGCAGAAAGTTTTGGAAAAGATCGGTATATTTGGGAAAATGTCAAAAATGGTCGAAAATGTTTAAAATCAACCCAGGAATAGTGCATTGAAAGCCCGCAGAAAGTTTTGGAAAAGATCGGTAAATTTGGGAAAATGTCAAAAATGGTCAAAAATGTTTAAAATCAACCCAGGAATAGTGCATTGAAAGCCCGCAGAAAGTTTTGGAAAAGATCGGTAAATTTGGGAAAATGTCAAAAATGGTCGAAAATGTTTAAAATCAACCCAGGAATAGTGCATTGAAAGCCCGCAGAAAGTTTTGGAAAAGATCGGTAAATTTGGGAAAATGTCAAAAATGGTCAAAAATGTTTAAAATCAACCCAGGAATAGTGCATTGAAAGCCCGCAGAAAGTTTTGGAAAAGATCGGTAAATTTGGGAAAATGTCAAAAATGGTCGAAAATGTTTAAAATCAACCCAGGAATAGTGCATTGAAAGCCCGCAGAAAGTTTTGGAAAAGATCGGTAAATTTGGGAAAATGTCAAAAATGGTCGAAAATGTTTAAAATCAACCCAGGAATAGTGCATTGAAAGCCCGCAGAAAGTTTTGGAAAAGATCGGTAAATTTGGGAAAATGTCAAAAATGGTCGAAAATGTTTAAAATCAACCCAGGAATAGTGCATTGAAAGCCCGCAGAAAGTTTTGGAAAAGATCGGTATATTTGGGAAAATGTCAAAAATGGTCGAAAATGTTTAAAATCAACCCAGGAATAGTGCACCGAAAGCCCGCAGAAAGTTTTGGAAAAGATCGGTAAATTTAAATTTAAGCGTTTTTTTTCTAAGTGTGGAGGGACTTAGAAAAAATCCGCTTAAATTTAAGCGTTTTTTTTTCTAAGTGTGGAGGGACTTAGAAAAAATCCGCTTAAATTTAAGCGTTTTTTTTCTAAGTGTGGAGGGACTTAGAAAAAATCCGCTTAAATTTAAGCGTTTTTTTTCTAAGTGTGGAGGGACTTAGAAAAATTTCTGGAGCTCAGAAATTCAGCGGGGCATCAGCCGACCCAATCCGCTCACGGTGCACTATTCTCGGATCGACTCGGGGCGAACCCCCGCCGATTTTAAAAGTGCTGAAACTCGAAAAATATACGGAGCTCGACGATGAAACCTGGTATCTGTCGATAATAGTGCATCGAAAGCCCGCAGAAAGTTTTGGAAAAAGATCGGTAAATTTGGGAAAATGTCAAAAATGGTCGAAAATGTTTAAAATCAACCCAGGAATAGTGCACCGAAAGCCCGCAGAAAGTTTTGGAAAAGATCGGTAAATTTGGGAAAATGTCAAAAATGGTCGAAAATGTTTAAAATCAACCCAGGAATAGTGCATTGAAAGCCCGCAGAAAGTTTTGGAAAAGATCGGTAAATTTGGGAAAATGTCAAAAATGGTCAAAAATGTTTAAAATCAACCCAGGAATAGTGCATTGAAAGCCCGCAGAAAGTTTTGGAAAAGATCGGTAAATTTGGGAAAATGTCAAAAATGGTCGAAAATGTTTAAAATCAACCCAGGAATAGTGCATTGAAAGCCCGCAGAAAGTTTTGGAAAAGATCGGTAAATTTGGGAAAATGTCAAAAATGGTCGAAAATGTTTAAAATCAACCCAGGAATAGTGCATTGAAAGCCCGCAGAAAGTTTTGGAAAAGATCGGTATATTTGGGAAAATGTCAAAAATGGTCGAAAATGTTTAAAATCAACCCAGGAATAGTGCATTGAAAGCCCGCAGAAAGTTTTGGAAAAGATCGGTAAATTTGGGAAAATGTCAAAAATGGTCAAAAATGTTTAAAATCAACCCAGGAATAGTGCATTGAAAGCCCGCAGAAAGTTTTGGAAAAGATCGGTAAATTTGGGAAAATGTCAAAAATGGTCAAAAATGTTTAAAATCAACCCAGGAATAGTGCATTGAAAGCCCGCAGAAAGTTTTGGAAAAGATCGGTAAATTTGGGAAAATGTCAAAAATGGTCGAAAATGTTTAAAATCAACCCAGGAATAGTGCATTGAAAGCCCGCAGAAAGTTTTGGAAAAGATCGGTAAATTTGGGAAAATGTCAAAAATGGTCGAAAATGTTTAAAATTAACCCAGGAATAGTGCATCGAAAGACCGCAGAAATTTTTTCTGGGTCTACCAGCGCTAGAAATTTTTTTTGGGTCTACCAGGGGTAGAATTTTTTTTTTTTTTTTTTTAATTTTTAAAACGTTATTTAGCTCTAGGCGGCGTACAGGGCTCCACAGATGGGTTTGGGTTTGGGTTTGGGTTAGAGTTAGGGGTTGGGTTGGGGTCAACCCAGGCAAAGTGCAGACATGAATATCGGGCACTGGAGGTGATTTTCCTGGGTAAAAGACAGCCATAAACGTCGGCGCGACCAAATACGACGACATACGACCATTCTCAAAAGTGCCCAAAATGCACTAAAATTGGTTTTAAATCAGCACTCATCGATCAAATACAAATATTATATATTTAATACAAATATTTGACCTTTTTAAACATTAAAACCGGGCCCAGGAGGGTGATTTACCCGAAGAAATGACACTTTTGACCTGGCAATTTGACCCTAATTGCAGTAAAAAAAAATGTCCACAGTGTGGCAGAGTTCTGCGGGTTCCATAGCGGCCCAGTGCGTACATTGAAACATGTGGAAAAAGTTGGAAAAATGTTAAACATGGTCGAAAATGGTTAAAATCAACCCAGAAATAGTGCATTGAAAGCCCGCAGAAAGTTTTGGAAAAGATCGGTAAATTTGGGAAAATGTCAAAAATGGTCGAAAATGTTTAAAATCAACCCAGGAATAGTGCATTGAAAGCCCGCAGAAAGTTTTGGAAAAGATCGGTAAATTTGGGAAAATGTCAAAAATGGTCAAAAATGTTTAAAATCAACCCAGGAATAGTGCATTGAAAGCCCGCAGAAAGTTTTGGAAAAGATGGGTAAATTTGGGAAAATGTCAAAAATGGTCGAAAATGTTTAAAATCAACCCAGGAATAGTGCATTGAAAGCCCGCAGAAAGTTTTGGAAAAGATCGGTAAATTTGGGAAAATGTCAAAAATGGTCGAAAATGTTTAAAATCAACCCAGGAATAGTGCATTGAAAGCCCGCAGAAAGTTTTGGAAAAGATCGGTAAATTTGGGAAAATGTCAAAAATGGTCGAAAATGTTTAAAATCAACCCAGGAATAGTGCATTGAAAGCCCGCAGAAAGTTTTGGAAAAGATCGGTAAATTTGGGAAAATGTCAAAAATGGTCGAAAATGTTTAAAATTAACCCAGGAATAGTGCATCGAAAGACCGCAGAAATTTTTTCTGGGTCTACCAGCGCTAGAAATTTTTTTTGGGTCTACCAGGGGTAGAATTTTTTTTTTTTTTTTTTTAATTTTTAAAACGTTATTTAGCTCTAGGCGGCGTACAGGGCTCCACAGATGGGTTTGGGTTTGGGTTTGGGTTAGAGTTAGGGGTTGGGTTGGGGTCAACCCAGGCAAAGTGCAGACATGAATATCGGGCACTGGAGGTGATTTTCCTGGGTAAAAGACAGCCATAAACGTCGGCGCGACCAAATACGACGACATACGACCATTCTCAAAAGTGCCCAAAATGCACTAAAATTGGTTTTAAATCAGCACTCATCGATCAAATACAAATATTATATATTTAATACAAATATTTGACCTTTTTAAACATTAAAACCGGGCCCAGGAGGGTGATTTACCCGAAGAAATGACACTTTTGACCCGGCAATTTGACCCTAATTGCAGTAAAAAAAAATGTCCACAGTGTGGCAGAGTTCTGCGGGTTCCATAGCGGCCCAGTGCGTACATTGGAACATGTGGAAAAAGTTGGAAAAATGTTAAAAATGGTCGAAAATGGTTAAAATCAACCCAGAAATAGTGCATTGAAAGCCCGCAGAAAGTTTTGGAAAAGATCGGTAAATTTGGGAAAATGTCAAAAATGGTCGAAAATGTTTAAAATCAACCCAGGAATAGTGCATTGAAAGCCCGCAGAAAGTTTTGGAAAAGATCGGTAAATTTGGGAAAATGTCAAAAATGGTCGAAAATGTTTAAAATCAACCCAGGAATAGTGCATTGAAAGCCCGCAGAAAGTTTTGGAAAAGATCGGTAAATTTGGGAAAATGTCAAAAATGGTCAAAAATGTTTAAAATCAACCCAGGAATAGTGCATTGAAAGCCCGCAGAAAGTTTTGGAAAAGATCGGTAAATTTGGGAAAATGTCAAAAATGGTCGAAAATGTTTAAAATCAACCCAGGAATAGTGCATTGAAAGCCCGCAGAAAGTTTTGGAAAAGATCGGTAAATTTGGGAAAATGTCAAAAATGGTCGAAAATGTTTAAAATCAACCCAGGAATAGTGCATTGAAAGCCCGCAGAAAGTTTTGGAAAAGATCGGTAAATTTGGGAAAATGTCAAAAATGGTCAAAAATGTTTAAAATCAACCCAGGAATAGTGCATTGAAAGCCCGCAGAAAGTTTTGGAAAAGATCGGTAAATTTGGGAAAATGTCAAAAATGGTCGAAAATGTTTAAAATCAACCCAGGAATAGTGCATTGAAAGCCCGCAGAAAGTTTTGGAAAAGATCGGTAAATTTGGGAAAATGTCAAAAATGGTCGAAAATGTTTAAAATCAACCCAGGAATAGTGCATTGAAAGCCCGCAGAAAGTTTTGGAAAAGATCGGTATATTTGGGAAAATGTCAAAAATGGTCGAAAATGTTTAAAATCAACCCAGGAATAGTGCATTGAAAGCCCGCAGAAAGTTTTGGAAAAGATCGGTAAATTTGGGAAAATGTCAAAAATGGTCAAAAATGTTTAAAATCAACCCAGGAATAGTGCATTGAAAGCCCGCAGAAAGTTTTGGAAAAGATCGGTAAATTTGGGAAAATGTCAAAAATGGTCAAAAATGTTTAAAATCAACCCAGGAATAGTGCATTGAAAGCCCGCAGAAAGTTTTGGAAAAGATCGGTAAATTTGGGAAAATGTCAAAAATGGTCGAAAATGTTTAAAATCAACCCAGGAATAGTGCATTGAAAGCCCGCAGAAAGTTTTGGAAAAGATCGGTAAATTTGGGAAAATGTCAAAAATGGTCGAAAATGTTTAAAATTAACCCAGGAATAGTGCATCGAAAGACCGCAGAAATTTTTTCTGGGTCTACCAGCGCTAGAAATTTTTTTTGGGTCTACCAGGGGTAGAATTTTTTTTTTTTTTTTTTTAATTTTTAAAACGTTATTTAGCTCTAGGCGGCGTACAGGGCTCCACAGATGGGTTTGGGTTTGGGTTTGGGTTAGAGTTAGGGGTTGGGTTGGGGTCAACCCAGGCAAAGTGCAGACATGAATATCGGGCACTGGAGGTGATTTTCCTGGGTAAAAGACAGCCATAAACGTCGGCGCGACCAAATACGACGACATACGACCATTCTCAAAAGTGCCCAAAATGCACTAAAATTGGTTTTAAATCAGCACTCATCGATCAAATACAAATATTATATATTTAATACAAATATTTGACCTTTTTAAACATTAAAACCGGGCCCAGGAGGGTGATTTACCCGAAGAAATGCCACTTTTGACCTGGCAATTTGACCCTAATTGCAGTAAAAAAAAATGTCCACAGTGTGGCAGAGTTCTGCGGGTTCCATAGCGGCCCAGTGCGTACATTGGAACATGTGGAAAAAGTTGGAAAAATGTTAAAAATGGTCGAAAATGGTTAAAATCAACCCAGAAATAGTGCATTGAAAGCCCGCAGAAAGTTTTGGAAAAGATCGGTAAATTTGGGAAAATGTCAAAAATGGTCGAAAATGTTTAAAATCAACCCAGGAATAGTGCATTGAAAGCCCGCAGAAAGTTTTGGAAAAGATCGGTAAATTTGGGAAAATGTCAAAAATGGTCGAAAATGTTTAAAATCAACCCAGGAATAGTGCATTGAAAGCCCGCAGAAAGTTTTGGAAAAGATCGGTAAATTTGGGAAAATGTCAAAAATGGTCGAAAATGTTTAAAATCAACCCAGGAATAGTGCATTGAAAGCCCGCAGAAAGTTTTGGAAAATATCGGTAAATTTGGGAAAATGTCAAAAATGGTCGAAAACGTTTAAAATCAACCCAGGAATAGTGCATTGAAAGCCCGCAGAAAGTTTTGGAAAATATCGGTAAATTTGGGAAAATGTCAAAAATGGTCGAAAATGTTTAAAATCAACCCAGGAATAGTGCATTGAAAGCCCGCAGAAAGTTTTGGAAAAGATCGGTAAATTTGGGAAAATGTCAAAAATGGTCAAAAATGTTTAAAATCAACCCAGGAATAGTGCATTGAAAGCCCGCAGAAAGTTTTGGAAAAGATCGGTATATTTGGGAAAATGTCAAAAATGGTCGAAAATGTTTAAAATCAACCCAGGAATAGTGCATTGAAAGCCCGCAGAAAGTTTTGGAAAAGATCGGTAAATTTGGGAAAATGTCAAAAATGGTCAAAAATGTTTAAAATCAACCCAGGAATAGTGCATTGAAAGCCCGCAGAAAGTTTTGGAAAAGATCGGTAAATTTGGGAAAATGTCAAAAATGGTCGAAAATGTTTAAAATCAACCCAGGAATAGTGCATTGAAAGCCCGCAGAAAGTTTTGGAAAAGATCGGTAAATTTGGGAAAATGTCAAAAATGGTCAAAAATGTTTAAAATCAACCCAGGAATAGTGCATTGAAAGCCCGCAGAAAGTTTTGGAAAAGATCGGTAAATTTGGGAAAATGTCAAAAATGGTCGAAAATGTTTAAAATCAACCCAGGAATAGTGCATTGAAAGCCCGCAGAAAGTTTTGGAAAAGATCGGTAAATTTGGGAAAATGTCAAAAATGGTCGAAAATGTTTAAAATCAACCCAGGAATAGTGCATTGAAAGCCCGCAGAAAGTTTTGGAAAAGATCGGTAAATTTGGGAAAATGTCAAAAATGGTCGAAAATGTTTAAAATCAACCCAGGAATAGTGCATTGAAAGCCCGCAGAAAGTTTTGGAAAAGATCGGTATATTTGGGAAAATGTCAAAAATGGTCGAAAATGTTTAAAATCAACCCAGGAATAGTGCACCGAAAGCCCGCAGAAAGTTTTGGAAAAGATCGGTAAATTTAAATTTAAGCGTTTTTTTTCTAAGTGTGGAGGGACTTAGAAAAAATCCGCTTAAATTTAAGCGTTTTTTTTCTAAGTGTGGAGGGACTTAGAAAAAATCCGCTTAAATTTAAGCGTTTTTTTTCTAAGTGTGGAGGGACTTAGAAAAAATCCGCTTAAATTTAAGCGTTTTTTTTCTAAGTGTGGAGGGACTTAGAAAAATTTCTGGAGCTCAGAAATTCAGCGGGGCATCAGCCGACCCAATCCGCTCACGGTGCACTATTCTCGGATCGACTCGGGGCGAACCCCCGCCGATTTTAAAAGTGCTGAAACTCGAAAAATATACGGAGCTCGACGATGAAACCTGGTATCTGTCGATAATAGTGCATCGAAAGCCCGCAGAAAGTTTTGGAAAAAGATCGGTAAATTTGGGAAAATGTCAAAAATGGTCGAAAATGTTTAAAATCAACCCAGGAATAGTGCACCGAAAGCCCGCAGAAAGTTTTGGAAAAGATCGGTAAATTTGGGAAAATGTCAAAAATGGTCGAAAATGTTTAAAATCAACCCAGGAATAGTGCATTGAAAGCCCGCAGAAAGTTTTGGAAAAGATCGGTAAATTTGGGAAAATGTCAAAAATGGTCAAAAATGTTTAAAATCAACCCAGGAATAGTGCATTGAAAGCCCGCAGAAAGTTTTGGAAAAGATCGGTAAATTTGGGAAAATGTCAAAAATGGTCGAAAATGTTTAAAATCAACCCAGGAATAGTGCATTGAAAGCCCGCAGAAAGTTTTGGAAAAGATCGGTAAATTTGGGAAAATGTCAAAAATGGTCGAAAATGTTTAAAATTAACCCAGGAATAGTGCATCGAAAGACCGCAGAAATTTTTTCTGGGTCTACCAGCGCTAGAAATTTTTTTTGGTTCTACCAGGGGTAGAAATTTTTTTTTTTTTTTTAATTTTTAAAACGTTATTTAGCTCTAGGCGGCGTACAGGGCTCCACAGATGGGTTTGGGTTTGGGTTTGGGTTAGAGTTAGGGGTTGGGTTGGGGTCAACCCAGGCAAAGTGCAGACATGAATATCGGGCACTGGAGGTGATTTTCCTGGGTAAAAGACAGCCATAAACGTCGGCGCGACCAAATACGACGACATACGACCATTCTCAAAAGTGCCCAAAATGCACTAAAATTGGTTTTAAATCAGCACTCATCGATCAAATACAAATATTATATATTTAATACAAATATTTGACCTTTTTAAACATTAAAACCGGGCCCAGGAGGGTGATTTACCCGAAGAAATGACACTTTTGACCTGGCAATTTGACCCTAATTGCAGTAAAAAAAAATGTCCACAGTGTGGCAGAGTTCTGCGGGTTCCATAGCGGCCCAGTGCGTACATTGGAACATGTGGAAAAAGTTGGAAAAATGTTAAAAATGGTCGAAAATGGTTAAAATCAACCCAGAAATAGTGCATTGAAAGCCCGCAGAAAGTTTTGGAAAAGATCGGTAAATTTGGGAAAATGTCAAAAATGGTCGAAAATGTTTAAAATCAACCCAGGAATAGTGCATTGAAAGCCCGCAGAAAGTTTTGGAAAAGATCGGTAAATTTGGGAAAATGTCAAAAATGGTCGAAAATGTTTAAAATCAACCCAGGAATAGTGCATTGAAAGCCCGCAGAAAGTTTTGGAAAAGATCGGTAAATTTGGGAAAATGTCAAAAATGGTCGAAAATGTTTAAAATCAACCCAGGAATAGTGCATTGAAAGCCCGCAGAAAGTTTTGGAAAAGATCGGTAAATTTGGGAAAATGTCAAAAATGGTCGAAAATGTTTAAAATCAACCCAGGAATAGTGCATTGAAAGCCCGCAGAAAGTTTTGGAAAAGATCGGTAAATTTGGGAAAATGTCAAAAATGGTCGAAAATGTTTAAAATCAACCCAGGAATAGTGCATTGAAAGCCCGCAGAAAGTTTTGGAAAAGATCGGTAAATTTGGGAAAATGTCAAAAATGGTCAAAAATGTTTAAAATCAACCCAGGAATAGTGCATTGAAAGCCCGCAGAAAGTTTTGGAAAAGATCGGTAAATTTGGGAAAATGTCAAAAATGGTCGAAAATGTTTAAAATCAACCCAGGAATAGTGCATTGAAAGCCCGCAGAAAGTTTTGGAAAAGATCGGTAAATTTGGGAAAATGTCAAAAATGGTCAAAAATGTTTAAAATCAACCCAGGAATAGTGCATTGAAAGCCCGCAGAAAGTTTTGGAAAAGATCGGTAAATTTGGGAAAATGTCAAAAATGGTCGAAAATGTTTAAAATCAACCCAGGAATAGTGCATTGAAAGCCCGCAGAAAGTTTTGGAAAAGATCGGTAAATTTGGGAAAATGTCAAAAATGGTCGAAAATGTTTAAAATTAACCCAGGAATAGTGCATCGAAAGACCGCAGAAATTTTTTCTGGGTCTACCAGCGCTAGAATTTTTTTTTGGGTCTACCAGGGGTAGAAATTTTTTTTTTTTTTTTTTAATTTTTAAAACGTTATTTAGCTCTAGGCGGCGTACAGGGCTCCACAGATGGGTTTGGGTTTGGGTTTGGGTTAGAGTTAGGGGTTGGGTTGGGGTCAACCCAGGCAAAGTGCAGACATGAATATCGGGCACTGGAGGTGATTTTCCTGGGTAAAAGACAGCCATAAACGTCGGCGCGACCAAATACGACGACATACGACCATTCTCAAAAGTGCCCAAAATGCACTAAAATTGGTTTTAAATCAGCACTCATCGATCAAATACAAATATTATATATTTAATACAAATATTTGACCTTTTTAAACATTAAAACCGGGCCCAGGAGGGTGATTTACCCGAAGAAATGACACTTTTGACCTGGCAATTTGACCCTAATTGCAGTAAAAAAAAATGTCCACAGTGTGGCAGAGTTCTGCGGGTTCCATAGCGGCCCAGTGCGTACATTGGAACATGTGGAAAAAGTTGGAAAAATGTTAAAAATGGTCGAAAATGTTTAAAATCAACCCAGGAATAGTGCATTGAAAGCCCGCAGAAAGTTTTGGAAAAGATCGGTAAATTTGGGAAAATGTCAAAAATGGTCGAAAATGTTTAAAATCAACCCAGGAATAGTGCATTGAAAGCCCGCAGAAAGTTTTGGAAAAGATCGGTAAATTTGGGAAAATGTCAAAAATGGTCGAAAATGTTTAAAATTAACCCAGGAATAGTGCATCGAAAGACCGCAGAAATTTTTTCTGGGTCTACCAGCGCTAGAAATTTTTTTTGGGTCTACCAGGGGTAGAATTTTTTTTTTTTTTTTTTTATTCTCAAAAGTGCCCAAAATGCACTAAAATTGGTTTTAAATCAGCACTCATCGATCAAATACAAATATTATATATTTAATACAAATATTTGACCTTTTTAAACATTAAAACCGGGCCCAGGAGGGTGATTTACCCGAAGAAATGACACTTTTGACCCGGCAATTTGACCCTAATTGCAGTAAAAAAAAATGTCCACAGTGTGGCAGAGTTCTGCGGGTTCCATAGCGGCCCAGTGCGTACATTGGAACATGTGGAAAAAGTTGGAAAAATGTTAAAAATGGTCGAAAATGGTTAAAATCAACCCAGAAATAGTGCATTGAAAGCCCGCAGAAAGTTTTGGAAAAGATCGGTAAATTTGGGAAAATGTCAAAAATGGTCGAAAATGTTTAAAATCAACCCAGGAATAGTGCATTGAAAGCCCGCAGAAAGTTTTGGAAAAGATCGGTAAATTTGGGAAAATGTCAAAAATGGTCGAAAATGTTTAAAATCAACCCAGGAATAGTGCATTGAAAGCCCGCAGAAAGTTTTGGAAAAGATCGGTAAATTTGGGAAAATGTCAAAAATGGTCAAAAATGTTTAAAATCAACCCAGGAATAGTGCATTGAAAGCCCGCAGAAAGTTTTGGAAAAGATCGGTAAATTTGGGAAAATGTCAAAAATGGTCGAAAATGTTTAAAATCAACCCAGGAATAGTGCATTGAAAGCCCGCAGAAAGTTTTGGAAAAGATCGGTAAATTTGGGAAAATGTCAAAAATGGTCGAAAATGTTTAAAATCAACCCAGGAATAGTGCATTGAAAGCCCGCAGAAAGTTTTGGAAAAGATCGGTATATTTGGGAAAATGTCAAAAATGGTCGAAAATGTTTAAAATCAACCCAGGAATAGTGCATTGAAAGCCCGCAGAAAGTTTTGGAAAAGATCGGTAAATTTGGGAAAATGTCAAAAATGGTCAAAAATGTTTAAAATCAACCCAGGAATAGTGCATTGAAAGCCCGCAGAAAGTTTTGGAAAAGATCGGTAAATTTGGGAAAATGTCAAAAATGGTCAAAAATGTTTAAAATCAACCCAGGAATAGTGCATTGAAAGCCCGCAGAAAGTTTTGGAAAAGATCGGTAAATTTGGGAAAATGTCAAAAATGGTCGAAAATGTTTAAAATCAACCCAGGAATAGTGCATTGAAAGCCCGCAGAAAGTTTTGGAAAAGATCGGTAAATTTGGGAAAATGTCAAAAATGGTCGAAAATGTTTAAAATTAACCCAGGAATAGTGCATCGAAAGACCGCAGAAATTTTTTCTGGGTCTACCAGCGCTAGAAATTTTTTTTGGGTCTACCAGGGGTAGAATTTTTTTTTTTTTTTTTTTTAATTTTTAAAACGTTATTTAGCTCTAGGCGGCGTACAGGGCTCCACAGATGGGTTTGGGTTTGGGTTTGGGTTAGAGTTAGGGGTTGGGTTGGGGTCAACCCAGGCAAAGTGCAGACATGAATATCGGGCACTGGAGGTGATTTTCCTGGGTAAAAGACAGCCATAAACGTCGGCGCGACCAAATACGACGACATACGACCATTCTCAAAAGTGCCCAAAATGCACTAAAATTGGTTTTAAATCAGCACTCATCGATCAAATACAAATATTATATATTTAATACAAATATTTGACCTTTTTAAACATTAAAACCGGGCCCAGGAGGGTGATTTACCCGAAGAAATGACACTTTTGACCTGGCAATTTGACCCTAATTGCAGTAAAAAAAAATGTCCACAGTGTGGCAGAGTTCTGCGGGTTCCATAGCGGCCCAGTGCGTACATTGAAACATGTGGAAAAAGTTGGAAAAATGTTAAACATGGTCGAAAATGGTTAAAATCAACCCAGAAATAGTGCATTGAAAGCCCGCAGAAAGTTTTGGAAAAGATCGGTAAATTTGGGAAAATGTCAAAAATGGTCGAAAATGTTTAAAATCAACCCAGGAATAGTGCATTGAAAGCCCGCAGAAAGTTTTGGAAAAGATCGGTAAATTTGGGAAAATGTCAAAAATGGTCAAAAATGTTTAAAATCAACCCAGGAATAGTGCATTGAAAGCCCGCAGAAAGTTTTGGAAAAGATGGGTAAATTTGGGAAAATGTCAAAAATGGTCGAAAATGTTTAAAATCAACCCAGGAATAGTGCATTGAAAGCCCGCAGAAAGTTTTGGAAAAGATCGGTAAATTTGGGAAAATGTCAAAAATGGTCGAAAATGTTTAAAATCAACCCAGGAATAGTGCATTGAAAGCCCGCAGAAAGTTTTGGAAAAGATCGGTAAATTTGGGAAAATGTCAAAAATGGTCGAAAATGTTTAAAATCAACCCAGGAATAGTGCATTGAAAGCCCGCAGAAAGTTTTGGAAAAGATCGGTAAATTTGGGAAAATGTCAAAAATGGTCGAAAATGTTTAAAATCAACCCAGGAATAGTGCATTGAAAGCCCGCAGAAAGTTTTGGAAAAGATCGGTAAATTTGGGAAAATGTCAAAAATGGTCGAAAATGTTTAAAATCAACCCAGGAATAGTGCATTGAAAGCCCGCAGAAAGTTTTGGAAAAGATCGGTAAATTTGGGAAAATGTCAAAAATGGTCGAAAATGTTTAAAATCAACCCAGGAATAGTGCATTGAAAGCCCGCAGAAAGTTTTGGAAAAGATCGGTAAATTTGGGAAAATGTCAAAAATGGTCAAAAATGTTTAAAATCAACCCAGGAATAGTGCATTGAAAGCCCGCAGAAAGTTTTGGAAAAGATCGGTAAATTTGGGAAAATGTCAAAAATGGTCGAAAATGTTTAAAATCAACCCAGGAATAGTGCATTGAAAGCCCGCAGAAAGTTTTGGAAAAGATCGGTAAATTTGGGAAAATGTCAAAAATGGTCGAAAATGTTTAAAATTAACCCAGGAATAGTGCATCGAAAGACCGCAGAAATTTTTTCTGGGTCTACCAGCGCTAGAATTTTTTTTTGGGTCTACCAGGGGTAGAAATTTATTTTTTTTTTTTTTAATTTTTAAAACGTTATTTAGCTCTAGGCGGCGTACAGGGCTCCACAGATGGGTTTGGGTTTGGGTTTGGGTTAGAGTTAGGGGTTGGGTTGGGGTCAACCCAGGCAAAGTGCAGACATGAATATCGGGCACTGGAGGTGATTTTCCTGGGTAAAAGACAGCCATAAACGTCGGCGCGACCAAATACGACGACATACGACCATTCTCAAAAGTGCCCAAAATGCACTAAAATTGGTTTTAAATCAGCACTCATCGATCAAATACAAATATTTATATATTTAATACAAATATTTTGACCTTTTTAAACATTAAAACCGGGCCCAGGAGGGTGATTTACCCGAAGAAATGACACTTTTGACCTGGCAATTTGACCCTAATTGCAGTAAAAAAAAATGTCCACAGTGTGGCAGAGTTTCTGCGGGTTCCATAGCGGCCCAGTGCGTACATTGGAACATGTGGAAAAAGTTGGAAAAATGTTAAAAATGGTCGAAAATGTTTAAAATCAACCCAGGAATAGTGCATGAAAGCCCGCAGAAAGTTTGGAAAAGATCGGTAAATTTGGGAAAATGTCAAAAATGGTCGAAAATGTTTAAAAACACCAGGAATAGTGCATTGAAAGCCCCGCAGAAAGTTTTGGAAAAGATCGGTAAATTTGGGAAAATGTCAAAAATGGTCAAAAATGTTTAAAATCAACCCAGGAATAGTGCATTGAAAGCCCGCAGAAAGTTTTGGAAAAGATCGGTAAATTTGGGAAAATGTCAAAAATGGTCGAAAATGTTTAAAATCAACCCAGGAATAGTGCATTGAAAGCCCGCAGAAAGTTTTGGAAAAGATCGGTAAATTTGGGAAAATGTCAAAAATGGTCAAAAATGTTTAAAATCAACCCAGGAATAGTGCATTGAAAGCCCGCAGAAAGTTTTGAAAAGATCGGTAAATTTGGGAAAATGTCAAAAATGGTCGAAAATGTTTAAAATCAACCCAGGAATAGTGCATTGAAAGCCCGCAGAAAGTTTTGGAAAAGATCGGTAAATTTGGGAAAATGTCAAAAATGGTCGAAAAATGTTTAAAATCAACCCAGGAATAGTGCATTGAAAGCCCGCAGAAAGTTTTGGAAAAGATCGGTAAATTTGGGAAAATGTCAAAAATGGTCGAAAATGTTTAAAATCAACCCAGGAATAGTGCATTGAAAGCCCGCAGAAAGTTTTGGAAAAGATCGGTAAATTTGGGAAAATGTCAAAAATGGTCGAAAATGTTTAAAATCAACCCAGGAATAGTGCATTGAAAGCCCGCAGAAAGTTTTGGAAAAGATCGGTAAATTTGGGAAAATGTCAAAAATGGTCGAAAATGTTTAAAATCAACCCAGGAATAGTGCATTGAAAGCCCGCAGAAAGTTTTGGAAAAGATCGGTAAATTTGGGAAAATGTCAAAAATGGTCGAAAAATGTTTAAAATCAACCCAGGAATAGTGCATTGAAAGCCCGCAGAAAGTTTTGGAAAAGATCGGTATATTTGGGAAAATGTCAAAAATGGTCGAAAATGTTTAAAATCAACCCAGGAATAGTGCATTGAAAGCCCGCAGAAAGTTTTGGAAAAGATCGGTAAATTTGGGAAAATGTCAAAAATGGTCAAAAATGTTTAAAATCAACCCAGGAATAGTGCATTGAAAGCCCGCAGAAAGTTTTGGAAAAGATCGGTAAATTTGGGAAAATGTCAAAAATGGTCGAAAATGTTTAAAATCAACCCAGGAATAGTGCATTGAAAGCCCGCAGAAAGTTTTGGAAAAGATCGGTAAATTTGGGAAAATGTCAAAAATGGTCGAAAATGTTTAAAATCAACCCAGGAATAGTGCATTGAAAGCCCGCAGAAAGTTTTGGAAAAGATCGGTAAATTTGGGAAAATGTCAAAAATGGTCGAAAATGTTTAAAATCAACCCAGGAATAGTGCATTGAAAGCCCGCAGAAAGTTTTGGAAAAGATCGGTAAATTTGGGAAAATGTCAAAAATGGTCGAAAATGTTTAAAATCAACCCAGGAATAGTGCATTGAAAGCCCGCAGAAAGTTTTGGAAAATATCGGTAAATTTGGGAAAATGTCAAAAATGGTCGAAAAATGTTTAAAATCAACCCAGGAATAGTGCATTGAAAGCCCGCAGAAAGTTTTGGAAAAGATCGGTAAATTTGGGAAAATGTCAAAAATGGTCGAAAATGTTTAAAATCAACCCAGGAATAGTGCATTGAAAGCCCGCAGAAAGTTTTGGAAAAGATCGGTAAATTTGGGAAAATGTCAAAAATGGTCAAAAATGTTTAAAATCAACCCAGGAATAGTGCATTGAAAGCCCGCAGAAAGTTTTGGAAAAGATCGGTATATTTGGGAAAATGTCAAAAATGGTCGAAAATGTTTAAAATCAACCCAGGAATAGTGCATTGAAAGCCCGCAGAAAGTTTTGGAAAAGATCGGTAAATTTGGGAAAATGTCAAAAATGGTCAAAAATGTTTAAAATCAACCCAGGAATAGTGCATTGAAAGCCCGCAGAAAGTTTTGGAAAAGATCGGTAAATTTGGGAAAATGTCAAAAATGGTCGAAAATGTTTAAAATCAACCAGGAATAGTGCATTGAAAGCCCGCAGAAAGTTTTGGAAAAGATCGGTAAATTTGGGAAAATGTCAAAAATGGTCAAAAATGTTTAAAATCAACCCAGGAATAGTGCATTGAAAGCCCGCAGAAAGTTTTGGAAAAGATCGGTATATTTGGGAAAATGTCAAAAATGGTCGAAAATGTTTAAAATCAACCCAGGAATAGTGCATTGAAAGCCCGCAGAAAGTTTTGGAAAAGATCGGTAAATTTGGGAAAATGTCAAAAATGGTCAAAAAATGTTTAAAATCAACCCAGGAATAGTGCATTGAAAGCCCGCAGAAAGTTTTGGAAAAGATCGGTAAATTTGGGAAAATGTCAAAAATGGTCGAAAATGTTTAAAATCAACCCAGGAATAGTGCACCGAAAGCCCGCAGAAAGTTTTGGAAAAGATCGGTAAATTTGGGAAAATGTCAAAAATGGTCGAAAATGTTTAAAATCAACCCAGGAATAGTGCATTGAAAGCCCGCAGAAAGTTTTGGAAAAGATCGGTAAATTTGGGAAAATGTCAAAAATGGTCGAAAATGTTTAAAATTAACCCAGGAATAGTGCATCGAAAGACCGCAGAAATTTTTTCTGGGTCTACCAGCGCTAGAAATTTTTTTTGGGTCTACCAGGGGTAGAATTTTTTTTTTTTTTTTTTTTAATTTTTAAAACGTTATTTAGCTCTAGGCGGCGTACAGGGCTCCACAAATGGGTTTGGGTTTGGGTTTGGGTTAGAGTTAGGGGTTGGGTTGGGGTCAACCCAGGCAAAGTGCAGACATGAATATCGGGCACTGGAGGTGATTTTCCTGGGTAA
This sequence comes from Stigmatopora argus, assembly GCF_051989625.1. Lineage (NCBI taxonomy): Eukaryota > Metazoa > Chordata > Actinopteri > Syngnathiformes > Syngnathidae > Stigmatopora > Stigmatopora argus. Next base: position 443,141 of record NW_027520045.1, read on the forward strand.
AAGACAGCCATAAACGTCGGCGCGACCAAATACGACGACATACGACCATTCTCAAAAGTGCCCAAAATGCACTAAAATTGGTTTTAAATCAGCACTCATCGATCAAATACAAATATTATATATTTAATACAAATATTTGACCTTTTTAAACATTAAAACCGGGCCCAGGAGGGTGATTTACCCGAAGAAATGACACTTTTGACCCGGCAATTTGACCCTAATTGCAGTAAAAAAAAATGTCCACAGTGTGGCAGAGTTCTGCGGGTTCCATAGCGGCCCAGTGCGTACATTGGAACATGTGGAAAAAGTTGGAAAAATGTTAAACATGGTCGAAAATGGTTAAAATCAACCCAGAAATAGTGCATTGAAAGCCCGCAGAAAGTTTTGGAAAAGATCGGTAAATTTGGGAAAATGTCAAAAATGGTCGAAAATGTTTAAAATCAACCCAGGAATAGTGCATTGAAAGCCCGCAGAAAGTTTTGGAAAAGATCGGTAAATTTGGGAAAATGTCAAAAATGGTCAAAAATGTTTAAAATCAACCCAGGAATAGTGCATTGAAAGCCCGCAGAAAGTTTTGGAAAAGATCGGTAAATTTGGGAAAATGTCAAAAATGGTCGAAAATGTTTAAAATCAACCCAGGAATAGTGCATTGAAAGCCCGCAGAAAGTTTTGGAAAAGATCGGTAAATTTGGGAAAATGTCAAAAATGGTCGAAAATGTTTAAAATCAACCCAGGAATAGTGCATTGAAAGCCCGCAGAAAGTTTTGGAAAAGATCGGTAAATTTGGGAAAATGTCAAAAATGGTCAAAAATGTTTAAAATCAACCCAGGAATAGTGCATTGAAAGCCCGCAGAAAGTTTTGGAAAAGATCGGTAAATTTGGGAAAATGTCAAAAATGGTCGAAAATGTTTAAAATCAACACAGGAATAGTGCATTGAAAGCCCGCAGAAAGTTTTGGAAAAGATCGGTAAATTTGGGAAAATGTCAAAAATGGTCGAAAATGTTTAAAATTAACCCAGGAATAGTGCATCGAAAGACCGCAGAAATTTTTTCTGGGTCTACCAGCGCTAGAAATTTTTTCTGGGTCTACCAGCGCTAGAAATTTTTTTTGGGTCTACCAGGGGTAGAATTTTTTTTTTTTTTTTTTTAATTTTTAAAACGTTATTTAGCTCTAGGCGGCGTACAGGGCTCCACAGATGGGTTTGGGTTTGGGTTTGGGTTAGAGTTAGGGGTTGGGTTGGGGTCAACCCAGGCAAAGTGCAGACATGAATATCGGGCACTGGAGGTGATTTTCCTGGGTAAAAGACAGCCATAAACGTCGGCGCGACCAAATACGACGACATACGACCATTCTCAAAAGTGCCCAAAATGCACTAAAATTGGTTTTAAATCAGCACTCATCGATCAAATACAAATATTATATATTTAATACAAATATTTGACCTTTTTAAACATTAAAACCGGGCCCAGGAGGGTGATTTACCCGAAGAAATGACACTTTTGACCCGGCAATTTGACCCTAATTGCAGTAAAAAAAAATGTCCACAGTGTGGCAGAGTTCTGCGGGTTCCATAGCGGCCCAGTGCGTACATTGGAACATGTGGAAAAAGTTGGAAAAATGTTAAACATGGTCGAAAATGGTTAAAATCAACCCAGAAATAGTGCATTGAAAGCCCGCAGAAAGTTTTGGAAAAGATCGGTAAATTTGGGAAAATGTCAAAAATGGTCGAAAATGTTTAAAATCAACCCAGGAATAGTGCATTGAAAGCCCGCAGAAAGTTTTGGAAAAGATCGGTAAATTTGGGAAAATGTCAAAAATGGTCAAAAATGTTTAAAATCAACCCAGGAATAGTGCATTGAAAGCCCGCAGAAAGTTTTGGAAAAGATCGGTAAATTTGGGAAAATGTCAAAAATGGTCGAAAATGTTTAAAATCAACCCAGGAATAGTGCATTGAAAGCCCGCAGAAAGTTTTGGAAAAGATCGGTAAATTTGGGAAAATGTCAAAAATGGTCAAAAATGTTTAAAATCAACCCAGGAATAGTGCATTGAAAGCCCGCAGAAAGTTTTGGAAAAGATCGGTAAATTTGGGAAAATGTCAAAAATGGTCGAAAATGTTTAAAATCAACCCAGGAATAGTGCATTGAAAGCCCGCAGAAAGTTTTGGAAAATATCGGTAAATTTGGGAAAATGTCAAAAATGGTCGAAAATGTTTAAAATCAACCCAGGAATAGTGCATTGAAAGCCCGCAGAAAGTTTTGGAAAAGATCGGTAAATTTGGGAAAATGTCAAAAATGGTCGAAAATGTTTAAAATCAACCCAGGAATAGTGCATTGAAAGCCCGCAGAAAGTTTTGGAAAAGATCGGTAAATTTGGGAAAATGTCAAAAATGGTCAAAAATGTTTAAAATCAACCCAGGAATAGTGCATTGAAAGCCCGCAGAAAGTTTTGGAAAAGATCGGTATATTTGGGAAAATGTCAAAAATGGTCGAAAATGTTTAAAATCAACCCAGGAATAGTGCATTGAAAGCCCGCAGAAAGTTTTGGAAAAGATCGGTAAATTTGGGAAAATGTCAAAAATGGTCAAAAATGTTTAAAATCAACCCAGGAATAGTGCATTGAAAGCCCGCAGAAAGTTTTGGAAAAGATCGGTAAATTTGGGAAAATGTCAAAAATGGTCGAAAATGTTTAAAATCAACCCAGGAATAGTGCATTGAAAGCCCGCAGAAAGTTTTGGAAAAGATCGGTAAATTTGGGAAAATGTCAAAAATGGTCGAAAATGTTTAAAATCAACCCAGGAATAGTGCATTGAAAGCCCGCAGAAAGTTTTGGAAAAGATCGGTAAATTTGGGAAAATGTCAAAAATGGTCGAAAATGTTTAAAATCAACCCAGGAATAGTGCATTGAAAGCCCGCAGAAAGTTTTGGAAAATATCGGTAAATTTGGGAAAATGTCAAAAATGGTCGAAAATGTTTAAAATCAACCCAGGAATAGTGCATTGAAAGCCCGCAGAAAGTTTTGGAAAAGATCGGTAAATTTGGGAAAATGTCAAAAATGGTCAAAAATGTTTAAAATCAACCCAGGAATAGTGCATTGAAAGCCCGCAGAAAGTTTTGGAAAAGATCGGTAAATTTGGGAAAATGTCAAAAATGGTCGAAAATGTTTAAAATCAACCCAGGAATAGTGCATTGAAAGCCCGCAGAAAGTTTTGGAAAAGATCGGTAAATTTGGGAAAATGTCAAAAATGGTCGAAAATGTTTAAAATCAACCCAGGAATAGTGCATTGAAAGCCCGCAGAAAGTTTTGGAAAAGATCGGTAAATTTGGGAAAATGTCAAAAATGGTCGAAAATGTTTAAAATCAACCCAGGAATAGTGCATTGAAAGCCCGCAGAAAGTTTTGGAAAATATCGGTAAATTTGGGAAAATGTCAAAAATGGTCGAAAATGTTTAAAATCAACCCAGGAATAGTGCATTGAAAGCCCGCAGAAAGTTTTGGAAAAGATCGGTAAATTTGGGAAAATGTCAAAAATGGTCAAAAATGTTTAAAATCAACCCAGGAATAGTGCATTGAAAGCCCGCAGAAAGTTTTGGAAAAGATCGGTAAATTTGGGAAAATGTCAAAAATGGTCGAAAATGTTTAAAATCAACCCAGGAATAGTGCATTGAAAGCCCGCAGAAAGTTTTGGAAAAGATCGGTAAATTTGGGAAAATGTCAAAAATGGTCGAAAATGTTTAAAATCAACCCAGGAATAGTGCATTGAAAGCCCGCAGAAAGTTTTGGAAAAGATCGGTAAATTTGGGAAAATGTCAAAAATGGTCAAAAATGTTTAAAATCAACCCAGGAATAGTGCATTGAAAGCCCGCAGAAATTTTTTCTGGGTCTACCAGCGCTAGAAATTTTTTTTGGGTCTACCAGAGGTAGAAATTTTTTTTTTTTTTTTTTAAATTTTTAAAACGTTATTTAGCTCTAGGCGGCGTACAGGGCTCCACAGATGGGTTTGGGTTTGGGTTTGGGTTAGAGTTAGGGGTTGGGTTGGGGTCAACCCAGGCAAAGTGCAGACATGAATATCGGGCACTGGAGGTGATTTTCCTGGGTAAAAGACAGCCATAAACGTCGGCGCGACCAAATACGACGACATACGACCATTCTCAAAAGTGCCCAAAATGCACTAAAATTGGTTTTAAATCAGCACTCATCGATCAAATACAAATATTATATATTTAATACAAATATTTGACCTTTTTAAACATTAAAACCGGGCCCAGGAGGGTGATTTACCCGAAGAAATGACACTTTTGACCCGGCAATTTGACCCTAATTGCAGTAAAAAAAAATGTCCACAGTGTGGCAGAGTTCTGCGGGTTCCATAGCGGCCCAGTGCGTACATTGGAACATGTGGAAAAAGTTGGAAAAATGTTAAACATGGTCGAAAATGGTTAAAATCAACCCAGAAATAGTGCATTGAAAGCCCGCAGAAAGTTTTGGAAAAGATCGGTAAATTTGGGAAAATGTCAAAAATGGTCGAAAATGTTTAAAATCAACCCAGGAATAGTGCATTGAAAGCCCGCAGAAAGTTTTGGAAAAGATCGGTAAATTTGGGAAAATGTCAAAAATGGTCGAAAATGTTTAAAATCAACCCAGGAATAGTGCATTGAAAGCCCGCAGAAAGTTTTGGAAAATATCGGTAAATTTGGGAAAATGTCAAAAATGGTCGAAAATGTTTAAAATCAACCCAGGAATAGTGCATTGAAAGCCCGCAGAAAGTTTTGGAAAAGATCGGTAAATTTGGGAAAATGTCAAAAATGGTCGAAAATGTTTAAAATCAACCCAGGAATAGTGCATTGAAAGCCCGCAGAAAGTTTTGGAAAAGATCGGTAAATTTGGGAAAATGTCAAAAATGGTCAAAAATGTTTAAAATCAACCCAGGAATAGTGCATTGAAAGCCCGCAGAAAGTTTTGGAAAAGATCGGTATATTTGGGAAAATGTCAAAAATGGTCGAAAATGTTTAAAATCAACCCAGGAATAGTGCATTGAAAGCCCGCAGAAAGTTTTGGAAAAGATCGGTAAATTTGGGAAAATGTCAAAAATGGTCAAAAATGTTTAAAATCAACCCAGGAATAGTGCATTGAAAGCCCGCAGAAAGTTTTGGAAAAGATCGGTAAATTTGGGAAAATGTCAAAAATGGTCGAAAATGTTTAAAATCAACCCAGGAATAGTGCATTGAAAGCCCGCAGAAAGTTTTGGAAAAGATCGGTAAATTTGGGAAAATGTCAAAAATGGTCGAAAATGTTTAAAATCAACCCAGGAATAGTGCATTGAAAGCCCGCAGAAAGTTTTGGAAAAGATCGGTAAATTTGGGAAAATGTCAAAAATGGTCGAAAATGTTTAAAATCAACCCAGGAATAGTGCATTGAAAGCCCGCAGAAAGTTTTGGAAAAGATCGGTAAATTTGGGAAAATGTCAAAAATGGTCGAAAATGTTTAAAATCAACCCAGGAATAGTGCATTGAAAGCCCGCAGAAAGTTTTGGAAAATATCGGTAAATTTGGGAAAATGTCAAAAATGGTCGAAAATGTTTAAAATCAACCCAGGAATAGTGCATTGAAAGCCCGCAGAAAGTTTTGGAAAAGATCGGTAAATTTGGGAAAATGTCAAAAATGGTCGAAAATGTTTAAAATCAACCCAGGAATAGTGCATTGAAAGCCCGCAGAAAGTTTTGGAAAAGATCGGTAAATTTGGGAAAATGTCAAAAATGGTCGAAAATGTTTAAAATCAACACAGGAATAGTGCATTGAAAGCCCGCAGAAAGTTTTGGAAAAGATCGGTAAATTTGGGAAAATGTCAAAAATGGTCGAAAATGTTTAAAATTAACCCAGGAATAGTGCATCGAAAGACCGCAGAAATTTTTTCTGGGTCTACCAGCGCTAGAAATTTTTTCTGGGTCTACCAGCGCTAGAAATTTTTTTTGGGTCTACCAGGGGTAGAATTTTTTTTTTTTTTTTTTTAATTTTTAAAACGTTATTTAGCTCTAGGCGGCGTACAGGGCTCCACAGATGGGTTTGGGTTTGGGTTTGGGTTAGAGTTAGGGGTTGGGTTGGGGTCAACCCAGGCAAAGTGCAGACATGAATATCGGGCACTGGAGGTGATTTTCCTGGGTAAAAGACAGCCATAAACGTCGGCGCGACCAAATACGACGACATACGACCATTCTCAAAAGTGCCCAAAATGCACTAAAATTGGTTTTAAATCAGCACTCATCGATCAAATACAAATATTATATATTTAATACAAATATTTGACCTTTTTAAACATTAAAACCGGGCCCAGGAGGGTGATTTACCCGAAGAAATGACACTTTTGACCCGGCAATTTGACCCTAATTGCAGTAAAAAAAAATGTCCACAGTGTGGCAGAGTTCTGCGGGTTCCATAGCGGCCCAGTGCGTACATTGGAACATGTGGAAAAAGTTGGAAAAATGTTAAACATGGTCGAAAATGGTTAAAATCAACCCAGAAATAGTGCATTGAAAGCCCGCAGAAAGTTTTGGAAAAGATCGGTAAATTTGGGAAAATGTCAAAAATGGTCGAAAATGTTTAAAATCAACCCAGGAATAGTGCATTGAAAGCCCGCAGAAAGTTTTGGAAAAGATCGGTAAATTTGGGAAAATGTCAAAAATGGTCAAAAATGTTTAAAATCAACCCAGGAATAGTGCATTGAAAGCCCGCAGAAAGTTTTGGAAAAGATCGGTAAATTTGGGAAAATGTCAAAAATGGTCGAAAATGTTTAAAATCAACCCAGGAATAGTGCATTGAAAGCCCGCAGAAAGTTTTGGAAAAGATCGGTAAATTTGGGAAAATGTCAAAAATGGTCAAAAATGTTTAAAATCAACCCAGGAATAGTGCATTGAAAGCCCGCAGAAAGTTTTGGAAAAGATCGGTAAATTTGGGAAAATGTCAAAAATGGTCGAAAATGTTTAAAATCAACCCAGGAATAGTGCATTGAAAGCCCGCAGAAAGTTTTGGAAAATATCGGTAAATTTGGGAAAATGTCAAAAATGGTCGAAAATGTTTAAAATCAACCCAGGAATAGTGCATTGAAAGCCCGCAGAAAGTTTTGGAAAAGATCGGTAAATTTGGGAAAATGTCAAAAATGGTCGAAAATGTTTAAAATCAACCCAGGAATAGTGCATTGAAAGCCCGCAGAAAGTTTTGGAAAAGATCGGTAAATTTGGGAAAATGTCAAAAATGGTCAAAAATGTTTAAAATCAACCCAGGAATAGTGCATTGAAAGCCCGCAGAAAGTTTTGGAAAAGATCGGTATATTTGGGAAAATGTCAAAAATGGTCGAAAATGTTTAAAATCAACCCAGGAATAGTGCATTGAAAGCCCGCAGAAAGTTTTGGAAAAGATCGGTAAATTTGGGAAAATGTCAAAAATGGTCAAAAATGTTTAAAATCAACCCAGGAATAGTGCATTGAAAGCCCGCAGAAAGTTTTGGAAAAGATCGGTAAATTTGGGAAAATGTCAAAAATGGTCGAAAATGTTTAAAATCAACCCAGGAATAGTGCATTGAAAGCCCGCAGAAAGTTTTGGAAAAGATCGGTAAATTTGGGAAAATGTCAAAAATGGTCGAAAATGTTTAAAATCAACCCAGGAATAGTGCATTGAAAGCCCGCAGAAAGTTTTGGAAAAGATCGGTAAATTTGGGAAAATGTCAAAAATGGTCGAAAATGTTTAAAATCAACCCAGGAATAGTGCATTGAAAGCCCGCAGAAAGTTTTGGAAAATATCGGTAAATTTGGGAAAATGTCAAAAATGGTCGAAAATGTTTAAAATCAACCCAGGAATAGTGCATTGAAAGCCCGCAGAAAGTTTTGGAAAAGATCGGTAAATTTGGGAAAATGTCAAAAATGGTCAAAAATGTTTAAAATCAACCCAGGAATAGTGCATTGAAAGCCCGCAGAAAGTTTTGGAAAAGATCGGTAAATTTGGGAAAATGTCAAAAATGGTCGAAAATGTTTAAAATCAACCCAGGAATAGTGCATTGAAAGCCCGCAGAAAGTTTTGGAAAAGATCGGTAAATTTGGGAAAATGTCAAAAATGGTCGAAAATGTTTAAAATCAACCCAGGAATAGTGCATTGAAAGCCCGCAGAAAGTTTTGGAAAAGATCGGTAAATTTGGGAAAATGTCAAAAATGGTCGAAAATGTTTAAAATCAACCCAGGAATAGTGCATTGAAAGCCCGCAGAAAGTTTTGGAAAATATCGGTAAATTTGGGAAAATGTCAAAAATGGTCGAAAATGTTTAAAATCAACCCAGGAATAGTGCATTGAAAGCCCGCAGAAAGTTTTGGAAAAGATCGGTAAATTTGGGAAAATGTCAAAAATGGTCAAAAATGTTTAAAATCAACCCAGGAATAGTGCATTGAAAGCCCGCAGAAAGTTTTGGAAAAGATCGGTAAATTTGGGAAAATGTCAAAAATGGTCGAAAATGTTTAAAATCAACCCAGGAATAGTGCATTGAAAGCCCGCAGAAAGTTTTGGAAAAGATCGGTAAATTTGGGAAAATGTCAAAAATGGTCGAAAATGTTTAAAATCAACCCAGGAATAGTGCATTGAAAGCCCGCAGAAAGTTTTGGAAAAGATCGGTAAATTTGGGAAAATGTCAAAAATGGTCAAAAATGTTTAAAATCAACCCAGGAATAGTGCATTGAAAGCCCGCAGAAATTTTTTCTGGGTCTACCAGCGCTAGAAATTTTTTTTGGGTCTACCAGAGGTAGAAATTTTTTTTTTTTTTTTTTAAATTTTTAAAACGTTATTTAGCTCTAGGCGGCGTACAGGGCTCCACAGATGGGTTTGGGTTTGGGTTTGGGTTAGAGTTAGGGGTTGGGTTGGGGTCAACCCAGGCAAAGTGCAGACATGAATATCGGGCACTGGAGGTGATTTTCCTGGGTAAAAGACAGCCATAAACGTCGGCGCGACCAAATACGACGACATACGACCATTCTCAAAAGTGCCCAAAATGCACTAAAATTGGTTTTAAATCAGCACTCATCGATCAAATACAAATATTATATATTTAATACAAATATTTGACCTTTTTAAACATTAAAACCGGGCCCAGGAGGGTGATTTACCCGAAGAAATGACACTTTTGACCCGGCAATTTGACCCTAATTGCAGTAAAAAAAAATGTCCACAGTGTGGCAGAGTTCTGCGGGTTCCATAGCGGCCCAGTGCGTACATTGGAACATGTGGAAAAAGTTGGAAAAATGTTAAACATGGTCGAAAATGGTTAAAATCAACCCAGAAATAGTGCATTGAAAGCCCGCAGAAAGTTTTGGAAAAGATCGGTAAATTTGGGAAAATGTCAAAAATGGTCGAAAATGTTTAAAATCAACCCAGGAATAGTGCATTGAAAGCCCGCAGAAAGTTTTGGAAAAGATCGGTAAATTTGGGAAAATGTCAAAAATGGTCGAAAATGTTTAAAATCAACCCAGGAATAGTGCATTGAAAGCCCGCAGAAAGTTTTGGAAAATATCGGTAAATTTGGGAAAATGTCAAAAATGGTCGAAAATGTTTAAAATCAACCCAGGAATAGTGCATTGAAAGCCCGCAGAAAGTTTTGGAAAAGATCGGTAAATTTGGGAAAATGTCAAAAATGGTCGAAAATGTTTAAAATCAACCCAGGAATAGTGCATTGAAAGCCCGCAGAAAGTTTTGGAAAAGATCGGTAAATTTGGGAAAATGTCAAAAATGGTCAAAAATGTTTAAAATCAACCCAGGAATAGTGCATTGAAAGCCCGCAGAAAGTTTTGGAAAAGATCGGTATATTTGGGAAAATGTCAAAAATGGTCGAAAATGTTTAAAATCAACCCAGGAATAGTGCATTGAAAGCCCGCAGAAAGTTTTGGAAAAGATCGGTAAATTTGGGAAAATGTCAAAAATGGTCGAAAATGTTTAAAATCAACCCAGGAATAGTGCATTGAAAGCCCGCAGAAAGTTTTGGAAAAGATCGGTAAATTTGGGAAAATGTCAAAAATGGTCGAAAATGTTTAAAATCAACCCAGGAATAGTGCATTGAAAGCCCGCAGAAAGTTTTGGAAAATATCGGTAAATTTGGGAAAATGTCAAAAATGGTCGAAAATGTTTAAAATCAACCCAGGAATAGTGCATTGAAAGCCCGCAGAAAGTTTTGGAAAAGATCGGTAAATTTGGGAAAATGTCAAAAATGGTCGAAAATGTTTAAAATCAACCCAGGAATAGTGCATTGAAAGCCCGCAGAAAGTTTTGGAAAAGATCGGTAAATTTGGGAAAATGTCAAAAATGGTCAAAAATGTTTAAAATCAACCCAGGAATAGTGCATTGAAAGCCCGCAGAAAGTTTTGGAAAAGATCGGTATATTTGGGAAAATGTCAAAAATGGTCGAAAATGTTTAAAATCAACCCAGGAATAGTGCATTGAAAGCCCGCAGAAAGTTTTGGAAAAGATCGGTAAATTTGGGAAAATGTCAAAAATGGTCAAAAATGTTTAAAATCAACCCAGGAATAGTGCATTGAAAGCCCGCAGAAAGTTTTGGAAAAGATCGGTAAATTTGGGAAAATGTCAAAAATGGTCGAAAATGTTTAAAATCAACCCAGGAATAGTGCATTGAAAGCCCGCAGAAAGTTTTGGAAAAGATCGGTAAATTTGGGAAAATGTCAAAAATGGTCGAAAATGTTTAAAATCAACCCAGGAATAGTGCATTGAAAGCCCGCAGAAAGTTTTGGAAAAGATCGGTAAATTTGGGAAAATGTCAAAAATGGTCGAAAATGTTTAAAATCAACCCAGGAATAGTGCATTGAAAGCCCGCAGAAAGTTTTGGAAAAGATCGGTAAATTTGGGAAAATGTCAAAAATGGTCGAAAATGTTTAAAATCAACCCAGGAATAGTGCATTGAAAGCCCGCAGAAAGTTTTGGAAAATATCGGTAAATTTGGGAAAATGTCAAAAATGGTCGAAAATGTTTAAAATCAACCCAGGAATAGTGCATTGAAAGCCCGCAGAAAGTTTTGGAAAAGATCGGTAAATTTGGGAAAATGTCAAAAATGGTCGAAAATGTTTAAAATCAACCCAGGAATAGTGCATTGAAAGCCCGCAGAAAGTTTTGGAAAAGATCGGTAAATTTGGGAAAATGTCAAAAATGGTCGAAAATGTTTAAAATTAACCCAGGAATAGTGCATCGAAAGACCGCAGAAATTTTTTCTGGGTCTACCAGCGCTAGAAATTTTTTTTGGGTCTACCAGGGGTAGAATTTTTTTTTTTTTTTTTTTATTCTCAAAAGTGCCCAAAATGCACTAAAATTGGTTTTAAATCAGCACTCATCGATCAAATACAAATATTATATATTTAATACAAATATTTGACCTTTTTAAACATTAAAACCGGGCCCAGGAGGGTGATTTACCCGAAGAAATGACACTTTTGACCCGGCAATTTGACCCTAATTGCAGTAAAAAAAAATGTCCACAGTGTGGCAGAGTTCTGCGGGTTCCATAGCGGCCCAGTGCGTACATTGGAACATGTGGAAAAAGTTGGAAAAATGTTAAAAATGGTCGAAAATGGTTAAAATCAACCCAGAAATAGTGCATTGAAAGCCCGCAGAAAGTTTTGGAAAAGATCGGTAAATTTGGGAAAATGTCAAAAATGGTCGAAAATGTTTAAAATCAACCCAGGAATAGTGCATTGAAAGCCCGCAGAAAGTTTTGGAAAAGATCGGTAAATTTGGGAAAATGTCAAAAATGGTCGAAAATGTTTAAAATCAACCCAGGAATAGTGCATTGAAAGCCCGCAGAAAGTTTTGGAAAAGATCGGTAAATTTGGGAAAATGTCAAAAATGGTCAAAAATGTTTAAAATCAACCCAGGAATAGTGCATTGAAAGCCCGCAGAAAGTTTTGGAAAAGATCGGTAAATTTGGGAAAATGTCAAAAATGGTCGAAAATGTTTAAAATCAACCCAGGAATAGTGCATTGAAAGCCCGCAGAAAGTTTTGGAAAAGATCGGTAAATTTGGGAAAATGTCAAAAATGGTCGAAAATGTTTAAAATCAACCCAGGAATAGTGCATTGAAAGCCCGCAGAAAGTTTTGGAAAAGATCGGTATATTTGGGAAAATGTCAAAAATGGTCGAAAATGTTTAAAATCAACCCAGGAATAGTGCATTGAAAGCCCGCAGAAAGTTTTGGAAAAGATCGGTAAATTTGGGAAAATGTCAAAAATGGTCGAAAATGTTTAAAATCAACCCAGGAATAGTGCACCGAAAGCCCGCAGAAAGTTTTGGAAAAGATCGGTAAATTTGGGAAAATGTCAAAAATGGTCGAAAATGTTTAAAATCAACCCAGGAATAGTGCATTGAAAGCCCGCAGAAAGTTTTGGAAAAGATCGGTAAATTTGGGAAAATGTCAAAAATGGTCGAAAATGTTTAAAATCAACCCAGGAATAGTGCATTGAAAGCCCGCAGAAAGTTTTGGAAAAGATCGGTAAATTTGGGAAAATGTCAAAAATGGTCGAAAATGTTTAAAATCAACCCAGGAATAGTGCATTGAAAGCCCGCAGAAAGTTTTGGAAAAGATCGGTAAATTTGGGAAAATGTCAAAAATGGTCGAAAATGTTTAAAATTAACCCAGGAATAGTGCATCGAAAGACCGCAGAAATTTTTTCTGGGTCTACCAGCGCTAGAAATTTTTTTTGGGTCTACCAGGGGTAGAATTTTTTTTTTTTTTTTTTTTAATTTTTAAAACGTTATTTAGCTCTAGGCGGCGTACAGGGCTCCACAAATGGGTTTGGGTTTGGGTTTGGGTTAGAGTTAGGGGTTGGGTTGGGGTCAACCCAGGCAAAGTGCAGACATGAATATCGGGCACTGGAGGTGATTTTCCTGGGTAAAAGACAGCCATAAACGTCGGCGCGACCAAATACGACGACATACGACCATTCTCAAAAGTGCCCAAAATGCACTAAAATTGGTTTTAAATCAGCACTCATCGATCAAATACAAATATTATATATTTAATACAAATATTTGACCTTTTTAAACATTAAAACCGGGCCCAGGAGGGTGATTTACCCGAAGAAATGACACTTTTGACCCGGCAATTTGACCCTAATTGCAGTAAAAAAAAATGTCCACAGTGTGGCAGAGTTCTGCGGGTTCCATAGCGGCCCAGTGCGTACATTGGAACATGTGGAAAAAGTTGGAAAAATGTTAAACATGGTCGAAAATGGTTAAAATCAACCCAGAAATAGTGCATTGAAAGCCCGCAGAAAGTTTTGGAAAAGATCGGTAAATTTGGGAAAATGTCAAAAATGGTCGAAAATGTTTAAAATCAACCCAGGAATAGTGCATTGAAAGCCCGCAGAAAGTTTTGGAAAAGATCGGTAAATTTGGGAAAATGTCAAAAATGGTCGAAAATGTTTAAAATCAACCCAGGAATAGTGCATTGAAAGCCCGCAGAAAGTTTTGGAAAAGATCGGTAAATTTGGGAAAATGTCAAAAATGGTCAAAAATGTTTAAAATCAACCCAGGAATAGTGCATTGAAAGCCCGCAGAAAGTTTTGGAAAAGATCGGTAAATTTGGGAAAATGTCAAAAATGGTCGAAAATGTTTAAAATCAACCCAGGAATAGTGCATTGAAAGCCCGCAGAAAGTTTTGGAAAAGATCGGTAAATTTGGGAAAATGTCAAAAATGGTCAAAAATGTTTAAAATCAACCCAGGAATAGTGCATTGAAAGCCCGCAGAAAGTTTTGGAAAAGATCGGTAAATTTGGGAAAATGTCAAAAATGGTCGAAAATGTTTAAAATCAACCCAGGAATAGTGCATTGAAAGCCCGCAGAAAGTTTTGGAAAAGATCGGTAAATTTGGGAAAATGTCAAAAATGGTCAAAAATGTTTAAAATCAACCCAGGAATAGTGCATTGAAAGCCCGCAGAAAGTTTTGGAAAAGATCGGTAAATTTGGGAAAATGTCAAAAATGGTCGAAAATGTTTAAAATCAAACCCAGGAATAGTGCATTGAAAGCCCGCAGAAAGTTTTGGAAAAGATCGGTAAATTTGGGAAAATGTCAAAAATGGTCGAAAATGTTTAAAATCAACCCAGGAATAGTGCATTGAAAGCCCGCAGAAATTTTTTCTGGGTCTACCAGCGCTAGAAATTTTTTTTGGGTCTACCAGGGGTAGAAATTTTTTTTTTTTTTTTTTTAATTTTTAAAACGTTATTTAGCTCTAGGCGGCGTACAGGGCTCCACAGATGGGTTTGGGTTTGGGTTTGGGTTAGAGTTAGGGGTTGGGTTGGGGTCAACCCAGGCAAAGTGCAGACATGAATATCGGGCACTGGAGGTGATTTTCCTGGGTAAAAGACAGCCATAAACGTCGGCGCGACCAAATACGACGACATACGACCATTCTCAAAAGTGCCCAAAATGCACTAAAATTGGTTTTAAATCAGCACTCATCGATCAAATACAAATATTATATATTTAATACAAATATTTGACCTTTTTAAACATTAAAACCGGGCCCAGGAGGGTGATTTACCCGAAGAAATGACACTTTTGACCTGGCAATTTGACCCTAATTGCAGTAAAAAAAAATGTCCACAGTGTGGCAGAGTTCTGCGGGTTCCATAGCGGCCCAGTGCGTACATTGGAACATGTGGAAAAAGTTGGAAAAATGTTAAAAATGGTCGAAAATGGTTAAAATCAACCCAGAAATAGTGCATTGAAAGCCCGCAGAAAGTTTTGGAAAAGATCGGTAAATTTGGGAAAATGTCAAAAATGGTCGAAAATGTTTAAAATCAACCCAGGAATAGTGCATTGAAAGCCCGCAGAAAGTTTTGGAAAAGATCGGTAAATTTGGGAAAATGTCAAAAATGGTCGAAAATGTTTAAAATCAACCCAGGAATAGTGCATTGAAAGCCCGCAGAAAGTTTTGGAAAAGATCGGTAAATTTGGGAAAATGTCAAAAATGGTCGAAAATGTTTAAAATCAACCCAGGAATAGTGCATTGAAAGCCCGCAGAAAGTTTTGGAAAAGATCGGTAAATTTGGGAAAATGTCAAAAATGGTCGAAAATGTTTAAAATCAACCCAGGAATAGTGCATTGAAAGCCCGCAGAAAGTTTTGGAAAAGATCGGTAAATTTGGGAAAATGTCAAAAATGGTCGAAAATGTTTAAAATCAACCCAGGAATAGTGCATTGAAAGCCCGCAGAAAGTTTTGGAAAAGATCGGTAAATTTGGGAAAATGTCAAAAATGGTCGAAAATGTTTAAAATCAACCCAGGAATAGTGCATTGAAAGCCCGCAGAAAGTTTTGGAAAAGATCGGTAAATTTGGGAAAATGTCAAAAATGGTCAAAAATGTTTAAAATCAACCCAGGAATAGTGCATTGAAAGCCCGCAGAAAGTTTTGGAAAAGATCGGTAAATTTGGGAAAATGTCAAAAATGGTCGAAAATGTTTAAAATCAACCCAGGAATAGTGCATTGAAAGCCCGCAGAAAGTTTTGGAAAAGATCGGTAAATTTGGGAAAATGTCAAAAATGGTCAAAAATGTTTAAAATCAACCCAGGAATAGTGCATTGAAAGCCCGCAGAAAGTTTTGGAAAAGATCGGTAAATTTGGGAAAATGTCAAAAATGGTCGAAAATGTTTAAAATCAACCCAGGAATAGTGCATTGAAAGCCCGCAGAAAGTTTTGGAAAAGATCGGTAAATTTGGGAAAATGTCAAAAATGGTCGAAAATGTTTAAAATTAACCCAGGAATAGTGCATCGAAAGACCGCAGAAATTTTTTCTGGGTCTACCAGCGCTAGAATTTTTTTTTGGGTCTACCAGGGGTAGAAATTTTTTTTTTTTTTTTTTAATTTTTAAAACGTTATTTAGCTCTAGGCGGCGTACAGGGCTCCACAGATGGGTTTGGGTTTGGGTTTGGGTTAGAGTTAGGGGTTGGGTTGGGGTCAACCCAGGCAAAGTGCAGACATGAATATCGGGCACTGGAGGTGATTTTCCTGGGTAAAAGACAGCCATAAACGTCGGCGCGACCAAATACGACGACATACGACCATTCTCAAAAGTGCCCAAAATGCACTAAAATTGGTTTTAAATCAGCACTCATCGATCAAATACAAATATTATATATTTAATACAAATATTTGACCTTTTTAAACATTAAAACCGGGCCCAGGAGGGTGATTTACCCGAAGAAATGACACTTTTGACCCGGCAATTTGACCCTAATTGCAGTAAAAAAAAATGTCCACAGTGTGGCAGAGTTCTGCGGGTTCCATAGCGGCCCAGTGCGTACATTGGAACATGTGGAAAAAGTTGGAAAAATGTTAAACATGGTCGAAAATGGTTAAAATCAACCCAGAAATAGTGCATTGAAAGCCCGCAGAAAGTTTTGGAAAAGATCGGTAAATTTGGGAAAATGTCAAAAATGGTCGAAAATGTTTAAAATCAACCCAGGAATAGTGCATTGAAAGCCCGCAGAAAGTTTTGGAAAAGATCGGTAAATTTGGGAAAATGTCAAAAATGGTCGAAAATGTTTAAAATCAACCCAGGAATAGTGCATTGAAAGCCCGCAGAAAGTTTTGGAAAAGATCGGTAAATTTGGGAAAATGTCAAAAATGGTCAAAAATGTTTAAAATCAACCCAGGAATAGTGCATTGAAAGCCCGCAGAAAGTTTTGGAAAAGATCGGTAAATTTGGGAAAATGTCAAAAATGGTCGAAAATGTTTAAAATCAACCCAGGAATAGTGCATTGAAAGCCCGCAGAAAGTTTTGGAAAAGATCGGTAAATTTGGGAAAATGTCAAAAATGGTCAAAAATGTTTAAAATCAACCCAGGAATAGTGCATTGAAAGCCCGCAGAAAGTTTTGGAAAAGATCGGTAAATTTGGGAAAATGTCAAAAATGGTCGAAAATGTTTAAAATCAACCCAGGAATAGTGCACCGAAAGCCCGCAGAAAGTTTTGGAAAAGATCGGTAAATTTGGGAAAATGTCAAAAATGGTCGAAAATGTTTAAAATCAACCCAGGAATAGTGCACCGAAAGCCCGCAGAAAGTTTTGGAAAAGATCGGTAAATTTAAATTTAAGCGTTTTTTTTCTAAGTGTGGAGGGACTTAGAAAAAATCCGCTTAAATTTAAGCGTTTTTTTTCTAAGTGTGGAGGGACTTAGAAAAAATCCGCTTAAATTTAAGCGTTTTTTTTCTAAGTGTGGAGGGACTTAGAAAAATTTCTGGAGCTCAGAAATTCAGCGGGGCATCAGCCGACCCAATCCGCTCACGGTGCACTATTCTCGGATCGACTCGGGGCGAACCCCCGCCGATTTTAAAAGTGCTAAAACTCGAAAAATATACGGAGCTCGACGATGAAACTTGGTATCTGTCGATAATAGTGCATCGAAAGCCCGCAGAAAGTTTTGGAAAAAGATCGGTAAATTTGGGAAAATGTCAAAAATGGTCGAAAATGTTTAAAATCAACCCAGGAATAGTGCACCGAAAGCCCGCAGAAAGTTTTGGAAAAGATCGGTAAATTTAAATTTAAGCGTTTTTTTTCTAAGTGTGGAGGGACTTAGAAAAAATCCGCTTAAATTTAAGCGTTTTTTTTCTAAGTGTGGAGGGACTTAGAAAAAATCCGCTTAAATTTAAGCGTTTTTTTTCTAAGTGTGGAGGGACTTAGAAAAAATCCGCTTAAATTTAAGCGTTTTTTTTCTAAGTGTGGAGGGACTTAGAAAAAATCTGCTTAAATTTAAGCGTTTTTTTTCTAAGTGTGGAGGGACTTAGAAAAAATCCGCTTAAATTTAAGTGTTTTTTTTCTAAGTGTGGAGGGACTTAGAAAAAATTCTGGAGCTCAGAAATTCAGCGGGGCATCAGCCGACCCAATCCGCTCACGGTGCACTATTCTCGGATCGACTCGGGGCGAACCCCCGCCGATTTTAAAAGTGCTGAAACTCGAAAAATATACGGAGCTCGACGATGAAACCTGGTATCTGTCGATAATAGTGCATCGAAAGCCCGCAGAAAGTTTTGGAAAAAGATCGGTAAATTTGGGAAAATGTCAAAAATGGTCGAAAATGTTTAAAATCAACCCAGGAATAGTGCACCGAAAGCCCGCAGAAAGTTTTGGAAAAGATCGGTAAATTTGGGAAAATGTCAAAAATGGTCGAAAATGTTTAAAATCAACCCAGGAATAGTGCATTGAAAGCCCGCAGAAAGTTTTGGAAAAGATCGGTAAATTTGGGAAAATGTCAAAAATGGTCAAAAATGTTTAAAATCAACCCAGGAATAGTGCATTGAAAGCCCGCAGAAAGTTTTGGAAAAGATCGGTAAATTTGGGAAAATGTCAAAAATGGTCGAAAATGTTTAAAATCAACCCAGGAATAGTGCATTGAAAGCCCGCAGAAAGTTTTGGAAAAGATCGGTAAATTTGGGAAAATGTCAAAAATGGTCGAAAATGTTTAAAATTAACCCAGGAATAGTGCATCGAAAGACCGCAGAAATTTTTTCTGGGTCTACCAGCGCTAGAAATTTTTTTTGGGTCTACCAGGGGTAGAATTTTTTTTTTTTTTTTTTTAATTTTTAAAACGTTATTTAGCTCTAGGCGGCATACAGGGCTCCACAGATGGGTTTGGGTTTGGGTTTGGGTTAGAGTT
This sequence comes from Stigmatopora argus, assembly GCF_051989625.1. NCBI lineage: Eukaryota > Metazoa > Chordata > Actinopteri > Syngnathiformes > Syngnathidae > Stigmatopora > Stigmatopora argus. Next base: position 461,815 of record NW_027520045.1, read on the forward strand.
AGGGGTTGGGTTGGGGTCAACCCAGGCAAAGTGCAGACATGAATATCGGGCACTGGAGGTGATTTTCCTGGGTAAAAGACAGCCATAAACGTCGGCGCGACCAAATACGACGACATACGACCATTCTCAAAAGTGCCCAAAATGCACTAAAATTGGTTTTAAATCAGCACTCATCGATCAAATACAAATATTATATATTTAATACAAATATTTGACCTTTTTAAACATTAAAACCGGGCCCAGGAGGGTGATTTACCCGAAGAAATGACACTTTTGACCCGGCAATTTGACCCTAATTGCAGTAAAAAAAAATGTCCACAGTGTGGCAGAGTTCTGCGGGTTCCATAGCGGCCCAGTGCGTACATTGGAACATGTGGAAAAAGTTGGAAAAATGTTAAAAATGGTCGAAAATGGTTAAAATCAACCCAGAAATAGTGCATTGAAAGCCCGCAGAAAGTTTTGGAAAAGATCGGTAAATTTGGGAAAATGTCAAAAATGGTCGAAAATGTTTAAAATCAACCCAGGAATAGTGCATTGAAAGCCCGCAGAAAGTTTTGGAAAAGATCGGTAAATTTGGGAAAATGTCAAAAATGGTCGAAAATGTTTAAAATCAACCCAGGAATAGTGCATTGAAAGCCCGCAGAAAGTTTTGGAAAAGATCGGTAAATTTGGGAAAATGTCAAAAATGGTCAAAAATGTTTAAAATCAACCCAGGAATAGTGCATTGAAAGCCCGCAGAAAGTTTTGGAAAAGATCGGTAAATTTGGGAAAATGTCAAAAATGGTCGAAAATGTTTAAAATCAACCCAGGAATAGTGCATTGAAAGCCCGCAGAAAGTTTTGGAAAAGATCGGTATATTTGGGAAAATGTCAAAAATGGTCGAAAATGTTTAAAATCAACCCAGGAATAGTGCATTGAAAGCCCGCAGAAAGTTTTGGAAAAGATCGGTAAATTTGGGAAAATGTCAAAAATGGTCAAAAATGTTTAAAATCAACCCAGGAATAGTGCATTGAAAGCCCGCAGAAAGTTTTGGAAAAGATCGGTAAATTTGGGAAAATGTCAAAAATGGTCAAAAATGTTTAAAATCAACCCAGGAATAGTGCATTGAAAGCCCGCAGAAAGTTTTGGAAAAGATCGGTAAATTTGGGAAAATGTCAAAAATGGTCGAAAATGTTTAAAATCAACCCAGGAATAGTGCATTGAAAGCCCGCAGAAAGTTTTGGAAAAGATCGGTAAATTTGGGAAAATGTCAAAAATGGTCGAAAATGTTTAAAATTAACCCAGGAATAGTGCATCGAAAGACCGCAGAAATTTTTTCTGGGTCTACCAGCGCTAGAAATTTTTTTTGGGTCTACCAGGGGTAGAATTTTTTTTTTTTTTTTTTTAATTTTTAAAACGTTATTTAGCTCTAGGCGGCGTACAGGGCTCCACAGATGGGTTTGGGTTTGGGTTTGGGTTAGAGTTAGGGGTTGGGTTGGGGTCAACCCAGGCAAAGTGCAGACATGAATATCGGGCACTGGAGGTGATTTTCCTGGGTAAAAGACAGCCATAAACGTCGGCGCGACCAAATACGACGACATACGACCATTCTCAAAAGTGCCCAAAATGCACTAAAATTGGTTTTAAATCAGCACTCATCGATCAAATACAAATATTATATATTTAATACAAATATTTGACCTTTTTAAACATTAAAACCGGGCCCAGGAGGGTGATTTACCCGAAGAAATGACACTTTTGACCTGGCAATTTGACCCTAATTGCAGTAAAAAAAAATGTCCACAGTGTGGCAGAGTTCTGCGGGTTCCATAGCGGCCCAGTGCGTACATTGGAACATGTGGAAAAAGTTGGAAAAATGTTAAACATGGTCGAAAATGGTTAAAATCAACCCAGAAATAGTGCATTGAAAGCCCGCAGAAAGTTTTGGAAAAGATCGGTAAATTTGGGAAAATGTCAAAAATGGTCGAAAATGTTTAAAATCAACCCAGGAATAGTGCATTGAAAGCCCGCAGAAAGTTTTGGAAAAGATCGGTAAATTTGGGAAAATGTCAAAAATGGTCAAAAATGTTTAAAATCAACCCAGGAATAGTGCATTGAAAGCCCGCAGAAAGTTTTGGAAAAGATGGGTAAATTTGGGAAAATGTCAAAAATGGTCAAAAATGTTTAAAATCAACCCAGGAATAGTGCATTGAAAGCCCGCAGAAAGTTTTGGAAAAGATCGGTAAATTTGGGAAAATGTCAAAAATGGTCAAAAATGTTTAAAATCAACCCAGGAATAGTGCATTGAAAGCCCGCAGAAAGTTTTGGAAAAGATCGGTAAATTTGGGAAAATGTCAAAAATGGTCGAAAATGTTTAAAATTAACCCAGGAATAGTGCATCGAAAGACCGCAGAAATTTTTTCTGGGTCTACCAGCGCTAGAAATTTTTTTTGGGTCTACCAGGGGTAGAATTTTTTTTTTTTTTTTTTTAATTTTTAAAACGTTATTTAGCTCTAGGCGGCGTACAGGGCTCCACAGATGGGTTTGGGTTTGGGTTTGGGTTAGAGTTAGGGGTTGGGTTGGGGTCAACCCAGGCAAAGTGCAGACATGAATATCGGGCACTGGAGGTGATTTTCCTGGGTAAAAGACAGCCATAAACGTCGGCGCGACCAAATACGACGACATACGACCATTCTCAAAAGTGCCCAAAATGCACTAAAATTGGTTTTAAATCAGCACTCATCGATCAAATACAAATATTATATATTTAATACAAATATTTGACCTTTTTAAACATTAAAACCGGGCCCAGGAGGGTGATTTACCCGAAGAAATGACACTTTTGACCCGGCAATTTGACCCTAATTGCAGTAAAAAAAAATGTCCACAGTGTGGCAGAGTTCTGCGGGTTCCATAGCGGCCCAGTGCGTACATTGGAACATGTGGAAAAAGTTGGAAAAATGTTAAAAATGGTCGAAAATGGTTAAAATCAACCCAGAAATAGTGCATTGAAAGCCCGCAGAAAGTTTTGGAAAAGATCGGTAAATTTGGGAAAATGTCAAAAATGGTCGAAAATGTTTAAAATCAACCCAGGAATAGTGCATTGAAAGCCCGCAGAAAGTTTTGGAAAAGATCGGTAAATTTGGGAAAATGTCAAAAATGGTCGAAAATGTTTAAAATCAACCCAGGAATAGTGCATTGAAAGCCCGCAGAAAGTTTTGGAAAAGATCGGTAAATTTGGGAAAATGTCAAAAATGGTCAAAAATGTTTAAAATCAACCCAGGAATAGTGCATTGAAAGCCCGCAGAAAGTTTTGGAAAAGATCGGTAAATTTGGGAAAATGTCAAAAATGGTCGAAAATGTTTAAAATCAACCCAGGAATAGTGCATTGAAAGCCCGCAGAAAGTTTTGGAAAAGATCGGTAAATTTGGGAAAATGTCAAAAATGGTCAAAAATGTTTAAAATCAACCCAGGAATAGTGCATTGAAAGCCCGCAGAAAATTTTGGAAAAGATCGGTAAATTTGGGAAAATGTCAAAAATGGTCGAAAATGTTTAAAATCAACCCAGGAATAGTGCACCGAAAGCCCGCAGAAAGTTTTGGAAAAGATCGGTAAATTTAAATTTAAGCGTTTTTTTTCTAAGTGTGGAGGGACTTAGAAAAAATCCGCTTAAATTTAAGCGTTTTTTTTCTAAGTGTGGAGGGACTTAGAAAAAATCCGCTTAAATTTAAGCGTTTTTTTTCTAAGTGTGGAGGGACTTAGAAAAAATCCGCTTAAATTTAAGCGTTTTTTTTCTAAGTGTGGAGGGACTTAGAAAAAATCCGCTTAAATTTAAGCGTTTTTTTTCTAAGTGTGGAGGGACTTAGAAAAAATCCGCTTAAATTTAAGCGTTTTTTTTTCTAAGTGTGGAGGGACTTAGAAAAAATCCGCTTAAATTTAAGCGTTTTTTTTCTAAGTGTGGAGGGACTTAGAAAAATTTCTGGAGCTCAGAAATTCAGCGGGGCATCAGCCGACCCAATCCGCTCACGGTGCACTATTCTCGGATCGACTCGGGGCGAACCCCCGCCGATTTTAAAAGTGCTGAAACTCGAAAAATATACGGAGCTCGACGATGAAACCTGGTATCTGTCGATAATAGTGCATCGAAAGCCCGCAGAAAGTTTTGGAAAAAGATCGGTAAATTTGGGAAAATGTCAAAAATGGTCGAAAATGTTTAAAATCAACCCAGGAATAGTGCACCGAAAGCCCGCAGAAAGTTTTGGAAAAGATCGGTAAATTTGGGAAAATGTCAAAAATGGTCGAAAATGTTTAAAATCAACCCAGGAATAGTGCATTGAAAGCCCGCAGAAAGTTTTGGAAAAGATCGGTAAATTTGGGAAAATGTCAAAAATGGTCAAAAATGTTTAAAATCAACCCAGGAATAGTGCATTGAAAGCCCGCAGAAAGTTTTGGAAAAGATCGGTAAATTTGGGAAAATGTCAAAAATGGTCGAAAATGTTTAAAATCAACCCAGGAATAGTGCATTGAAAGCCCGCAGAAAGTTTTGGAAAAGATCGGTAAATTTGGGAAAATGTCAAAAATGGTCAAAAATGTTTAAAATCAACCCAGGAATAGTGCATTGAAAGCCCGCAGAAAGTTTTGGAAAAGATCGGTAAATTTGGGAAAATGTCAAAAATGGTCAAAAATGTTTAAAATCAACCCAGGAATAGTGCATTGAAAGCCCGCAGAAAGTTTTGGAAAAGATCGGTATATTTGGGAAAATGTCAAAAATGGTCGAAAATGTTTAAAATCAACCCAGGAATAGTGCATTGAAAGCCCGCAGAAAGTTTTGGAAAAGATCGGTAAATTTGGGAAAATGTCAAAAATGGTCAAAAATGTTTAAAATCAACCCAGGAATAGTGCATTGAAAGCCCGCAGAAAGTTTTGGAAAAGATCGGTAAATTTGGGAAAATGTCAAAAATGGTCAAAAATGTTTAAAATCAACCCAGGAATAGTGCATTGAAAGCCCGCAGAAAGTTTTGGAAAAGATCGGTAAATTTGGGAAAATGTCAAAAATGGTCGAAAATGTTTAAAATCAACCCAGGAATAGTGCATTGAAAGCCCGCAGAAAGTTTTGGAAAAGATCGGTAAATTTGGGAAAATGTCAAAAATGGTCGAAAATGTTTAAAATTAACCCAGGAATAGTGCATCGAAAGACCGCAGAAATTTTTTCTGGGTCTACCAGCGCTAGAAATTTTTTCTGGGTCTACCAGGGGTAGAAATTTTTTTTGGGTCTACCAGGGGTAGAATTTTTTTTTTTTTTTTTTTAATTTTTAAAACGTTATTTAGCTCTAGGCGGCGTACAGGGCTCCACAGATGGGTTTGGGTTTGGGTTTGGGTTAGAGTTAGGGGTTGGGTTGGGGTCAACCCAGGCAAAGTGCAGACATGAATATCGGGCACTGGAGGTGATTTTCCTGGGTAAAAGACAGCCATAAACGTCGGCGCGACCAAATACGACGACATACGACCATTCTCAAAAGTGCCCAAAATGCACTAAAATTGGTTTTAAATCAGCACTCATCGATCAAATACAAATATTATATATTTAATACAAATATTTGACCTTTTTAAACATTAAAACCGGGCCCAGGAGGGTGATTTACCCGAAGAAATGACACTTTTGACCCGGCAATTTGACCCTAATTGCAGTAAAAAAAAATGTCCACAGTGTGGCAGAGTTCTGCGGGTTCCATAGCGGCCCAGTGCGTACATTGGAACATGTGGAAAAAGTTGGAAAAATGTTAAACATGGTCGAAAATGGTTAAAATCAACCCAGAAATAGTGCATTGAAAGCCCGCAGAAAGTTTTGGAAAAGATCGGTAAATTTGGGAAAATGTCAAAAATGGTCGAAAATGTTTAAAATCAACCCAGGAATAGTGCATTGAAAGCCCGCAGAAAGTTTTGGAAAAGATCGGTAAATTTGGGAAAATGTCAAAAATGGTCAAAAATGTTTAAAATCAACCCAGGAATAGTGCATTGAAAGCCCGCAGAAAGTTTTGGAAAAGATCGGTAAATTTGGGAAAATGTCAAAAATGGTCGAAAATGTTTAAAATCAACCCAGGAATAGTGCATTGAAAGCCCGCAGAAAGTTTTGGAAAAGATCGGTAAATTTGGGAAAATGTCAAAAATGGTCAAAAATGTTTAAAATCAACCCAGGAATAGTGCATTGAAAGCCCGCAGAAAGTTTTGGAAAAGATCGGTAAATTTGGGAAAATGTCAAAAATGGTCGAAAATGTTTAAAATCAACCCAGGAATAGTGCACCGAAAGCCCGCAGAAAGTTTTGGAAAAGATCGGTAAATTTAAATTTAAGCGTTTTTTTTCTAAGTGTGGAGGGACTTAGAAAAAATCCGCTTAAATTTAAGCGTTTTTTTTCTAAGTGTGGAGGGACTTAGAAAAAATCCGCTTAAATTTAAGCGTTTTTTTTCTAAGTGTGGAGGGACTTAGAAAAAATCCGCTTAAATTTAAGCGTTTTTTTTCTAAGTGTGGAGGGACTTAGAAAAAATCCGCTTAAATTTAAGCTTTTTTTTTCTAAGTGTGGAGGGACTTAGAAAAAATCCGCTTAAATTTAAGCGTTTTTTTTCTAAGTGTGGAGGGACTTAGAAAAAATCCGCTTAAATTTAAGCGTTTTTTTTCTAAGTGTGGAGGGACTTAGAAAAATTTCTGGAGCTCAGAAATTCAGCGGGGCATCAGCCGACCCAATCCGCTCACGGTGCACTATTCTCGGATCGACTCGGGGCGAACCCCCGCCGATTTTAAAAGTGCTGAAACTCGAAAAATATACGGAGCTCGACGATGAAACCTGGTATCTGTCGATAATAGTGCATCGAAAGCCCGCAGAAAGTTTTGGAAAAAGATCGGTAAATTTGGGAAAATGTCAAAAATGGTCGAAAATGTTTAAAATCAACCCAGGAATAGTGCACCGAAAGCCCGCAGAAAGTTTTGGAAAAGATCGGTAAATTTGGGAAAATGTCAAAAATGGTCGAAAATGTTTAAAATCAACCCAGGAATAGTGCATTGAAAGCCCGCAGAAAGTTTTGGAAAAGATCGGTAAATTTGGGAAAATGTCAAAAATGGTCAAAAATGTTTAAAATCAACCCAGGAATAGTGCATTGAAAGCCCGCAGAAAGTTTTGGAAAAGATCGGTAAATTTGGGAAAATGTCAAAAATGGTCGAAAATGTTTAAAATCAACCCAGGAATAGTGCATTGAAAGCCCGCAGAAAGTTTTGGAAAAGATCGGTAAATTTGGGAAAATGTCAAAAATGGTCAAAAATGTTTAAAATCAACCCAGGAATAGTGCATTGAAAGCCCGCAGAAAGTTTTGGAAAAGATCGGTAAATTTGGGAAAATGTCAAAAATGGTCGAAAATGTTTAAAATCAACCCAGGAATAGTGCACCGAAAGCCCGCAGAAAGTTTTGGAAAAGATCGGTAAATTTGGGAAAATGTCAAAAATGGTCGAAAATGTTTAAAATCAACCCAGGAATAGTGCATTGAAAGCCCGCAGAAAGTTTTGGAAAAGATCGGTAAATTTGGGAAAATGTCAAAAATGGTCGAAAATGTTTAAAATCAACCCAGGAATAGTGCATTGAAAGCCCGCAGAAAGTTTTGGAAAAGATCGGTAAATTTGGGAAAATGTCAAAAATGGTCGAAAATGTTTAAAATCAACCCAGGAATAGTGCATTGAAAGCCCGCAGAAAGTTTTGGAAAAGATCGGTAAATTTGGGAAAATGTCAAAAATGGTCAAAAATGTTTAAAATCAACCCAGGAATAGTGCATTGAAAGCCCGCAGAAAGTTTTGGAAAAGATCGGTATATTTGGGAAAATGTCAAAAATGGTCGAAAATGTTTAAAATCAACCCAGGAATAGTGCATTGAAAGCCCGCAGAAAGTTTTGGAAAAGATCGGTAAATTTGGGAAAATGTCAAAAATGGTCAAAAATGTTTAAAATCAACCCAGGAATAGTGCATTGAAAGCCCGCAGAAAGTTTTGGAAAAGATCGGTAAATTTGGGAAAATGTCAAAAATGGTCAAAAATGTTTAAAATCAACCCAGGAATAGTGCATTGAAAGCCCGCAGAAAGTTTTGGAAAAGATCGGTAAATTTGGGAAAATGTCAAAAATGGTCGAAAATGTTTAAAATCAACCCAGGAATAGTGCATTGAAAGCCCGCAGAAAGTTTTGGAAAAGATCGGTAAATTTGGGAAAATGTCAAAAATGGTCGAAAATGTTTAAAATTAACCCAGGAATAGTGCATCGAAAGACCGCAGAAATTTTTTCTGGGTCTACCAGCGCTAGAAATTTTTTCTGGGTCTACCAGGGGTAGAAATTTTTTTTGGGTCTACCAGGGGTAGAATTTTTTTTTTTTTTTTTTTAATTTTTAAAACGTTATTTAGCTCTAGGCGGCGTACAGGGCTCCACAGATGGGTTTGGGTTTGGGTTTGGGTTAGAGTTAGGGGTTGGGTTGGGGTCAACCCAGGCAAAGTGCAGACATGAATATCGGGCACTGGAGGTGATTTTCCTGGGTAAAAGACAGCCATAAACGTCGGCGCGACCAAATACGACGACATACGACCATTCTCAAAAGTGCCCAAAATGCACTAAAATTGGTTTTAAATCAGCACTCATCGATCAAATACAAATATTATATATTTAATACAAATATTTGACCTTTTTAAACATTAAAACCGGGCCCAGGAGGGTGATTTACCCGAAGAAATGACACTTTTGACCCGGCAATTTGACCCTAATTGCAGTAAAAAAAAATGTCCACAGTGTGGCAGAGTTCTGCGGGTTCCATAGCGGCCCAGTGCGTACATTGGAACATGTGGAAAAAGTTGGAAAAATGTTAAACATGGTCGAAAATGGTTAAAATCAACCCAGAAATAGTGCATTGAAAGCCCGCAGAAAGTTTTGGAAAAGATCGGTAAATTTGGGAAAATGTCAAAAATGGTCGAAAATGTTTAAAATCAACCCAGGAATAGTGCATTGAAAGCCCGCAGAAAGTTTTGGAAAAGATCGGTAAATTTGGGAAAATGTCAAAAATGGTCAAAAATGTTTAAAATCAACCCAGGAATAGTGCATTGAAAGCCCGCAGAAAGTTTTGGAAAAGATCGGTAAATTTGGGAAAATGTCAAAAATGGTCGAAAATGTTTAAAATCAACCCAGGAATAGTGCATTGAAAGCCCGCAGAAAGTTTTGGAAAAGATCGGTAAATTTGGGAAAATGTCAAAAATGGTCAAAAATGTTTAAAATCAACCCAGGAATAGTGCATTGAAAGCCCGCAGAAAGTTTTGGAAAAGATCGGTAAATTTGGGAAAATGTCAAAAATGGTCGAAAATGTTTAAAATCAACCCAGGAATAGTGCACCGAAAGCCCGCAGAAAGTTTTGGAAAAGATCGGTAAATTTAAATTTAAGCGTTTTTTTTCTAAGTGTGGAGGGACTTAGAAAAAATCCGCTTAAATTTAAGCGTTTTTTTTCTAAGTGTGGAGGGACTTAGAAAAAATCCGCTTAAATTTAAGCGTTTTTTTTCTAAGTGTGGAGGGACTTAGAAAAAATCCGCTTAAATTTAAGCGTTTTTTTTCTAAGTGTGGAGGGACTTAGAAAAAATCCGCTTAAATTTAAGCTTTTTTTTTCTAAGTGTGGAGGGACTTAGAAAAAATCCGCTTAAATTTAAGCGTTTTTTTTCTAAGTGTGGAGGGACTTAGAAAAAATCCGCTTAAATTTAAGCGTTTTTTTTCTAAGTGTGGAGGGACTTAGAAAAATTTCTGGAGCTCAGAAATTCAGCGGGGCATCAGCCGACCCAATCCGCTCACGGTGCACTATTCTCGGATCGACTCGGGGCGAACCCCCGCCGATTTTAAAAGTGCTGAAACTCGAAAAATATACGGAGCTCGACGATGAAACCTGGTATCTGTCGATAATAGTGCATCGAAAGCCCGCAGAAAGTTTTGGAAAAAGATCGGTAAATTTGGGAAAATGTCAAAAATGGTCGAAAATGTTTAAAATCAACCCAGGAATAGTGCACCGAAAGCCCGCAGAAAGTTTTGGAAAAGATCGGTAAATTTGGGAAAATGTCAAAAATGGTCGAAAATGTTTAAAATCAACCCAGGAATAGTGCATTGAAAGCCCGCAGAAAGTTTTGGAAAAGATCGGTAAATTTGGGAAAATGTCAAAAATGGTCAAAAATGTTTAAAATCAACCCAGGAATAGTGCATTGAAAGCCCGCAGAAAGTTTTGGAAAAGATCGGTAAATTTGGGAAAATGTCAAAAATGGTCGAAAATGTTTAAAATCAACCCAGGAATAGTGCATTGAAAGCCCGCAGAAAGTTTTGGAAAAGATCGGTAAATTTGGGAAAATGTCAAAAATGGTCGAAAATGTTTAAAATTAACCCAGGAATAGTGCATCGAAAGACCGCAGAAATTTTTTCTGGGTCTACCAGCGCTAGAAATTTTTTTTGGGTCTACCAGGGGTAGAATTTTTTTTTTTTTTTTTTTAATTTTTAAAACGTTATTTAGCTCTAGGCGGCGTACAGGGCTCCACAGATGGGTTTGGGTTTGGGTTTGGGTTAGAGTTAGGGGTTGGGTTGGGGTCAACCCAGGCAAAGTGCAGACATGAATATCGGGCACTGGAGGTGATTTTCCTGGGTAAAAGACAGCCATAAACGTCGGCGCGACCAAATACGACGACATACGACCATTCTCAAAAGTGCCCAAAATGCACTAAAATTGGTTTTAAATCAGCACTCATCGATCAAATACAAATATTATATATTTAATACAAATATTTGACCTTTTTAAACATTAAAACCGGGCCCAGGAGGGTGATTTACCCGAAGAAATGACACTTTTGACCCGGCAATTTGACCCTAATTGCAGTAAAAAAAAATGTCCACAGTGTGGCAGAGTTCTGCGGGTTCCATAGCGGCCCAGTGCGTACATTGGAACATGTGGAAAAAGTTGGAAAAATGTTAAACATGGTCGAAAATGGTTAAAATCAACCCAGAAATAGTGCATTGAAAGCCCGCAGAAAGTTTTGGAAAAGATCGGTAAATTTGGGAAAATGTCAAAAATGGTCGAAAATGTTTAAAATCAACCCAGGAATAGTGCATTGAAAGCCCGCAGAAAGTTTTGGAAAAGATCGGTAAATTTGGGAAAATGTCAAAAATGGTCAAAAATGTTTAAAATCAACCCAGGAATAGTGCATTGAAAGCCCGCAGAAAGTTTTGGAAAAGATCGGTAAATTTGGGAAAATGTCAAAAATGGTCGAAAATGTTTAAAATCAACCCAGGAATAGTGCATTGAAAGCCCGCAGAAAGTTTTGGAAAAGATCGGTAAATTTGGGAAAATGTCAAAAATGGTCAAAAATGTTTAAAATCAACCCAGGAATAGTGCATTGAAAGCCCGCAGAAAGTTTTGGAAAAGATCGGTAAATTTGGGAAAATGTCAAAAATGGTCGAAAATGTTTAAAATCAACCCAGGAATAGTGCATTGAAAGCCCGCAGAAAGTTTTGGAAAAGATCGGTAAATTTGGGAAAATGTCAAAAATGGTCGAAAATGTTTAAAATTAACCCAGGAATAGTGCATCGAAAGACCGCAGAAATTTTTTCTGGGTCTACCAGCGCTAGAAATTTTTTTTGGTTCTACCAGGGGTAGAAATTTTTTTTTTTTTTTAATTTTTAAAACGTTATTTAGCTCTAGGCGGCGTACAGGGCTCCACAGATGGGTTTGGGTTTGGGTTTGGGTTAGAGTTAGGGGTTGGGTTGGGGTCAACCCAGGCAAAGTGCAGACATGAATATCGGGCACTGGAGGTGATTTTCCTGGGTAAAAGACAGCCATAAACGTCGGCGCGACCAAATACGACGACATACGACCATTCTCAAAAGTGCCCAAAATGCACTAAAATTGGTTTTAAATCAGCACTCATCGATCAAATACAAATATTATATATTTAATACAAATATTTGACCTTTTTAAACATTAAAACCGGGCCCAGGAGGGTGATTTACCCGAAGAAATGACACTTTTGACCCGGCAATTTGACCCTAATTGCAGTAAAAAAAAATGTCCACAGTGTGGCAGAGTTCTGCGGGTTCCATAGCGGCCCAGTGCGTACATTGGAACATGTGGAAAAAGTTGGAAAAATGTTAAACATGGTCGAAAATGGTTAAAATCAACCCAGAAATAGTGCATTGAAAGCCCGCAGAAAGTTTTGGAAAAGATCGGTAAATTTGGGAAAATGTCAAAAATGGTCGAAAATGTTTAAAATCAACCCAGGAATAGTGCATTGAAAGCCCGCAGAAAGTTTTGGAAAAGATCGGTAAATTTGGGAAAATGTCAAAAATGGTCAAAAATGTTTAAAATCAACCCAGGAATAGTGCATTGAAAGCCCGCAGAAAGTTTTGGAAAAGATCGGTAAATTTGGGAAAATGTCAAAAATGGTCGAAAATGTTTAAAATCAACCCAGGAATAGTGCATTGAAAGCCCGCAGAAAGTTTTGGAAAAGATCGGTAAATTTGGGAAAATGTCAAAAATGGTCAAAAATGTTTAAAATCAACCCAGGAATAGTGCATTGAAAGCCCGCAGAAAGTTTTGGAAAAGATCGGTAAATTTGGGAAAATGTCAAAAATGGTCGAAAATGTTTAAAATCAACCCAGGAATAGTGCATTGAAAGCCCGCAGAAAGTTTTGGAAAAGATCGGTAAATTTGGGAAAATGTCAAAAATGGTCAAAAATGTTTAAAATCAACCCAGGAATAGTGCATTGAAAGCCCGCAGAAAGTTTTGGAAAAGATCGGTAAATTTGGGAAAATGTCAAAAATGGTCGAAAATGTTTAAAATCAACCCAGGAATAGTGCATTGAAAGCCCGCAGAAAGTTTTGGAAAAGATCGGTAAATTTGGGAAAATGTCAAAAATGGTCGAAAATGTTTAAAATTAACCCAGGAATAGTGCATCGAAAGACCGCAGAAATTTTTTCTGGGTCTACCAGCGCTAGAAATTTTTTTTGGTTCTACCAGGGGTAGAAATTTTTTTTTTTTTTAATTTTTAAAACGTTATTTAGCTCTAGGCGGCGTACAGGGCTCCACAGATGGGTTTGGGTTTGGGTTTGGGTTAGAGTTAGGGGTTGGGTTGGGGTCAACCCAGGCAAAGTGCAGACATGAATATCGGGCACTGGAGGTGATTTTCCTGGGTAAAAGACAGCCATAAACGTCGGCGCGACCAAATACGACGACATACGACCATTCTCAAAAGTGCCCAAAATGCACTAAAATTGGTTTTAAATCAGCACTCATCGATCAAATACAAATATTATATATTTAATACAAATATTTGACCTTTTTAAACATTAAAACCGGGCCCAGGAGGGTGATTTACCCGAAGAAATGACACTTTTGACCCGGCAATTTGACCCTAATTGCAGTAAAAAAAAATGTCCACAGTGTGGCAGAGTTCTGCGGGTTCCATAGCGGCCCAGTGCGTACATTGGAACATGTGGAAAAAGTTGGAAAAATGTTAAACATGGTCGAAAATGGTTAAAATCAACCCAGAAATAGTGCATTGAAAGCCCGCAGAAAGTTTTGGAAAAGATCGGTAAATTTGGGAAAATGTCAAAAATGGTCGAAAATGTTTAAAATCAACCCAGGAATAGTGCATTGAAAGCCCGCAGAAAGTTTTGGAAAAGATCGGTAAATTTGGGAAAATGTCAAAAATGGTCAAAAATGTTTAAAATCAACCCAGGAATAGTGCATTGAAAGCCCGCAGAAAGTTTTGGAAAAGATCGGTAAATTTGGGAAAATGTCAAAAATGGTCGAAAATGTTTAAAATCAACCCAGGAATAGTGCATTGAAAGCCCGCAGAAAGTTTTGGAAAAGATCGGTAAATTTGGGAAAAGGTCAAAAATGGTCAAAAATGTTTAAAATCAACCCAGGAATAGTGCATTGAAAGCCCGCAGAAAGTTTTGGAAAAGATCGGTAAATTTGGGAAAATGTCAAAAATGGTCGAAAATGTTTAAAATCAACCCAGGAATAGTGCACCGAAAGCCCGCAGAAAGTTTTGGAAAAGATCGGTAAATTTAAATTTAAGCGTTTTTTTTTCTAAGTGTGGAGGGACTTAGAAAAAATCCGCTTAAATTTAAGCGTTTTTTTTCTAAGTGTGGAGGGACTTAGAAAAAATCCGCTTAAATTTAAGCGTTTTTTATCTAAGTGTGGAGGGACTTAGAAAAAATCCGCTTAAATTTAAGCGTTTTTTTTCTAAGTGTGGAGGGACTTAGAAAAAATCCGCTTAAATTTAAGCGTTTTTTTTTCTAAGTGTGGAGGGACTTAGAAAAAATCCGCTTAAATTTAAGCGTTTTTTTTCTAAGTGTGGAGGGACTTAGAAAAAATCCGCTTAAATTTAAGCGTTTTTTTTCTAAGTGTGGAGGGACTTAGAAAAATTTCTGGAGCTCAGAAATTCAGCGGGGCATCAGCCGACCCAATCCGCTCACGGTGCACTATTCTCGGATCGACTCGGGGCGAACCCCCGCCGATTTTAAAAGTGCTGAAACTCGAAAAATATACGGAGCTCGACGATGAAACCTGGTATCTGTCGATAATAGTGCATCGAAAGCCCGCAGAAAGTTTTGGAAAAAGATCGGTAAATTTGGGAAAATGTCAAAAATGGTCGAAAATGTTTAAAATCAACCCAGGAATAGTGCACCGAAAGCCCGCAGAAAGTTTTGGAAAAGATCGGTAAATTTGGGAAAATGTCAAAAATGGTCGAAAATGTTTAAAATCAACCCAGGAATAGTGCATTGAAAGCCCGCAGAAAGTTTTGGAAAAGATCGGTAAATTTGGGAAAATGTCAAAAATGGTCGAAAATGTTTAAAATCAACCCAGGAATAGTGCATTGAAAGCCCGCAGAAAGTTTTGGAAAAGATCGGTAAATTTGGGAAAATGTCAAAAATGGTCGAAAATGTTTAAAATCAACCCAGGAATAGTGCATTGAAAGCCCGCAGAAAGTTTTGGAAAAGATCGGTAAATTTGGGAAAATGTCAAAAATGGTCGAAAATGTTTAAAATTAACCCAGGAATAGTGCATCGAAAGACCGCAGAAATTTTTTCTGGGTCTACCAGCGCTAGAAATTTTTTTTGGGTCTACCAGGGGTAGAATTTTTTTTTTTTTTTTTTAATTTTTAAAACGTTATTTAGCTCTAGGCGGCGTACAGGGCTCCACAGATGGGTTTGGGTTTGGGTTTGGGTTAGAGTTAGGGGTTGGGTTGGGGTCAACCCAGGCAAAGTGCAGACATGAATATCGGGCACTGGAGGTGATTTTCCTGGGTAAAAGACAGCCATAAACGTCGGCGCGACCAAATACGACGACATACGACCATTCTCAAAAGTGCCCAAAATGCACTAAAATTGGTTTTAAATCAGCACTCATCGATCAAATACAAATATTATATATTTAATACAAATATTTGACCTTTTTAAACATTAAAACCGGGCCCAGGAGGGTGATTTACCCGAAGAAATGACACTTTTGACCCGGCAATTTGACCCTAATTGCAGTAAAAAAAAATGTCCACAGTGTGGCAGAGTTCTGCGGGTTCCATAGCGGCCCAGTGCGTACATTGGAACATGTGGAAAAAGTTGGAAAAATGTTAAAAATGGTCGAAAATGGTTAAAATCAACCCAGAAATAGTGCATTGAAAGCCCGCAGAAAGTTTTGGAAAAGATCGGTAAATTTGGGAAAATGTCAAAAATGGTCGAAAATGTTTAAAATCAACCCAGGAATAGTGCATTGAAAGCCCGCAGAAAGTTTTGGAAAGATCGGTAAATTTGGGAAAATGTCAAAAATGGTCAAAAATGTTTAAAATCAACCCAGGAATAGTGCATTGAAAGCCCGCAGAAAGTTTTGGAAAAGATCGGTAAATTTGGGAAAATGTCAAAAATGGTCGAAAATGTTTAAAATCAACCCAGGAATAGTGCATTGAAAGCCCGCAGAAAGTTTTGGAAAAGATCGGTAAATTTGGGAAAATGTCAAAAATGGTCAAAAATGTTTAAAATCAACCCAGGAATAGTGCATTGAAAGCCCGCAGAAAATTTTGGAAAAGATCGGTAAATTTGGGAAAATGTCAAAAATGGTCGAAAATGTTTAAAATCAACCCAGGAATAGTGCACCGAAAGCCCGCAGAAAGTTTTGGAAAAGATCGGTAAATTTAAATTTAAGCGTTTTTTTTCTAAGTGTGGAGGGACTTAGAAAAAATCCGCTTAAATTTAAGCGTTTTTTTTTCTAAGTGTGGAGGGACTTAGAAAAAATCCGCTTAAATTTAAGCGTTTTTTTTCTAAGTGTGGAGGGACTTAGAAAAAATCCGCTTAAATTTAAGCGTTTTTTTTCTAAGTGTGGAGGGACTTAGAAAAAATCCGCTTAAATTTAAGCGTTTTTTTTCTAAGTGTGGAGGGACTTAGAAAAAATCCGCTTAAATTTAAGCGTTTTTTTTCTAAGTGTGGAGGGACTTAGAAAAAATCCGCTTAAATTTAAGCGTTTTTTTTCTAAGTGTGGAGGGACTTAGAAAAAATCCGCTTAAATTTAAGCGTTTTTTTTCTAAGTGTGGAGGGACTTAGAAAAAATCCGCTTAAATTTAAGCGTTTTTTTTCTAAGTGTGGAGGGACTTAGAAAAATTTCTGGAGCTCAGAAATTCAGCGGGGCATCAGCCGACCCAATCCGCTCACGGTGCACTATTCTCGGATCGACTCGGGGCGAACCCCCGCCGATTTTAAAAGTGCTGAAACTCGAAAAATATACGGAGCTCGACGATGAAACCTGGTATCTGTCGATAATAGTGCATCGAAAGCCCGCAGAAAGTTTTGGAAAAAGATCGGTAAATTTGGGAAAATGTCAAAAATGGTCGAAAATGTTTAAAATCAACCCAGGAATAGTGCACCGAAAGCCCGCAGAAAGTTTTGGAAAAGATCGGTAAATTTGGGAAAATGTCAAAAATGGTCGAAAATGTTTAAAATCAACCCAGGAATAGTGCATTGAAAGCCCGCAGAAAGTTTTGGAAAAGATCGGTAAATTTGGGAAAATGTCAAAAATGGTCAAAAATGTTTAAAATCAACCCAGGAATAGTGCATTGAAAGCCCGCAGAAAGTTTTGGAAAAGATCGGTAAATTTGGGAAAATGTCAAAAATGGTCGAAAATGTTTAAAATCAACCCAGGAATAGTGCATTGAAAGCCCGCAGAAAGTTTTGGAAAAGATCGGTAAATTTGGGAAAATGTCAAAAATGGTCGAAAATGTTTAAAATCAACCCAGGAATAGTGCATTGAAAGCCCGCAGAAAGTTTTGGAAAAGATCGGTAAATTTGGGAAAATGTCAAAAATGGTCGAAAATGTTTAAAATTAACCCAGGAATAGTGCATCGAAAGACCGCAGAAATTTTTTCTGGGTCTACCAGCGCTAGAAATTTTTTTTGGGTCTACCAGGGGTAGAAATTTTTTTTTTTTTTTTTTTAATTTTTAAAACGTTATTTAGCTCTAGGCGGCGTACAGGGCTCCACAGATGGGTTTGGGTTTGGGTTTGGGTTAGAGTTAGGGGTTGGGTTGGGGTCAACCCAGGCAAAGTGCAGACATGAATATCGGGCACTGGAGGTGATTTTCCTGGGTAAAAGACAGCCATAAACGTCGGCGCGACCAAATACGACGACATACGACCATTCTCAAAAGTGCCCAAAATGCACTAAAATTGGTTTTAAATCAGCACTCATCGATCAAATACAAATATTATATATTTAATACAAATATTTGACCTTTTTAAACATTAAAACCGGGCCCAGGAGGGTGATTTACCCGAAGAAATGCCACTTTTGACCTGGCAATTTGACCCTAATTGCAGTAAAAAAAAATGTCCACAGTGTGGCAGAGTTCTGCGGGTTCCATAGCGGCCCAGTGCGTACATTGGAACATGTGGAAAAAGTTGGAAAAATGTTAAAAATGGTCGAAAATGGTTAAAATCAACCCAGAAATAGTGCATTGAAAGCCCGCAGAAAGTTTTGGAAAAGATCGGTAAATTTGGGAAAATGTCAAAAATGGTCGAAAATGTTTAAAATCAACCCAGGAATAGTGCATTGAAAGCCCGCAGAAAGTTTTGGAAAAGATCGGTAAATTTGGGAAAATGTCAAAAATGGTCGAAAATGTTTAAAATCAACCCAGGAATAGTGCATTGAAAGCCCGCAGAAAGTTTTGGAAAAGATCGGTAAATTTGGGAAAATGTCAAAAATGGTCGAAAATGTTTAAAATCAACCCAGGAATAGTGCATTGAAAGCCCGCAGAAAGTTTTGGAAAAGATCGGTAAATTTGGGAAAATGTCAAAAATGGTCGAAAATGTTTAAAATCAACCCAGGAATAGTGCATTGAAAGCCCGCAGAAAGTTTTGGAAAAGATCGGTAAATTTGGGAAAATGTCAAAAATGGTCGAAAATGTTTAAAATCAACCCAGGAATAGTGCATTGAAAGCCCGCAGAAAGTTTTGGAAAAGATCGGTAAATTTGGGAAAATGTCAAAAATGGTCGAAAATGTTTAAAATCAACCCAGGAATAGTGCATTGAAAGCCCGCAGAAAGTTTTGGAAAAGATCGGTAAATTTGGGAAAATGTCAAAAATGGTCGAAAATGTTTAAAATCAACCCAGGAATAGTGCATTGAAAGCCCGCAGAAAGTTTTGGAAAAGATCGGTAAATTTGGGAAAATGTCAAAAATGGTCGAAAATGTTTAAAATCAACCCAGGAATAGTGCATTGAAAGCCCGCAGAAAGTTTTGGAAAAGATCGGTAAATTTGGGAAAATGTCAAAAATGGTCAAAAATGTTTAAAATCAACCCAGGAATAGTGCATTGAAAGCCCGCAGAAAGTTTTGGAAAAGATCGGTATATTTGGGAAAATGTCAAAAATGGTCGAAAATGTTTAAAATCAACCCAGGAATAGTGCATTGAAAGCCCGCAGAAAGTTTTGGAAAAGATCGGTAAATTTGGGAAAATGTCAAAAATGGTCAAAAATGTTTAAAATCAACCCAGGAATAGTGCATTGAAAGCCCGCAGAAAGTTTTGGAAAAGATCGGTAAATTTGGGAAAATGTCAAAAATGGTCGAAAATGTTTAAAATCAACCCAGGAATAGTGCATTGAAAGCCCGCAGAAAGTTTTGGAAAAGATCGGTAAATTTGGGAAAATGTCAAAAATGGTCGAAAATGTTTAAAATCAACCCAGGAATAGTGCATTGAAAGCCCGCAGAAAGTTTTGGAAAAGATCGGTAAATTTGGGAAAATGTCAAAAATGGTCGAAAATGTTTAAAATCAACCCAGGAATAGTGCATTGAAAGCCCGCAGAAAGTTTTGGAAAAGATCGGTAAATTTGGGAAAATGTCAAAAATGGTCGAAAATGTTTAAAATCAACCCAGGAATAGTGCATTGAAAGCCCGCAGAAAGTTTTGGAAAATATCGGTAAATTTGGGAAAATGTCAAAAATGGTCAAAAATGTTTAAAATCAACCCAGGAATAGTGCATTGAAAGCCCGCAGAAAGTTTTGGAAAAGATCGGTAAATTTGGGAAAATGTCAAAAATGGTCGAAAATGTTTAAAATCAACCCAGGAATAGTGCATTGAAAGCCCGCAGAAAGTTTTGGAAAAGATCGGTAAATTTGGGAAAATGTCAAAAATGGTCAAAAATGTTTAAAATCAACCCAGGAATAGTGCATTGAAAGCCCGCAGAAAGTTTTGGAAAAGATCGGTATATTTGGGAAAATGTCAAAAATGGTCGAAAATGTTTAAAATCAACCCAGGAATAGTGCATTGAAAGCCCGCAGAAAGTTTTGGAAAAGATCGGTAAATTTGGGAAAATGTCAAAAATGGTCAAAAATGTTTAAAATCAACCCAGGAATAGTGCATTGAAAGCCCGCAGAAAGTTTTGGAAAAGATCGGTAAATTTGGGAAAATGTCAAAAATGGTCGAAAATGTTTAAAATCAACCCAGGAATAGTGCATTGAAAGCCCGCAGAAAGTTTTGGAAAAGATCGGTAAATTTGGGAAAATGTCAAAAATGGTCAAAAATGTTTAAAATCAACCCAGGAATAGTGCATTGAAAGCCCGCAGAAAGTTTTGGAAAAGATCGGTATATTTGGGAAAATGTCAAAAATGGTCGAAAATGTTTAAAATCAACCCAGGAATAGTGCATTGAAAGCCCGCAGAAAGTTTTGGAAAAGATCGGTAAATTTGGGAAAATGTCAAAAATGGTCAAAAATGTTTAAAATCAACCCAGGAATAGTGCATTGAAAGCCCGCAGAAAGTTTTGGAAAAGATCGGTAAATTTGGGAAAATGTCAAAAATGGTCGAAAATGTTTAAAATCAACCCAGGAATAGTGCATTGAAAGCCCGCAGAAAGTTTTGGAAAAGATCGGTAAATTTGGGAAAATGTCAAAAATGGTCGAAAATGTTTAAAATCAACCCAGGAATAGTGCATTGAAAGCCCGCAGAAAGTTTTGGAAAAGATCGGTAAATTTGGGAAAATGTCAAAAATGGTCAAAAATGTTTAAAATCAACCCAGGAATAGTGCATTGAAAGCCCGCAGAAAGTTTTGGAAAAGATCGGTAAATTTGGGAAAATGTCAAAAATGGTCGAAAATGTTTAAAATCAACCCAGGAATAGTGCATTGAAAGCCCGCAGAAAGTTTTGGAAAAGATCGGTAAATTTGGGAAAATGTCAAAAATGGTCGAAAATGTTTAAAATCAACCCAGGAATAGTGCATTGAAAGCCCGCAGAAAGTTTTGGAAAAGATCGGTAAATTTGGGAAAATGTCAAAAATGGTCGAAAATGTTTAAAATTAACCCAGGAATAGTGCATCGAAAGACCGCAGAAATTTTTTCTGGGTCTACCAGCGCTAGAAATTTTTTTTGGGTCTACCAGGGGTAGAATTTTTTTTTTTTTTTTTTTTAATTTTTAAAACGTTATTTAGCTCTAGGCGGCGTACAGGGCTCCACAGATGGGTTTGGGTTTGGGTTTGGGTTAGAGTTAGGGGTTGGGTTGGGGTCAACCCAGGCAAAGTGCAGACATGAATATCGGGCACTGGAGGTGATTTTCCTGGGTAAAAGACAGCCATAAACGTCGGCGCGACCAAATACGACGACATACGACCATTCTCAAAAGTGCCCAAAATGCACTAAAATTGGTTTTAAATCAGCACTCATCGATCAAATACAAATATTATATATTTAATACAAATATTTGACCTTTTTAAACATTAAAACCGGGCCCAGGAGGGTGATTTACCCGAAGAAATGCCACTTTTGACCTGGCAATTTGACCCTAATTGCAGTAAAAAAAAATGTCCACAGTGTGGCAGAGTTCTGCGGGTTCCATAGCGGCCCAGTGCGTACATTGGAACATGTGGAAAAAGTTGGAAAAATGTTAAAAATGGTCGAAAATGGTTAAAATCAACCCAGAAATAGTGCATTGAAAGCCCGCAGAAAGTTTTGGAAAAGATCGGTAAATTTGGGAAAATGTCAAAAATGGTCGAAAATGTTTAAAATCAACCCAGGAATAGTGCATTGAAAGCCCGCAGAAAGTTTTGGAAAAGATCGGTAAATTTGGGAAAATGTCAAAAATGGTCGAAAATGTTTAAAATCAACCCAGGAATAGTGCATTGAAAGCCCGCAGAAAGTTTTGGAAAAGATCGGTAAATTTGGGAAAATGTCAAAAATGGTCGAAAATGTTTAAAATCAACCCAGGAATAGTGCATTGAAAGCCCGCAGAAAGTTTTGGAAAATATCGGTAAATTTGGGAAAATGTCAAAAATGGTCGAAAATGTTTAAAATCAACCCAGGAATAGTGCATTGAAAGCCCGCAGAAAGTTTTGGAAAAGATCGGTAAATTTGGGAAAATGTCAAAAATGGTCGAAAATGTTTAAAATCAACCCAGGAATAGTGCATTGAAAGCCCGCAGAAAGTTTTGGAAAAGATCGGTAAATTTGGGAAAATGTCAAAAATGGTCAAAAATGTTTAAAATCAACCCAGGAATAGTGCATTGAAAGCCCGCAGAAAGTTTTGGAAAAGATCGGTATATTTGGGAAAATGTCAAAAATGGTCGAAAATGTTTAAAATCAACCCAGGAATAGTGCATTGAAAGCCCGCAGAAAGTTTTGGAAAAGATCGGTAAATTTGGGAAAATGTCAAAAATGGTCAAAAATGTTTAAAATCAACCCAGGAATAGTGCATTGAAAGCCCGCAGAAAGTTTTGGAAAAGATCGGTAAATTTGGGAAAATGTCAAAAATGGTCGAAAATGTTTAAAATCAACCCAGGAATAGTGCATTGAAAGCCCGCAGAAAGTTTTGGAAAAGATCGGTAAATTTGGGAAAATGTCAAAAATGGTCGAAAATGTTTAAAATCAACCCAGGAATAGTGCATTGAAAGCCCGCAGAAAGTTTTGGAAAAGATCGGTAAATTTGGGAAAATGTCAAAAATGGTCGAAAATGTTTAAAATTAACCCAGGAATAGTGCATCGAAAGACCGCAGAAATTTTTTCTGGGTCTACCAGCGCTAGAAATTTTTTTTGGGTCTACCAGGGGTAGAATTTTTTTTTTTTTTTTTTTAATTTTTAAAACGTTATTTAGCTCTAGGCGGCGTACAGGGCTCCACAGATGGGTTTGGGTTTGGGTTTGGGTTAGAGTTAGGGGTTGGGTTGGGGTCAACCCAGGCAAAGTGCAGACATGAATATCGGGCACTGGAGGTGATTTTCCTGGGTAAAAGACAGCCATAAACGTCGGCGCGACCAAATACGACGACATACGACCATTCTCAAAAGTGCCCAAAATGCACTAAAATTGGTTTTAAATCAGCACTCATCGATCAAATACAAATATTATATATTTAATACAAATATTTGACCTTTTTAAACATTAAAACCGGGCCCAGGAGGGTGATTTACCCGAAGAAATGACACTTTTGACCCGGCAATTTGACCCTAATTGCAGTAAAAAAAAATGTCCACAGTGTGGCAGAGTTCTGCGGGTTCCATAGCGGCCCAGTGCGTACATTGGAACATGTGGAAAAAGTTGGAAAAATGTTAAACATGGTCGAAAATGGTTAAAATCAACCCAGAAATAGTGCATTGAAAGCCCGCAGAAAGTTTTGGAAAAGATCGGTAAATTTGGGAAAATGTCAAAAATGGTCGAAAATGTTTAAAATCAACCCAGGAATAGTGCATTGAAAGCCCGCAGAAAGTTTTGGAAAAGATCGGTAAATTTGGGAAAATGTCAAAAATGGTCAAAAATGTTTAAAATCAACCCAGGAATAGTGCATTGAAAGCCCGCAGAAAGTTTTGGAAAAGATCGGTAAATTTGGGAAAATGTCAAAAATGGTCGAAAATGTTTAAAATCAACCCAGGAATAGTGCATTGAAAGCCCGCAGAAAGTTTTGGAAAAGATCGGTAAATTTGGGAAAATGTCAAAAATGGTCAAAAATGTTTAAAATCAACCCAGGAATAGTGCATTGAAAGCCCGCAGAAAGTTTTGGAAAAGATCGGTAAATTTGGGAAAATGTCAAAAATGGTCGAAAATGTTTAAAATCAACCCAGGAATAGTGCACCGAAAGCCCGCAGAAAGTTTTGGAAAAGATCGGTAAATTTGGGAAAATGTCAAAAATGGTCGAAAATGTTTAAAATCAACCCAGGAATAGTGCATTGAAAGCCCGCAGAAAGTTTTGGAAAAGATCGGTAAATTTGGGAAAATGTCAAAAATGGTCGAAAATGTTTAAAATCAACCCAGGAATAGTGTATTGAAAGCCCGCAGAAAGTTTTGGAAAAGATCGGTAAATTTGGGAAAATGTCAAAAATGGTCGAAAATGTTTAAAATCAACCCAGGAATAGTGCATTGAAAGCCCGCAGAAAGTTTTGGAAAAGATCGGTAAATTTGGGAAAATGTCAAAAATGGTCAAAAATGTTTAAAATCAACCCAGGAATAGTGCATTGAAAGCCCGCAGAAAGTTTTGGAAAAGATCGGTATATTTGGGAAAATGTCAAAAATGGTCGAAAATGTTTAAAATCAACCCAGGAATAGTGCATTGAAAGCCCGCAGAAAGTTTTGGAAAAGATCGGTAAATTTGGGAAAATGTCAAAAATGGTCAAAAATGTTTAAAATCAACCCAGGAATAGTGCATTGAAAGCCCGCAGAAAGTTTTGGAAAAGATCGGTAAATTTGGGAAAATGTCAAAAATGGTCAAAAATGTTTAAAATCAACCCAGGAATAGTGCATTGAAAGCCCGCAGAAAGTTTTGGAAAAGATCGGTAAATTTGGGAAAATGTCAAAAATGGTCGAAAATGTTTAAAATCAACACAGGAATAGTGCATTGAAAGCCCGCAGAAAGTTTTGGAAAAGATCGGTAAATTTGGGAAAATGTCAAAAATGGTCGAAAATGTTTAAAATTAACCCAGGAATAGTGCATCGAAAGACCGCAGAAATTTTTTCTGGGTCTACCAGCGCTAGATATTTTTTCTGGGTCTACCAGCGCTAGAAATTTTTTTTGGGTCTACCAGGGGTAGAATTTTTTTTTTTTTTTTTTTAATTTTTAAAACGTTATTTAGCTCTAGGCGGCGTACAGGGCTCCACAGATGGGTTTGGGTTTGGGTTTGGGTTAGAGTTAGGGGTTGGGTTGGGGTCAACCCAGGCAAAGTGCAGACATGAATATCGGGCACTGGAGGTGATTTTCCTGGGTAAAAGACAGCCATAAACGTCGGCGCGACCAAATACGACGACATACGACCATTCTCAAAAGTGCCCAAAATGCACTAAAATTGGTTTTAAATCAGCACTCATCGATCAAATACAAATATTATATATTTAATACAAATATTTGACCTTTTTAAACATTAAAACCGGGCCCAGGAGGGTGATTTACCCGAAGAAATGACACTTTTGACCCGGCAATTTGACCCTAATTGCAGTAAAAAAAAATGTCCACAGTGTGGCAGAGTTCTGCGGGTTCCATAGCGGCCCAGTGCGTACATTGGAACATGTGGAAAAAGTTGGAAAAATGTTAAAAATGGTCGAAAATGGTTAAAATCAACCCAGAAATAGTGCATTGAAAGCCCGCAGAAAGTTTTGGAAAAGATCGGTAAATTTGGGAAAATGTCAAAAATGGTCGAAAATGTTTAAAATCAACCCAGGAATAGTGCATTGAAAGCCCGCAGAAAGTTTTGGAAAAGATCGGTAAATTTGGGAAAATGTCAAAAATGGTCAAAAATGTTTAAAATCAACCCAGGAATAGTGCATTGAAAGCCCGCAGAAAGTTTTGGAAAAGATCGGTAAATTTGGGAAAATGTCAAAAATGGTCGAAAATGTTTAAAATCAACCCAGGAATAGTGCATTGAAAGCCCGCAGAAAGTTTTGGAAAAGATCGGTAAATTTGGGAAAATGTCAAAAATGGTCAAAAATGTTTAAAATCAACCCAGGAATAGTGCATTGAAAGCCCGCAGAAAATTTTGGAAAAGATCGGTAAATTTGGGAAAATGTCAAAAATGGTCGAAAATGTTTAAAATCAACCCAGGAATAGTGCACCGAAAGCCCGCAGAAAGTTTTGGAAAAGATCGGTAAATTTAAATTTAAGCGTTTTTTTTCTAAGTGTGGAGGGACTTAGAAAAAATCCGCTTAAATTTAAGCGTTTTTTTTCTAAGTGTGGAGGGACTTAGAAAAAATCCGCTTAAATTTAAGCGTTTTTTTTCTAAGTGTGGAGGGACTTAGAAAAAATCCGCTTAAATTTAAGCGTTTTTTTTCTAAGTGTGGAGGGACTTAGAAAAAATCCGCTTAAATTTAAGCGTTTTTTTTCTAAGTGTGGAGGGACTTAGAAAAAATCCGCTTAAATTTAAGCGTTTTTTTTCTAAGTGTGGAGGGACTTAGAAAAAATCCGCTTAAATTTAAGCGTTTTTTTTCTAAGTGTGGAGGGACTTAGAAAAAATCCGCTTAAATTTAAGCGTTTTTTTTCTAAGTGTGGAGGGACTTAGAAAAAATCCGCTTAAATTTAAGCGTTTTTTTTCTAAGTGTGGA
This sequence comes from Stigmatopora argus, assembly GCF_051989625.1. Classification (NCBI taxonomy): domain Eukaryota; kingdom Metazoa; phylum Chordata; class Actinopteri; order Syngnathiformes; family Syngnathidae; genus Stigmatopora; species Stigmatopora argus. The sequence goes on from NW_027520045.1 coordinate 487,874, forward strand.
GGGACTTAGAAAAATTTCTGGAGCTCAGAAATTCAGCGGGGCATCAGCCGACCCAATCCGCTCACGGTGCACTATTCTCGGATCGACTCGGGGCGAACCCCCGCCGATTTTAAAAGTGCTGAAACTCGAAAAATATACGGAGCTCGACGATGAAACCTGGTATCTGTCGATAATAGTGCATCGAAAGCCCGCAGAAAGTTTTGGAAAAAGATCGGTAAATTTGGGAAAATGTCAAAAATGGTCGAAAATGTTTAAAATCAACCCAGGAATAGTGCACCGAAAGCCCGCAGAAAGTTTTGGAAAAGATCGGTAAATTTGGGAAAATGTCAAAAATGGTCGAAAATGTTTAAAATCAACCCAGGAATAGTGCATTGAAAGCCCGCAGAAAGTTTTGGAAAAGATCGGTAAATTTGGGAAAATGTCAAAAATGGTCAAAAATGTTTAAAATCAACCCAGGAATAGTGCATTGAAAGCCCGCAGAAAGTTTTGGAAAAGATCGGTAAATTTGGGAAAATGTCAAAAATGGTCGAAAATGTTTAAAATCAACCCAGGAATAGTGCATTGAAAGCCCGCAGAAAGTTTTGGAAAAGATCGGTAAATTTGGGAAAATGTCAAAAATGGTCGAAAATGTTTAAAATCAACCCAGGAATAGTGCATTGAAAGCCCGCAGAAAGTTTTGGAAAAGATCGGTAAATTTGGGAAAATGTCAAAAATGGTCGAAAATGTTTAAAATTAACCCAGGAATAGTGCATCGAAAGACCGCAGAAATTTTTTCTGGGTCTACCAGCGCTAGAAATTTTTTTTGGGTCTACCAGGGGTAGAAATTTTTTTTTTTTTTTTTTTAATTTTTAAAACGTTATTTAGCTCTAGGCGGCGTACAGGGCTCCACAGATGGGTTTGGGTTTGGGTTTGGGTTAGAGTTAGGGGTTGGGTTGGGGTCAACCCAGGCAAAGTGCAGACATGAATATCGGGCACTGGAGGTGATTTTCCTGGGTAAAAGACAGCCATAAACGTCGGCGCGACCAAATACGACGACATACGACCATTCTCAAAAGTGCCCAAAATGCACTAAAATTGGTTTTAAATCAGCACTCATCGATCAAATACAAATATTATATATTTAATACAAATATTTGACCTTTTTAAACATTAAAACCGGGCCCAGGAGGGTGATTTACCCGAAGAAATGCCACTTTTGACCTGGCAATTTGACCCTAATTGCAGTAAAAAAAAATGTCCACAGTGTGGCAGAGTTCTGCGGGTTCCATAGCGGCCCAGTGCGTACATTGGAACATGTGGAAAAAGTTGGAAAAATGTTAAAAATGGTCGAAAATGGTTAAAATCAACCCAGAAATAGTGCATTGAAAGCCCGCAGAAAGTTTTGGAAAAGATCGGTAAATTTGGGAAAATGTCAAAAATGGTCGAAAATGTTTAAAATCAACCCAGGAATAGTGCATTGAAAGCCCGCAGAAAGTTTTGGAAAAGATCGGTAAATTTGGGAAAATGTCAAAAATGGTCGAAAATGTTTAAAATCAACCCAGGAATAGTGCATTGAAAGCCCGCAGAAAGTTTTGGAAAAGATCGGTAAATTTGGGAAAATGTCAAAAATGGTCGAAAATGTTTAAAATCAACCCAGGAATAGTGCATTGAAAGCCCGCAGAAAGTTTTGGAAAAGATCGGTAAATTTGGGAAAATGTCAAAAATGGTCAAAAATGTTTAAAATCAACCCAGGAATAGTGCATTGAAAGCCCGCAGAAAGTTTTGGAAAAGATCGGTATATTTGGGAAAATGTCAAAAATGGTCGAAAATGTTTAAAATCAACCCAGGAATAGTGCATTGAAAGCCCGCAGAAAGTTTTGGAAAAGATCGGTAAATTTGGGAAAATGTCAAAAATGGTCAAAAATGTTTAAAATCAACCCAGGAATAGTGCATTGAAAGCCCGCAGAAAGTTTTGGAAAAGATCGGTAAATTTGGGAAAATGTCAAAAATGGTCGAAAATGTTTAAAATCAACCCAGGAATAGTGCATTGAAAGCCCGCAGAAAGTTTTGGAAAAGATCGGTAAATTTGGGAAAATGTCAAAAATGGTCGAAAATGTTTAAAATCAACCCAGGAATAGTGCATTGAAAGCCCGCAGAAAGTTTTGGAAAAGATCGGTAAATTTGGGAAAATGTCAAAAATGGTCGAAAATGTTTAAAATCAACCCAGGAATAGTGCATTGAAAGCCCGCAGAAAGTTTTGGAAAAGATCGGTAAATTTGGGAAAATGTCAAAAATGGTCGAAAATGTTTAAAATCAACCCAGGAATAGTGCATTGAAAGCCCGCAGAAAGTTTTGGAAAAGATCGGTAAATTTGGGAAAATGTCAAAAATGGTCGAAAATGTTTAAAATCAACCCAGGAATAGTGCATTGAAAGCCCGCAGAAAGTTTTGGAAAAGATCGGTAAATTTGGGAAAATGTCAAAAATGGTCAAAAATGTTTAAAATCAACCCAGGAATAGTGCATTGAAAGCCCGCAGAAAGTTTTGGAAAAGATCGGTATATTTGGGAAAATGTCAAAAATGGTCGAAAATGTTTAAAATCAACCCAGGAATAGTGCATTGAAAGCCCGCAGAAAGTTTTGGAAAAGATCGGTAAATTTGGGAAAATGTCAAAAATGGTCAAAAATGTTTAAAATCAACCCAGGAATAGTGCATTGAAAGCCCGCAGAAAGTTTTGGAAAAGATCGGTAAATTTGGGAAAATGTCAAAAATGGTCGAAAATGTTTAAAATCAACCCAGGAATAGTGCATTGAAAGCCCGCAGAAAGTTTTGGAAAAGATCGGTAAATTTGGGAAAATGTCAAAAATGGTCGAAAATGTTTAAAATCAACCCAGGAATAGTGCATTGAAAGCCCGCAGAAAGTTTTGGAAAAGATCGGTAAATTTGGGAAAATGTCAAAAATGGTCGAAAATGTTTAAAATCAACCCAGGAATAGTGCATTGAAAGCCCGCAGAAAGTTTTGGAAAAGATCGGTAAATTTGGGAAAATGTCAAAAATGGTCGAAAATGTTTAAAATCAACCCAGGAATAGTGCATTGAAAGCCCGCAGAAAGTTTTGGAAAATATCGGTAAATTTGGGAAAATGTCAAAAATGGTCGAAAATGTTTAAAATCAACCCAGGAATAGTGCATTGAAAGCCCGCAGAAAGTTTTGGAAAAGATCGGTAAATTTGGGAAAATGTCAAAAATGGTCGAAAATGTTTAAAATCAACCCAGGAATAGTGCATTGAAAGCCCGCAGAAAGTTTTGGAAAAGATCGGTAAATTTGGGAAAATGTCAAAAATGGTCAAAAATGTTTAAAATCAACCCAGGAATAGTGCATTGAAAGCCCGCAGAAAGTTTTGGAAAAGATCGGTATATTTGGGAAAATGTCAAAAATGGTCGAAAATGTTTAAAATCAACCCAGGAATAGTGCATTGAAAGCCCGCAGAAAGTTTTGGAAAAGATCGGTAAATTTGGGAAAATGTCAAAAATGGTCAAAAATGTTTAAAATCAACCCAGGAATAGTGCATTGAAAGCCCGCAGAAAGTTTTGGAAAAGATCGGTAAATTTGGGAAAATGTCAAAAATGGTCGAAAATGTTTAAAATCAACCCAGGAATAGTGCATTGAAAGCCCGCAGAAAGTTTTGGAAAAGATCGGTAAATTTGGGAAAATGTCAAAAATGGTCAAAAATGTTTAAAATCAACCCAGGAATAGTGCATTGAAAGCCCGCAGAAAGTTTTGGAAAAGATCGGTATATTTGGGAAAATGTCAAAAATGGTCGAAAATGTTTAAAATCAACCCAGGAATAGTGCATTGAAAGCCCGCAGAAAGTTTTGGAAAAGATCGGTAAATTTGGGAAAATGTCAAAAATGGTCAAAAATGTTTAAAATCAACCCAGGAATAGTGCATTGAAAGCCCGCAGAAAGTTTTGGAAAAGATCGGTAAATTTGGGAAAATGTCAAAAATGGTCGAAAATGTTTAAAATCAACCCAGGAATAGTGCATTGAAAGCCCGCAGAAAGTTTTGGAAAAGATCGGTAAATTTGGGAAAATGTCAAAAATGGTCGAAAATGTTTAAAATCAACCCAGGAATAGTGCATTGAAAGCCCGCAGAAAGTTTTGGAAAAGATCGGTAAATTTGGGAAAATGTCAAAAATGGTCAAAAATGTTTAAAATCAACCCAGGAATAGTGCATTGAAAGCCCGCAGAAAGTTTTGGAAAAGATCGGTAAATTTGGGAAAATGTCAAAAATGGTCGAAAATGTTTAAAATCAACCCAGGAATAGTGCATTGAAAGCCCGCAGAAAGTTTTGGAAAAGATCGGTAAATTTGGGAAAATGTCAAAAATGGTCAAAAATGTTTAAAATCAACCCAGGAATAGTGCATTGAAAGCCCGCAGAAAGTTTTGGAAAAGATCGGTATATTTGGGAAAATGTCAAAAATGGTCGAAAATGTTTAAAATCAACCCAGGAATAGTGCATTGAAAGCCCGCAGAAAGTTTTGGAAAAGATCGGTAAATTTGGGAAAATGTCAAAAATGGTCAAAAATGTTTAAAATCAACCCAGGAATAGTGCATTGAAAGCCCGCAGAAAGTTTTGGAAAAGATCGGTAAATTTGGGAAAATGTCAAAAATGGTCGAAAATGTTTAAAATCAACCCAGGAATAGTGCATTGAAAGCCCGCAGAAAGTTTTGGAAAAGATCGGTAAATTTGGGAAAATGTCAAAAATGGTCGAAAATGTTTAAAATTAACCCAGGAATAGTGCATCGAAAGACCGCAGAAATTTTTTCTGGGTCTACCAGCGCTAGAAATTTTTTTTGGGTCTACCAGGGGTAGAATTTTTTTTTTTTTTTTTTTAATTTTTAAAACGTTATTTAGCTCTAGGCGGCGTACAGGGCTCCACAGATGGGTTTGGGTTTGGGTTTGGGTTAGAGTTAGGGGTTGGGTTGGGGTCAACCCAGGCAAAGTGCAGACATGAATATCGGGCACTGGAGGTGATTTTCCTGGGTAAAAGACAGCCATAAACGTCGGCGCGACCAAATACGACGACATACGACCATTCTCAAAAGTGCCCAAAATGCACTAAAATTGGTTTTAAATCAGCACTCATCGATCAAATACAAATATTATATATTTAATACAAATATTTGACCTTTTTAAACATTAAAACCGGGCCCAGGAGGGTGATTTACCCGAAGAAATGACACTTTTGACCCGGCAATTTGACCCTAATTGCAGTAAAAAAAAATGTCCACAGTGTGGCAGAGTTCTGCGGGTTCCATAGCGGCCCAGTGCGTACATTGGAACATGTGGAAAAAGTTGGAAAAATGTTAAACATGGTCGAAAATGGTTAAAATCAACCCAGAAATAGTGCATTGAAAGCCCGCAGAAAGTTTTGGAAAAGATCGGTAAATTTGGGAAAATGTCAAAAATGGTCGAAAATGTTTAAAATCAACCCAGGAATAGTGCATTGAAAGCCCGCAGAAAGTTTTGGAAAAGATCGGTAAATTTGGGAAAATGTCAAAAATGGTCAAAAATGTTTAAAATCAACCCAGGAATAGTGCATTGAAAGCCCGCAGAAAGTTTTGGAAAAGATCGGTAAATTTGGGAAAATGTCAAAAATGGTCGAAAATGTTTAAAATCAACCCAGGAATAGTGCATTGAAAGCCCGCAGAAAGTTTTGGAAAAGATCGGTAAATTTGGGAAAATGTCAAAAATGGTCAAAAATGTTTAAAATCAACCCAGGAATAGTGCATTGAAAGCCCGCAGAAAGTTTTGGAAAAGATCGGTAAATTTGGGAAAATGTCAAAAATGGTCGAAAATGTTTAAAATCAACCCAGGAATAGTGCACCGAAAGCCCGCAGAAAGTTTTGGAAAAGATCGGTAAATTTGGGAAAATGTCAAAAATGGTCGAAAATGTTTAAAATCAACCCAGGAATAGTGCATTGAAAGCCCGCAGAAAGTTTTGGAAAAGATCGGTAAATTTGGGAAAATGTCAAAAATGGTCGAAAATGTTTAAAATCAACCCAGGAATAGTGTATTGAAAGCCCGCAGAAAGTTTTGGAAAAGATCGGTAAATTTGGGAAAATGTCAAAAATGGTCGAAAATGTTTAAAATCAACCCAGGAATAGTGCATTGAAAGCCCGCAGAAAGTTTTGGAAAAGATCGGTAAATTTGGGAAAATGTCAAAAATGGTCAAAAATGTTTAAAATCAACCCAGGAATAGTGCATTGAAAGCCCGCAGAAAGTTTTGGAAAAGATCGGTATATTTGGGAAAATGTCAAAAATGGTCGAAAATGTTTAAAATCAACCCAGGAATAGTGCATTGAAAGCCCGCAGAAAGTTTTGGAAAAGATCGGTAAATTTGGGAAAATGTCAAAAATGGTCAAAAATGTTTAAAATCAACCCAGGAATAGTGCATTGAAAGCCCGCAGAAAGTTTTGGAAAAGATCGGTAAATTTGGGAAAATGTCAAAAATGGTCAAAAATGTTTAAAATCAACCCAGGAATAGTGCATTGAAAGCCCGCAGAAAGTTTTGGAAAAGATCGGTAAATTTGGGAAAATGTCAAAAATGGTCGAAAATGTTTAAAATCAACACAGGAATAGTGCATTGAAAGCCCGCAGAAAGTTTTGGAAAAGATCGGTAAATTTGGGAAAATGTCAAAAATGGTCGAAAATGTTTAAAATTAACCCAGGAATAGTGCATCGAAAGACCGCAGAAATTTTTTCTGGGTCTACCAGCGCTAGATATTTTTTCTGGGTCTACCAGCGCTAGAAATTTTTTTTGGGTCTACCAGGGGTAGAATTTTTTTTTTTTTTTTTTTAATTTTTAAAACGTTATTTAGCTCTAGGCGGCGTACAGGGCTCCACAGATGGGTTTGGGTTTGGGTTTGGGTTAGAGTTAGGGGTTGGGTTGGGGTCAACCCAGGCAAAGTGCAGACATGAATATCGGGCACTGGAGGTGATTTTCCTGGGTAAAAGACAGCCATAAACGTCGGCGCGACCAAATACGACGACATACGACCATTCTCAAAAGTGCCCAAAATGCACTAAAATTGGTTTTAAATCAGCACTCATCGATCAAATACAAATATTATATATTTAATACAAATATTTGACCTTTTTAAACATTAAAACCGGGCCCAGGAGGGTGATTTACCCGAAGAAATGACACTTTTGACCCGGCAATTTGACCCTAATTGCAGTAAAAAAAAATGTCCACAGTGTGGCAGAGTTCTGCGGGTTCCATAGCGGCCCAGTGCGTACATTGGAACATGTGGAAAAAGTTGGAAAAATGTTAAACATGGTCGAAAATGGTTAAAATCAACCCAGAAATAGTGCATTGAAAGCCCGCAGAAAGTTTTGGAAAAGATCGGTAAATTTGGGAAAATGTCAAAAATGGTCGAAAATGTTTAAAATCAACCCAGGAATAGTGCATTGAAAGCCCGCAGAAAGTTTTGGAAAAGATCGGTAAATTTGGGAAAATGTCAAAAATGGTCGAAAATGTTTAAAATCAACCCAGGAATAGTGCATTGAAAGCCCGCAGAAAGTTTTGGAAAAGATCGGTAAATTTGGGAAAATGTCAAAAATGGTCGAAAATGTTTAAAATCAACCCAGGAATAGTGCATTGAAAGCCCGCAGAAAGTTTTGGAAAAGATCGGTAAATTTGGGAAAATGTCAAAAATGGTCGAAAATGTTTAAAATCAACCCAGGAATAGTGCATTGAAAGCCCGCAGAAAGTTTTGGAAAAGATCGGTAAATTTGGGAAAATGTCAAAAATGGTCAAAAATGTTTAAAATCAACCCAGGAATAGTGCATTGAAAGCCCGCAGAAAGTTTTGGAAAAGATCGGTATATTTGGGAAAATGTCAAAAATGGTCGAAAATGTTTAAAATCAACCCAGGAATAGTGCATTGAAAGCCCGCAGAAAGTTTTGGAAAAGATCGGTAAATTTGGGAAAATGTCAAAAATGGTCAAAAATGGTTAAAATCAACCCAGAAATAGTGCATTGAAAGCCCGCAGAAAGTTTTGGAAAAGATCGGTAAATTTGGGAAAATGTCAAAAATGGTCGAAAATGTTTAAAATCAACCCAGGAATAGTGCATTGAAAGCCCGCAGAAAGTTTTGGAAAAGATCGGTAAATTTGGGAAAATGTCAAAAATGGTCGAAAATGTTTAAAATCAACCCAGGAATAGTGCATTGAAAGCCCGCAGAAAGTTTTGGAAAAGATCGGTAAATTTGGGAAAATGTCAAAAATGGTCGAAAATGTTTAAAATCAACCCAGGAATAGTGCATTGAAAGCCCGCAGAAAGTTTTGGAAAAGATCGGTAAATTTGGGAAAATGTCAAAAATGGTCGAAAATGTTTAAAATCAACCCAGGAATAGTGCATTGAAAGCCCGCAGAAAGTTTTGGAAAAGATCGGTAAATTTGGGAAAATGTCAAAAATGGTCAAAAATGTTTAAAATCAACCCAGGAATAGTGCATCGAAAGACCGCAGAAATTTTTTCTGGGTCTACCAGCGCTAGAAATTTTTTCTGGGTCTACCAGCGCTAGAAATTTTTTTTGGGTCTACCAGGGGTAGAATTTTTTTTTTTTTTTTTTTAATTTTTAAAACGTTATTTAGCTCTAGGCGGCGTACAGGGCTCCACAGATGGGTTTGGGTTTGGGTTTGGGTTAGAGTTAGGGGTTGGGTTGGGGTCAACCCAGGCAAAGTGCAGACATGAATATCGGGCACTGGAGGTGATTTTCCTGGGTAAAAGACAGCCATAAACGTCGGCGCGACCAAATACGACGACATACGACCATTCTCAAAAGTGCCCAAAATGCACTAAAATTGGTTTTAAATCAGCACTCATCGATCAAATACAAATATTATATATTTAATACAAATATTTGACCTTTTTAAACATTAAAACCGGGCCCAGGAGGGTGATTTACCCGAAGAAATGACACTTTTGACCCGGCAATTTGACCCTAATTGCAGTAAAAAAAAATGTCCACAGTGTGGCAGAGTTCTGCGGGTTCCATAGCGGCCCAGTGCGTACATTGGAACATGTGGAAAAAGTTGGAAAAATGTTAAACATGGTCGAAAATGGTTAAAATCAACCCAGAAATAGTGCATTGAAAGCCCGCAGAAAGTTTTGGAAAAGATCGGTAAATTTGGGAAAATGTCAAAAATGGTCGAAAATGTTTAAAATCAACCCAGGAATAGTGCATTGAAAGCCCGCAGAAAGTTTTGGAAAAGATCGGTAAATTTGGGAAAATGTCAAAAATGGTCAAAAATGTTTAAAATCAACCCAGGAATAGTGCATTGAAAGCCCGCAGAAAGTTTTGGAAAAGATCGGTAAATTTGGGAAAATGTCAAAAATGGTCGAAAATGTTTAAAATCAACCCAGGAATAGTGCATTGAAAGCCCGCAGAAAGTTTTGGAAAAGATCGGTAAATTTGGGAAAATGTCAAAAATGGTCAAAAATGTTTAAAATCAACCCAGGAATAGTGCATTGAAAGCCCGCAGAAAGTTTTGGAAAAGATCGGTAAATTTGGGAAAATGTCAAAAATGGTCGAAAATGTTTAAAATCAACCCAGGAATAGTGCATTGAAAGCCCGCAGAAAGTTTTGGAAAAGATCGGTAAATTTGGGAAAATGTCAAAAATGGTCAAAAATGTTTAAAATCAACCCAGGAATAGTGCATTGAAAGCCCGCAGAAAGTTTTGGAAAAGATCGGTAAATTTGGGAAAATGTCAAAAATGGTCGAAAATGTTTAAAATCAACCCAGGAATAGTGCATTGAAAGCCCGCAGAAAGTTTTGGAAAAGATCGGTAAATTTGGGAAAATGTCAAAAATGGTCGAAAATGTTTAAAATCAACCCAGGAATAGTGCATTGAAAGCCCGCAGAAAGTTTTGGAAAAGATCGGTAAATTTGGGAAAATGTCAAAAATGGTCGAAAATGTTTAAAATCAACCCAGGAATAGTGCATTGAAAGCCCGCAGAAAGTTTTGGAAAAGATCGGTAAATTTGGGAAAATGTCAAAAATGGTCAAAAATGTTTAAAATCAACCCAGGAATAGTGCATTGAAAGCCCGCAGAAAGTTTTGGAAAAGATCGGTATATTTGGGAAAATGTCAAAAATGGTCGAAAATGTTTAAAATCAACCCAGGAATAGTGCATTGAAAGCCCGCAGAAAGTTTTGGAAAAGATCGGTAAATTTGGGAAAATGTCAAAAATGGTCAAAAATGTTTAAAATCAACCCAGGAATAGTGCATTGAAAGCCCGCAGAAAGTTTTGGAAAAGATCGGTAAATTTGGGAAAATGTCAAAAATGGTCGAAAATGTTTAAAATCAACCCAGGAATAGTGCATTGAAAGCCCGCAGAAAGTTTTGGAAAAGATCGGTAAATTTGGGAAAATGTCAAAAATGGTCGAAAATGTTTAAAATCAACCCAGGAATAGTGCATTGAAAGCCCGCAGAAAGTTTTGGAAAAGATCGGTAAATTTGGGAAAATGTCAAAAATGGTCGAAAATGTTTAAAATCAACCCAGGAATAGTGCATTGAAAGCCCGCAGAAAGTTTTGGAAAAGATCGGTAAATTTGGGAAAATGTCAAAAATGGTCGAAAATGTTTAAAATCAACCCAGGAATAGTGCATTGAAAGCCCGCAGAAAGTTTTGGAAAATATCGGTAAATTTGGGAAAATGTCAAAAATGGTCGAAAATGTTTAAAATCAACCCAGGAATAGTGCATTGAAAGCCCGCAGAAAGTTTTGGAAAAGATCGGTAAATTTGGGAAAATGTCAAAAATGGTCGAAAATGTTTAAAATCAACCCAGGAATAGTGCATTGAAAGCCCGCAGAAAGTTTTGGAAAAGATCGGTAAATTTGGGAAAATGTCAAAAATGGTCAAAAATGTTTAAAATCAACCCAGGAATAGTGCATTGAAAGCCCGCAGAAAGTTTTGGAAAAGATCGGTATATTTGGGAAAATGTCAAAAATGGTCGAAAATGTTTAAAATCAACCCAGGAATAGTGCATTGAAAGCCCGCAGAAAGTTTTGGAAAAGATCGGTAAATTTGGGAAAATGTCAAAAATGGTCAAAAATGTTTAAAATCAACCCAGGAATAGTGCATTGAAAGCCCGCAGAAAGTTTTGGAAAAGATCGGTAAATTTGGGAAAATGTCAAAAATGGTCGAAAATGTTTAAAATCAACCCAGGAATAGTGCATTGAAAGCCCGCAGAAAGTTTTGGAAAAGATCGGTAAATTTGGGAAAATGTCAAAAATGGTCAAAAATGTTTAAAATCAACCCAGGAATAGTGCATTGAAAGCCCGCAGAAAGTTTTGGAAAAGATCGGTATATTTGGGAAAATGTCAAAAATGGTCGAAAATGTTTAAAATCAACCCAGGAATAGTGCATTGAAAGCCCGCAGAAAGTTTTGGAAAAGATCGGTAAATTTGGGAAAATGTCAAAAATGGTCAAAAATGTTTAAAATCAACCCAGGAATAGTGCATTGAAAGCCCGCAGAAAGTTTTGGAAAAGATCGGTAAATTTGGGAAAATGTCAAAAATGGTCGAAAATGTTTAAAATCAACCCAGGAATAGTGCATTGAAAGCCCGCAGAAAGTTTTGGAAAAGATCGGTAAATTTGGGAAAATGTCAAAAATGGTCGAAAATGTTTAAAATCAACCCAGGAATAGTGCATTGAAAGCCCGCAGAAAGTTTTGGAAAAGATCGGTAAATTTGGGAAAATGTCAAAAATGGTCAAAAATGTTTAAAATCAACCCAGGAATAGTGCATTGAAAGCCCGCAGAAAGTTTTGGAAAAGATCGGTAAATTTGGGAAAATGTCAAAAATGGTCGAAAATGTTTAAAATCAACCCAGGAATAGTGCATTGAAAGCCCGCAGAAAGTTTTGGAAAAGATCGGTAAATTTGGGAAAATGTCAAAAATGGTCAAAAATGTTTAAAATCAACCCAGGAATAGTGCATTGAAAGCCCGCAGAAAGTTTTGGAAAAGATCGGTATATTTGGGAAAATGTCAAAAATGGTCGAAAATGTTTAAAATCAACCCAGGAATAGTGCATTGAAAGCCCGCAGAAAGTTTTGGAAAAGATCGGTAAATTTGGGAAAATGTCAAAAATGGTCAAAAATGTTTAAAATCAACCCAGGAATAGTGCATTGAAAGCCCGCAGAAAGTTTTGGAAAAGATCGGTAAATTTGGGAAAATGTCAAAAATGGTCGAAAATGTTTAAAATCAACCCAGGAATAGTGCATTGAAAGCCCGCAGAAAGTTTTGGAAAAGATCGGTAAATTTGGGAAAATGTCAAAAATGGTCGAAAATGTTTAAAATTAACCCAGGAATAGTGCATCGAAAGACCGCAGAAATTTTTTCTGGGTCTACCAGCGCTAGAAATTTTTTTTGGGTCTACCAGGGGTAGAATTTTTTTTTTTTTTTTTTTAATTTTTAAAACGTTATTTAGCTCTAGGCGGCGTACAGGGCTCCACAGATGGGTTTGGGTTTGGGTTTGGGTTAGAGTTAGGGGTTGGGTTGGGGTCAACCCAGGCAAAGTGCAGACATGAATATCGGGCACTGGAGGTGATTTTCCTGGGTAAAAGACAGCCATAAACGTCGGCGCGACCAAATACGACGACATACGACCATTCTCAAAAGTGCCCAAAATGCACTAAAATTGGTTTTAAATCAGCACTCATCGATCAAATACAAATATTATATATTTAATACAAATATTTGACCTTTTTAAACATTAAAACCGGGCCCAGGAGGGTGATTTACCCGAAGAAATGACACTTTTGACCCGGCAATTTGACCCTAATTGCAGTAAAAAAAAATGTCCACAGTGTGGCAGAGTTCTGCGGGTTCCATAGCGGCCCAGTGCGTACATTGGAACATGTGGAAAAAGTTGGAAAAATGTTAAACATGGTCGAAAATGGTTAAAATCAACCCAGAAATAGTGCATTGAAAGCCCGCAGAAAGTTTTGGAAAAGATCGGTAAATTTGGGAAAATGTCAAAAATGGTCGAAAATGTTTAAAATCAACCCAGGAATAGTGCATTGAAAGCCCGCAGAAAGTTTTGGAAAAGATCGGTAAATTTGGGAAAATGTCAAAAATGGTCAAAAATGTTTAAAATCAACCCAGGAATAGTGCATTGAAAGCCCGCAGAAAGTTTTGGAAAAGATCGGTAAATTTGGGAAAATGTCAAAAATGGTCGAAAATGTTTAAAATCAACCCAGGAATAGTGCATTGAAAGCCCGCAGAAAGTTTTGGAAAAGATCGGTAAATTTGGGAAAATGTCAAAAATGGTCAAAAATGTTTAAAATCAACCCAGGAATAGTGCATTGAAAGCCCGCAGAAAGTTTTGGAAAAGATCGGTAAATTTGGGAAAATGTCAAAAATGGTCGAAAATGTTTAAAATCAACCCAGGAATAGTGCACCGAAAGCCCGCAGAAAGTTTTGGAAAAGATCGGTAAATTTGGGAAAATGTCAAAAATGGTCGAAAATGTTTAAAATCAACCCAGGAATAGTGCATTGAAAGCCCGCAGAAAGTTTTGGAAAAGATCGGTAAATTTGGGAAAATGTCAAAAATGGTCGAAAATGTTTAAAATCAACCCAGGAATAGTGTATTGAAAGCCCGCAGAAAGTTTTGGAAAAGATCGGTAAATTTGGGAAAATGTCAAAAATGGTCGAAAATGTTTAAAATCAACCCAGGAATAGTGCATTGAAAGCCCGCAGAAAGTTTTGGAAAAGATCGGTAAATTTGGGAAAATGTCAAAAATGGTCAAAAATGTTTAAAATCAACCCAGGAATAGTGCATTGAAAGCCCGCAGAAAGTTTTGGAAAAGATCGGTATATTTGGGAAAATGTCAAAAATGGTCGAAAATGTTTAAAATCAACCCAGGAATAGTGCATTGAAAGCCCGCAGAAAGTTTTGGAAAAGATCGGTAAATTTGGGAAAATGTCAAAAATGGTCAAAAATGTTTAAAATCAACCCAGGAATAGTGCATTGAAAGCCCGCAGAAAGTTTTGGAAAAGATCGGTAAATTTGGGAAAATGTCAAAAATGGTCAAAAATGTTTAAAATCAACCCAGGAATAGTGCATTGAAAGCCCGCAGAAAGTTTTGGAAAAGATCGGTAAATTTGGGAAAATGTCAAAAATGGTCGAAAATGTTTAAAATCAACACAGGAATAGTGCATTGAAAGCCCGCAGAAAGTTTTGGAAAAGATCGGTAAATTTGGGAAAATGTCAAAAATGGTCGAAAATGTTTAAAATTAACCCAGGAATAGTGCATCGAAAGACCGCAGAAATTTTTTCTGGGTCTACCAGCGCTAGATATTTTTTCTGGGTCTACCAGCGCTAGAAATTTTTTTTGGGTCTACCAGGGGTAGAATTTTTTTTTTTTTTTTTTTTAATTTTTAAAACGTTATTTAGCTCTAGGCGGCGTACAGGGCTCCACAGATGGGTTTGGGTTTGGGTTTGGGTTAGAGTTAGGGGTTGGGTTGGGGTCAACCCAGGCAAAGTGCAGACATGAATATCGGGCACTGGAGGTGATTTTCCTGGGTAAAAGACAGCCATAAACGTCGGCGCGACCAAATACGACGACATACGACCATTCTCAAAAGTGCCCAAAATGCACTAAAATTGGTTTTAAATCAGCACTCATCGATCAAATACAAATATTATATATTTAATACAAATATTTGACCTTTTTAAACATTAAAACCGGGCCCAGGAGGGTGATTTACCCGAAGAAATGACACTTTTGACCCGGCAATTTGACCCTAATTGCAGTAAAAAAAAATGTCCACAGTGTGGCAGAGTTCTGCGGGTTCCATAGCGGCCCAGTGCGTACATTGGAACATGTGGAAAAAGTTGGAAAAATGTTAAACATGGTCGAAAATGGTTAAAATCAACCCAGAAATAGTGCATTGAAAGCCCGCAGAAAGTTTTGGAAAAGATCGGTAAATTTGGGAAAATGTCAAAAATGGTCGAAAATGTTTAAAATCAACCCAGGAATAGTGCATTGAAAGCCCGCAGAAAGTTTTGGAAAAGATCGGTAAATTTGGGAAAATGTCAAAAATGGTCGAAAATGTTTAAAATCAACCCAGGAATAGTGCATTGAAAGCCCGCAGAAAGTTTTGGAAAAGATCGGTAAATTTGGGAAAATGTCAAAAATGGTCAAAAATGTTTAAAATCAACCCAGGAATAGTGCATTGAAAGCCCGCAGAAAGTTTTGGAAAAGATCGGTATATTTGGGAAAATGTCAAAAATGGTCGAAAATGTTTAAAATCAACCCAGGAATAGTGCATTGAAAGCCCGCAGAAAGTTTTGGAAAAGATCGGTAAATTTGGGAAAATGTCAAAAATGGTCAAAAATGGTTAAAATCAACCCAGAAATAGTGCATTGAAAGCCCGCAGAAAGTTTTGGAAAAGATCGGTAAATTTGGGAAAATGTCAAAAATGGTCGAAAATGTTTAAAATCAACCCAGGAATAGTGCATTGAAAGCCCGCAGAAAGTTTTGGAAAAGATCGGTAAATTTGGGAAAATGTCAAAAATGGTCGAAAATGTTTAAAATCAACCCAGGAATAGTGCATTGAAAGCCCGCAGAAAGTTTTGGAAAAGATCGGTAAATTTGGGAAAATGTCAAAAATGGTCGAAAATGTTTAAAATCAACCCAGGAATAGTGCATTGAAAGCCCGCAGAAAGTTTTGGAAAAGATCGGTAAATTTGGGAAAATGTCAAAAATGGTCGAAAATGTTTAAAATCAACCCAGGAATAGTGCATTGAAAGCCCGCAGAAAGTTTTGGAAAAGATCGGTAAATTTGGGAAAATGTCAAAAATGGTCAAAAATGTTTAAAATCAACCCAGGAATAGTGCATCGAAAGACCGCAGAAATTTTTTCTGGGTCTACCAGCGCTAGAAATTTTTTCTGGGTCTACCAGCGCTAGAAATTTTTTTTGGGTCTACCAGGGGTAGAATTTTTTTTTTTTTTTTTTTAATTTTTAAAACGTTATTTAGCTCTAGGCGGCGTACAGGGCTCCACAGATGGGTTTGGGTTTGGGTTTGGGTTAGAGTTAGGGGTTGGGTTGGGGTCAACCCAGGCAAAGTGCAGACATGAATATCGGGCACTGGAGGTGATTTTCCTGGGTAAAAGACAGCCATAAACGTCGGCGCGACCAAATACGACGACATACGACCATTCTCAAAAGTGCCCAAAATGCACTAAAATTGGTTTTAAATCAGCACTCATCGATCAAATACAAATATTATATATTTAATACAAATATTTGACCTTTTTAAACATTAAAACCGGGCCCAGGAGGGTGATTTACCCGAAGAAATGACACTTTTGACCCGGCAATTTGACCCTAATTGCAGTAAAAAAAAATGTCCACAGTGTGGCAGAGTTCTGCGGGTTCCATAGCGGCCCAGTGCGTACATTGGAACATGTGGAAAAAGTTGGAAAAATGTTAAACATGGTCGAAAATGGTTAAAATCAACCCAGAAATAGTGCATTGAAAGCCCGCAGAAAGTTTTGGAAAAGATCGGTAAATTTGGGAAAATGTCAAAAATGGTCGAAAATGTTTAAAATCAACCCAGGAATAGTGCATTGAAAGCCCGCAGAAAGTTTTGGAAAAGATCGGTAAATTTGGGAAAATGTCAAAAATGGTCAAAAATGTTTAAAATCAACCCAGGAATAGTGCATTGAAAGCCCGCAGAAAGTTTTGGAAAAGATCGGTAAATTTGGGAAAATGTCAAAAATGGTCGAAAATGTTTAAAATCAACCCAGGAATAGTGCATTGAAAGCCCGCAGAAAGTTTTGGAAAAGATCGGTAAATTTGGGAAAATGTCAAAAATGGTCAAAAATGTTTAAAATCAACCCAGGAATAGTGCATTGAAAGCCCGCAGAAAGTTTTGGAAAAGATCGGTAAATTTGGGAAAATGTCAAAAATGGTCGAAAATGTTTAAAATCAACCCAGGAATAGTGCATTGAAAGCCCGCAGAAAGTTTTGGAAAAGATCGGTAAATTTGGGAAAATGTCAAAAATGGTCAAAAATGTTTAAAATCAACCCAGGAATAGTGCATTGAAAGCCCGCAGAAAGTTTTGGAAAAGATCGGTAAATTTGGGAAAATGTCAAAAATGGTCGAAAATGTTTAAAATCAACCCAGGAATAGTGCATTGAAAGCCCGCAGAAAGTTTTGGAAAAGATCGGTAAATTTGGGAAAATGTCAAAAATGGTCGAAAATGTTTAAAATCAACCCAGGAATAGTGCATTGAAAGCCCGCAGAAATTTTTTCTGGGTCTACCAGCGCTAGAAATTTTTTTTGGGTCTACCAGGGGTAGAAATTTTTTTTTTTTTTTTTTTAATTTTTAAAACGTTATTTAGCTCTAGGCGGCGTACAGGGCTCCACAGATGGGTTTGGGTTTGGGTTTGGGTTAGAGTTAGGGGTTGGGTTGGGGTCAACCCAGGCAAAGTGCAGACATGAATATCGGGCACTGGAGGTGATTTTCCTGGGTAAAAGACAGCCATAAACGTCGGCGCGACCAAATACGACGACATACGACCATTCTCAAAAGTGCCCAAAATGCACTAAAATTGGTTTTAAATCAGCACTCATCGATCAAATACAAATATTATATATTTAATACAAATATTTGACCTTTTTAAACATTAAAACCGGGCCCAGGAGGGTGATTTACCCGAAGAAATGACACTTTTGACCTGGCAATTTGACCCTAATTGCAGTAAAAAAAAATGTCCACAGTGTGGCAGAGTTCTGCGGGTTCCATAGCGGCCCAGTGCGTACATTGGAACATGTGGAAAAAGTTGGAAAAATGTTAAAAATGGTCGAAAATGGTTAAAATCAACCCAGAAATAGTGCATTGAAAGCCCGCAGAAAGTTTTGGAAAAGATCGGTAAATTTGGGAAAATGTCAAAAATGGTCGAAAATGTTTAAAATCAACCCAGGAATAGTGCATTGAAAGCCCGCAGAAAGTTTTGGAAAAGATCGGTAAATTTGGGAAAATGTCAAAAATGGTCGAAAATGTTTAAAATCAACCCAGGAATAGTGCATTGAAAGCCCGCAGAAAGTTTTGGAAAAGATCGGTAAATTTGGGAAAATGTCAAAAATGGTCGAAAATGTTTAAAATCAACCCAGGAATAGTGCATTGAAAGCCCGCAGAAAGTTTTGGAAAAGATCGGTAAATTTGGGAAAATGTCAAAAATGGTCGAAAATGTTTAAAATCAACCCAGGAATAGTGCATTGAAAGCCCGCAGAAAGTTTTGGAAAAGATCGGTAAATTTGGGAAAATGTCAAAAATGGTCGAAAATGTTTAAAATCAACCCAGGAATAGTGCATTGAAAGCCCGCAGAAAGTTTTGGAAAAGATCGGTAAATTTGGGAAAATGTCAAAAATGGTCAAAAATGTTTAAAATCAACCCAGGAATAGTGCATTGAAAGCCCGCAGAAAGTTTTGGAAAAGATCGGTATATTTGGGAAAATGTCAAAAATGGTCGAAAATGTTTAAAATCAACCCAGGAATAGTGCACCGAAAGCCCGCAGAAAGTTTTGGAAAAGATCGGTAAATTTAAATTTAAGCGTTTTTTTTTCTAAGTGTGGAGGGACTTAGAAAAAATCCGCTTAAATTTAAGCGTTTTTTTTCTAAGTGTGGAGGGACTTAGAAAAAATCCGCTTAAATTTAAGCGTTTTTTTTTTCTAAGTGTGGAGGGACTTAGAAAAAATCCGCTTAAATTTAAGCGTTTTTTTTCTAAGTGTGGAGGGACTTAGAAAAAATCCGCTTAAATTTAAGCGTTTTTTTTCTAAGTGTGGAGGGACTTAGAAAAAATCCGCTTAAATTTAAGCGTTTTTTTTTCTAAGTGTGGAGGGACTTAGAAAAAATCCGCTTAAATTTAAGCGTTTTTTTTCTAAGTGTGGAGGGACTTAGAAAAAATCCGCTTAAATTTAAGCGTTTTTTTTCTAAGTGTGGAGGGACTTAGAAAAAATCCGCTTAAATTTAAGCGTTTTTTTTCTAAGTGTGGAGGGACTTAGAAAAATTTCTGGAGCTCAGAAATTCAGCGGGGCATCAGCCGACCCAATCCGCTCACGGTGCACTATTCTCGGATCGACTCGGGGCGAACCCCCGCCGATTTTAAAAGTGCTGAAACTCGAAAAATATACGGAGCTCGACGATGAAACCTGGTATCTGTCGATAATAGTGCATCGAAAGCCCGCAGAAAGTTTTGGAAAAAGATCGGTAAATTTGGGAAAATGTCAAAAATGGTCGAAAATGTTTAAAATCAACCCAGGAATAGTGCACCGAAAGCCCGCAGAAAGTTTTGGAAAAGATCGGTAAATTTGGGAAAATGTCAAAAATGGTCGAAAATGTTTAAAATCAACCCAGGAATAGTGCATTGAAAGCCCGCAGAAAGTTTTGGAAAAGATCGGTAAATTTGGGAAAATGTCAAAAATGGTCAAAAATGTTTAAAATCAACCCAGGAATAGTGCATTGAAAGCCCGCAGAAAGTTTTGGAAAAGATCGGTAAATTTGGGAAAATGTCAAAAATGGTCGAAAATGTTTAAAATCAACCCAGGAATAGTGCATTGAAAGCCCGCAGAAAGTTTTGGAAAAGATCGGTAAATTTGGGAAAATGTCAAAAATGGTCGAAAATGTTTAAAATTAACCCAGGAATAGTGCATCGAAAGACCGCAGAAATTTTTTCTGGGTCTACCAGCGCTAGAAATTTTTTTTGGGTCTACCAGGGGTAGAATTTTTTTTTTTTTTTTTTTAATTTTTAAAACGTTATTTAGCTCTAGGCGGCGTACAGGGCTCCACAGATGGGTTTGGGTTTGGGTTTGGGTTAGAGTTAGGGGTTGGGTTGGGGTCAACCCAGGCAAAGTGCAGACATGAATATCGGGCACTGGAGGTGATTTTCCTGGGTAAAAGACAGCCATAAACGTCGGCGCGACCAAATACGACGACATACGACCATTCTCAAAAGTGCCCAAAATGCACTAAAATTGGTTTTAAATCAGCACTCATCGATCAAATACAAATATTATATATTTAATACAAATATTTGACCTTTTTAAACATTAAAACCGGGCCCAGGAGGGTGATTTACCCGAAGAAATGACACTTTTGACCCGGCAATTTGACCCTAATTGCAGTAAAAAAAAATGTCCACAGTGTGGCAGAGTTCTGCGGGTTCCATAGCGGCCCAGTGCGTACATTGGAACATGTGGAAAAAGTTGGAAAAATGTTAAACATGGTCGAAAATGGTTAAAATCAACCCAGAAATAGTGCATTGAAAGCCCGCAGAAAGTTTTGGAAAAGATCGGTAAATTTGGGAAAATGTCAAAAATGGTCGAAAATGTTTAAAATCAACCCAGGAATAGTGCATTGAAAGCCCGCAGAAAGTTTTGGAAAAGATCGGTAAATTTGGGAAAATGTCAAAAATGGTCAAAAATGTTTAAAATCAACCCAGGAATAGTGCATTGAAAGCCCGCAGAAAGTTTTGGAAAAGATCGGTAAATTTGGGAAAATGTCAAAAATGGTCGAAAATGTTTAAAATCAACCCAGGAATAGTGCATTGAAAGCCCGCAGAAAGTTTTGGAAAAGATCGGTAAATTTGGGAAAATGTCAAAAATGGTCAAAAATGTTTAAAATCAACCCAGGAATAGTGCATTGAAAGCCCGCAGAAAGTTTTGGAAAAGATCGGTAAATTTGGGAAAATGTCAAAAATGGTCGAAAATGTTTAAAATCAACCCAGGAATAGTGCACCGAAAGCCCGCAGAAAGTTTTGGAAAAGATCGGTAAATTTGGGAAAATGTCAAAAATGGTCGAAAATGTTTAAAATCAACCCAGGAATAGTGCATTGAAAGCCCGCAGAAAGTTTTGGAAAAGATCGGTAAATTTGGGAAAATGTCAAAAATGGTCGAAAATGTTTAAAATCAACCCAGGAATAGTGCATTGAAAGCCCGCAGAAAGTTTTGGAAAAGATCGGTAAATTTGGGAAAATGTCAAAAATGGTCGAAAATGTTTAAAATCAACCCAGGAATAGTGCATTGAAAGCCCGCAGAAAGTTTTGGAAAAGATCGGTAAATTTGGGAAAATGTCAAAAATGGTCGAAAATGTTTAAAATTAACCCAGGAATAGTGCATCGAAAGACCGCAGAAATTTTTTCTGGGTCTACCAGCGCTAGAAATTTTTTTTGGGTCTACCAGGGGTAGAATTTTTTTTTTTTTTTTTTTTAATTTTTAAAACGTTATTTAGCTCTAGGCGGCGTACAGGGCTCCACAAATGGGTTTGGGTTTGGGTTTGGGTTAGAGTTAGGGGTTGGGTTGGGGTCAACCCAGGCAAAGTGCAGACATGAATATCGGGCACTGGAGGTGATTTTCCTGGGTAAAAGACAGCCATAAACGTCGGCGCGACCAAATACGACGACATACGACCATTCTCAAAAGTGCCCAAAATGCACTAAAATTGGTTTTAAATCAGCACTCATCGATCAAATACAAATATTATATATTTAATACAAATATTTGACCTTTTTAAACATTAAAACCGGGCCCAGGAGGGTGATTTACCCGAAGAAATGACACTTTTGACCCGGCAATTTGACCCTAATTGCAGTAAAAAAAAATGTCCACAGTGTGGCAGAGTTCTGCGGGTTCCATAGCGGCCCAGTGCGTACATTGGAACATGTGGAAAAAGTTGGAAAAATGTTAAACATGGTCGAAAATGATTAAAATCAACCCAGAAATAGTGCATTGAAAGCCCGCAGAAAGTTTTGGAAAAGATCGGTAAATTTGGGAAAATGTCAAAAATGGTCGAAAATGTTTAAAATCAACCCAGGAATAGTGCATTGAAAGCCCGCAGAAAGTTTTGGAAAAGATCGGTAAATTTGGGAAAATGTCAAAAATGGTCAAAAATGTTTAAAATCAACCCAGGAATAGTGCATTGAAAGCCCGCAGAAAGTTTTGGAAAAGATCGGTAAATTTGGGAAAATGTCAAAAATGGTCGAAAATGTTTAAAATCAACCCAGGAATAGTGCATTGAAAGCCCGCAGAAAGTTTTGGAAAAGATCGGTAAATTTGGGAAAATGTCAAAAATGGTCAAAAATGTTTAAAATCAACCCAGGAATAGTGCATTGAAAGCCCGCAGAAAGTTTTGGAAAAGATCGGTAAATTTGGGAAAATGTCAAAAATGGTCGAAAATGTTTAAAATCAACCCAGGAATAGTGCATTGAAAGCCCGCAGAAAGTTTTGGAAAAGATCGGTAAATTTGGGAAAATGTCAAAAATGGTCAAAAATGTTTAAAATCAACCCAGGAATAGTGCATTGAAAGCCCGCAGAAAGTTTTGGAAAAGATCGGTAAATTTGGGAAAATGTCAAAAATGGTCGAAAATGTTTAAAATCAACCCAGGAATAGTGCATTGAAAGCCCGCAGAAAGTTTTGGAAAAGATCGGTAAATTTGGGAAAATGTCAAAAATGGTCGAAAATGTTTAAAATCAACCCAGGAATAGTGCATTGAAAGCCCGCAGAAATTTTTTCTGGGTCTACCAGCGCTAGAAATTTTTTTTGGGTCTACCAGGGGTAGAAATTTTTTTTTTTTTTTTTTTAATTTTTAAAACGTTATTTAGCTCTAGGCGGCGTACAGGGCTCCACAGATGGGTTTGGGTTTGGGTTTGGGTTAGAGTTAGGGGTTGGGTTGGGGTCAACCCAGGCAAAGTGCAGACATGAATATCGGGCACTGGAGGTGATTTTCCTGGGTAAAAGACAGCCATAAACGTCGGCGCGACCAAATACGACGACATACGACCATTCTCAAAAGTGCCCAAAATGCACTAAAATTGGTTTTAAATCAGCACTCATCGATCAAATACAAATATTATATATTTAATACAAATATTTGACCTTTTTAAACATTAAAACCGGGCCCAGGAGGGTGATTTACCCGAAGAAATGACACTTTTGACCTGGCAATTTGACCCTAATTGCAGTAAAAAAAAATGTCCACAGTGTGGCAGAGTTCTGCGGGTTCCATAGCGGCCCAGTGCGTACATTGGAACATGTGGAAAAAGTTGGAAAAATGTTAAAAATGGTCGAAAATGGTTAAAATCAACCCAGAAATAGTGCATTGAAAGCCCGCAGAAAGTTTTGGAAAAGATCGGTAAATTTGGGAAAATGTCAAAAATGGTCGAAAATGTTTAAAATCAACCCAGGAATAGTGCATTGAAAGCCCGCAGAAAGTTTTGGAAAAGATCGGTAAATTTGGGAAAATGTCAAAAATGGTCGAAAATGTTTAAAATCAACCCAGGAATAGTGCATTGAAAGCCCGCAGAAAGTTTTGGAAAAGATCGGTAAATTTGGGAAAATGTCAAAAATGGTCGAAAATGTTTAAAATCAACCCAGGAATAGTGCATTGAAAGCCCGCAGAAAGTTTTGGAAAAGATCGGTAAATTTGGGAAAATGTCAAAAATGGTCGAAAATGTTTAAAATCAACCCAGGAATAGTGCATTGAAAGCCCGCAGAAAGTTTTGGAAAAGATCGGTAAATTTGGGAAAATGTCAAAAATGGTCGAAAATGTTTAAAATCAACCCAGGAATAGTGCATTGAAAGCCCGCAGAAAGTTTTGGAAAAGATCGGTAAATTTGGGAAAATGTCAAAAATGGTCAAAAATGTTTAAAATCAACCCAGGAATAGTGCATTGAAAGCCCGCAGAAAGTTTTGGAAAAGATCGGTAAATTTGGGAAAATGTCAAAAATGGTCGAAAATGTTTAAAATCAACCCAGGAATAGTGCACCGAAAGCCCGCAGAAAGTTTTGGAAAAGATCGGTAAATTTAAATTTAAGCGTTTTTTTTCTAAGTGTGGAGGGACTTAGAAAAAATCCGCTTAAATTTAAGCGTTTTTTTTTCTAAGTGTGGAGGGACTTAGAAAAAATCCGCTTAAATTTAAGCGTTTTTTTTCTAAGTGTGGAGGGACTTAGAAAAAATCCGCTTAAATTTAAGCGTTTTTTTTTCTAAGTGTGGAGGGACTTAGAAAAAATCCGCTTAAATTTAAGCGTTTTTTTTCTAAGTGTGGAGGGACTTAGAAAAAATCCGCTTAAATTTAAGCGTTTTTTTTCTAAGTGTGGAGGGACTTAGAAAAAATCCGCTTAAATTTAAGCGTTTTTTTTCTAAGTGTGGAGGGACTTAGAAAAATTTCTGGAGCTCAGAAATTCAGCGGGGCATCAGCCGACCCAATCCGCTCACGGTGCACTATTCTCGGATCGACTCGGGGCGAACCCCCGCCGATTTTAAAAGTGCTGAAACTCGAAAAATATACGGAGCTCGACGATGAAACCTGGTATCTGTCGATAATAGTGCATCGAAAGCCCGCAGAAAGTTTTGGAAAAAGATCGGTAAATTTGGGAAAATGTCAAAAATGGTCGAAAATGTTTAAAATCAACCCAGGAATAGTGCACCGAAAGCCCGCAGAAAGTTTTGGAAAAGATCGGTAAATTTGGGAAAATGTCAAAAATGGTCGAAAATGTTTAAAATCAACCCAGGAATAGTGCATTGAAAGCCCGCAGAAAGTTTTGGAAAAGATCGGTAAATTTGGGAAAATGTCAAAAATGGTCAAAAATGTTTAAAATCAACCCAGGAATAGTGCATTGAAAGCCCGCAGAAAGTTTTGGAAAAGATCGGTAAATTTGGGAAAATGTCAAAAATGGTCGAAAATGTTTAAAATCAACCCAGGAATAGTGCATTGAAAGCCCGCAGAAAGTTTTGGAAAAGATCGGTAAATTTGGGAAAATGTCAAAAATGGTCGAAAATGTTTAAAATTAACCCAGGAATAGTGCATCGAAAGACCGCAGAAATTTTTTCTGGGTCTACCAGCGCTAGAAATTTTTTTTGGGTCTACCAGGGGTAGAATTTTTTTTTTTTTTTTTTTTAATTTTTAAAACGTTATTTAGCTCTAGGCGGCGTACAGGGCTCCACAGATGGGTTTGGGTTTGGGTTTGGGTTAGAGTTAGGGGTTGGGTTGGGGTCAACCCAGGCAAAGTGCAGACATGAATATCGGGCACTGGAGGTGATTTTCCTGGGTAAAAGACAGCCATAAACGTCGGCGCGACCAAATACGACGACATACGACCATTCTCAAAAGTGCCCAAAATGCACTAAAATTGGTTTTAAATCAGCACTCATCGATCAAATACAAATATTATATATTTAATACAAATATTTGACCTTTTTAAACATTAAAACCGGGCCCAGGAGGGTGATTTACCCGAAGAAATGCCACTTTTGACCTGGCAATTTGACCCTAATTGCAGTAAAAAAAAATGTCCACAGTGTGGCAGAGTTCTGCGGGTTCCATAGCGGCCCAGTGCGTACATTGGAACATGTGGAAAAAGTTGGAAAAATGTTAAAAATGGTCGAAAATGGTTAAAATCAACCCAGAAATAGTGCATTGAAAGCCCGCAGAAAGTTTTGGAAAAGATCGGTAAATTTGGGAAAATGTCAAAAATGGTCGAAAATGTTTAAAATCAACCCAGGAATAGTGCATTGAAAGCCCGCAGAAAGTTTTGGAAAAGATCGGTAAATTTGGGAAAATGTCAAAAATGGTCAAAAATGTTTAAAATCAACCCAGGAATAGTGCATTGAAAGCCCGCAGAAAGTTTTGGAAAAGATCGGTAAATTTGGGAAAATGTCAAAAATGGTCGAAAATGTTTAAAATCAACCCAGGAATAGTGCATTGAAAGCCCGCAGAAAGTTTTGGAAAAGATCGGTAAATTTGGGAAAATGTCAAAAATGGTCGAAAATGTTTAAAATCAACCCAGGAATAGTGCATTGAAAGCCCGCAGAAAGTTTTGGAAAAGATCGGTATATTTGGGAAAATGTCAAAAATGGTCGAAAATGTTTAAAATCAACCCAGGAATAGTGCATTGAAAGCCCGCAGAAAGTTTTGGAAAAGATCGGTAAATTTGGGAAAATGTCAAAAATGGTCAAAAATGTTTAAAATCAACCCAGGAATAGTGCATTGAAAGCCCGCAGAAAGTTTTGGAAAAGATCGGTAAATTTGGGAAAATGTCAAAAATGGTCAAAAATGTTTAAAATCAACCCAGGAATAGTGCATTGAAAGCCCGCAGAAAGTTTTGGAAAAGATCGGTAAATTTGGGAAAATGTCAAAAATGGTCGAAAATGTTTAAAATCAACCCAGGAATAGTGCATTGAAAGCCCGCAGAAAGTTTTGGAAAAGATCGGTAAATTTGGGAAAATGTCAAAAATGGTCGAAAATGTTTAAAATTAACCCAGGAATAGTGCATCGAAAGACCGCAGAAATTTTTTCTGGGTCTACCAGCGCTAGAAATTTTTTTTGGGTCTACCAGGGGTAGAATTTTTTTTTTTTTTTTTTTTAATTTTTAAAACGTTATTTAGCTCTAGGCGGCGTACAGGGCTCCACAGATGGGTTTGGGTTTGGGTTTGGGTTAGAGTTAGGGGTTGGGTTGGGGTCAACCCAGGCAAAGTGCAGACATGAATATCGGGCACTGGAGGTGATTTTCCTGGGTAAAAGACAGCCATAAACGTCGGCGCGACCAAATACGACGACATACGACCATTCTCAAAAGTGCCCAAAATGCACTAAAATTGGTTTTAAATCAGCACTCATCGATCAAATACAAATATTATATATTTAATACAAATATTTGACCTTTTTAAACATTAAAACCGGGCCCAGGAGGGTGATTTACCCGAAGAAATGACACTTTTGACCTGGCAATTTGACCCTAATTGCAGTAAAAAAAAATGTCCACAGTGTGGCAGAGTTCTGCGGGTTCCATAGCGGCCCAGTGCGTACATTGGAACATGTGGAAAAAGTTGGAAAAATGTTAAAAATGGTCGAAAATGTTTAAAATCAACCCAGGAATAGTGCATTGAAAGCCCGCAGAAAGTTTTGGAAAAGATCGGTAAATTTGGGAAAATGTCAAAAATGGTCGAAAATGTTTAAAATCAACCCAGGAATAGTGCATTGAAAGCCCGCAGAAAGTTTTGGAAAAGATCGGTAAATTTGGGAAAATGTCAAAAATGGTCGAAAATGTTTAAAATTAACCCAGGAATAGTGCATCGAAAGACCGCAGAAATTTTTTCTGGGTCTACCAGCGCTAGAAATTTTTTTTGGGTCTACCAGGGGTAGAATTTTTTTTTTTTTTTTTTTATTCTCAAAAGTGCCCAAAATGCACTAAAATTGGTTTTAAATCAGCACTCATCGATCAAATACAAATATTATATATTTAATACAAATATTTGACCTTTTTAAACATTAAAACCGGGCCCAGGAGGGTGATTTACCCGAAGAAATGACACTTTTGACCCGGCAATTTGACCCTAATTGCAGTAAAAAAAAATGTCCACAGTGTGGCAGAGTTCTGCGGGTTCCATAGCGGCCCAGTGCGTACATTGGAACATGTGGAAAAAGTTGGAAAAATGTTAAAAATGGTCGAAAATGGTTAAAATCAACCCAGAAATAGTGCATTGAAAGCCCGCAGAAAGTTTTGGAAAAGATCGGTAAATTTGGGAAAATGTCAAAAATGGTCGAAAATGTTTAAAATCAACCCAGGAATAGTGCATTGAAAGCCCGCAGAAAGTTTTGGAAAAGATCGGTAAATTTGGGAAAATGTCAAAAATGGTCGAAAATGTTTAAAATCAACCCAGGAATAGTGCATTGAAAGCCCGCAGAAAGTTTTGGAAAAGATCGGTAAATTTGGGAAAATGTCAAAAATGGTCAAAAATGTTTAAAATCAACCCAGGAATAGTGCATTGAAAGCCCGCAGAAAGTTTTGGAAAAGATCGGTAAATTTGGGAAAATGTCAAAAATGGTCGAAAATGTTTAAAATCAACCCAGGAATAGTGCATTGAAAGCCCGCAGAAAGTTTTGGAAAAGATCGGTAAATTTGGGAAAATGTCAAAAATGGTCGAAAATGTTTAAAATCAACCCAGGAATAGTGCATTGAAAGCCCGCAGAAAGTTTTGGAAAAGATCGGTAAATTTGGGAAAATGTCAAAAATGGTCAAAAATGTTTAAAATCAACCCAGGAATAGTGCATTGAAAGCCCGCAGAAAGTTTTGGAAAAGATCGGTAAATTTGGGAAAATGTCAAAAATGGTCGAAAATGTTTAAAATCAACCCAGGAATAGTGCATTGAAAGCCCGCAGAAAGTTTTGGAAAAGATCGGTAAATTTGGGAAAATGTCAAAAATGGTCGAAAATGTTTAAAATCAACCCAGGAATAGTGCATTGAAAGCCCGCAGAAAGTTTTGGAAAAGATCGGTATATTTGGGAAAATGTCAAAAATGGTCGAAAATGTTTAAAATCAACCCAGGAATAGTGCATTGAAAGCCCGCAGAAAGTTTTGGAAAAGATCGGTAAATTTGGGAAAATGTCAAAAATGGTCAAAAATGTTTAAAATCAACCCAGGAATAGTGCATTGAAAGCCCGCAGAAAGTTTTGGAAAAGATCGGTAAATTTGGGAAAATGTCAAAAATGGTCAAAAATGTTTAAAATCAACCCAGGAATAGTGCATTGAAAGCCCGCAGAAAGTTTTGGAAAAGATCGGTAAATTTGGGAAAATGTCAAAAATGGTCGAAAATGTTTAAAATCAACCCAGGAATAGTGCATTGAAAGCCCGCAGAAAGTTTTGGAAAAGATCGGTAAATTTGGGAAAATGTCAAAAATGGTCGAAAATGTTTAAAATTAACCCAGGAATAGTGCATCGAAAGACCGCAGAAATTTTTTCTGGGTCTACCAGCGCTAGAAATTTTTTTTGGGTCTACCAGGGGTAGAATTTTTTTTTTTTTTTTTTTTAATTTTTAAAACGTTATTTAGCTCTAGGCGGCGTACAGGGCTCCACAGATGGGTTTGGGTTTGGGTTTGGGTTAGAGTTAGGGGTTGGGTTGGGGTCAACCCAGGCAAAGTGCAGACATGAATATCGGGCACTGGAGGTGATTTTCCTGGGTAAAAGACAGCCATAAACGTCGGCGCGACCAAATACGACGACATACGACCATTCTCAAAAGTGCCCAAAATGCACTAAAATTGGTTTTAAATCAGCACTCATCGATCAAATACAAATATTATATATTTAATACAAATATTTGACCTTTTTAAACATTAAAACCGGGCCCAGGAGGGTGATTTACCCGAAGAAATGACACTTTTGACCTGGCAATTTGACCCTAATTGCAGTAAAAAAAAATGTCCACAGTGTGGCAGAGTTCTGCGGGTTCCATAGCGGCCCAGTGCGTACATTGGAACATGTGGAAAAAGTTGGAAAAATGTTAAACATGGTCGAAAATGGTTAAAATCAACCCAGAAATAGTGCATTGAAAGCCCGCAGAAAGTTTTGGAAAAGATCGGTAAATTTGGGAAAATGTCAAAAATGGTCGAAAATGTTTAAAATCAACCCAGGAATAGTGCATTGAAAGCCCGCAGAAAGTTTTGGAAAAGATCGGTAAATTTGGGAAAATGTCAAAAATGGTCAAAAATGTTTAAAATCAACCCAGGAATAGTGCATTGAAAGCCCGCAGAAAGTTTTGGAAAAGATGGGTAAATTTGGGAAAATGTCAAAAATGGTCGAAAATGTTTAAAATCAACCCAGGAATAGTGCATTGAAAGCCCGCAGAAAGTTTTGGAAAAGATCGGTAAATTTGGGAAAATGTCAAAAATGGTCGAAAATGTTTAAAATCAACCCAGGAATAGTGCATTGAAAGCCCGCAGAAAGTTTTGGAAAAGATCGGTAAATTTGGGAAAATGTCAAAAATGGTCGAAAATGTTTAAAATCAACCCAGGAATAGTGCATTGAAAGCCCGCAGAAAGTTTTGGAAAAGATCGGTAAATTTGGGAAAATGTCAAAAATGGTCGAAAATGTTTAAAATTAACCCAGGAATAGTGCATCGAAAGACCGCAGAAAGTTTTGGAAAAGATCGGTAAATTTGGGAAAATGTCAAAAATGGTCGAAAATGTTTAAAATCAACCCAGGAATAGTGCATTGAAAGCCCGCAGAAAGTTTTGGAAAAGATCGGTAAATTTGGGAAAATGTCAAAAATGGTCGAAAATGTTTAAAATCAACCCAGGAATAGTGCACCGAAAGCCCGCAGAAAGTTTTGGAAAAGATCGGTAAATTTGGGAAAATGTCAAAAATGGTCGAAAATGTTTAAAATCAACCCAGGAATAGTGCATTGAAAGCCCGCAGAAAGTTTTGGAAAAGATCGGTAAATTTGGGAAAATGTCAAAAATGGTCAAAAATGTTTAAAATCAACCCAGGAATAGTGCATTGAAAGCCCGCAGAAAGTTTTGGAAAAGATCGGTAAATTTGGGAAAATGTCAAAAATGGTCGAAAATGTTTAAAATCAACCCAGGAATAGTGCATTGAAAGCCCGCAGAAAGTTTTGGAAAAGATCGGTAAATTTGGGAAAATGTCAAAAATGGTCGAAAATGTTTAAAATTAACCCAGGAATAGTGCATCGAAAGACCGCAGAAATTTTTTCTGGGTCTACCAGCGCTAGAAATTTTTTTTGGTTCTACCAGGGGTAGAAATTTTTTTTTTTTTTTTAATTTTTAAAACGTTATTTAGCTCTAGGCGGCGTACAGGGCTCCACAGATGGGTTTGGGTTTGGGTTTGGGTTAGAGTTAGGGGTTGGGTTGGGGTCAACCCAGGCAAAGTGCAGACATGAATATCGGGCACTGGAGGTGATTTTCCTGGGTAAAAGACAGCCATAAACGTCGGCGCGACCAAATACGACGACATACGACCATTCTCAAAAGTGCCCAAAATGCACTAAAATTGGTTTTAAATCAGCACTCATCGATCAAATACAAATATTATATATTTAATACAAATATTTGACCTTTTTAAACATTAAAACCGGGCCCAGGAGGGTGATTTACCCGAAGAAATGACACTTTTGACCTGGCAATTTGACCCTAATTGCAGTAAAAAAAAATGTCCACAGTGTGGCAGAGTTCTGCGGGTTCCATAGCGGCCCAGTGCGTACATTGGAACATGTGGAAAAAGTTGGAAAAATGTTAAAAATGGTCGAAAATGGTTAAAATCAACCCAGAAATAGTGCATTGAAAGCCCGCAGAAAGTTTTGGAAAAGATCGGTAAATTTGGGAAAATGTCAAAAATGGTCGAAAATGTTTAAAATCAACCCAGGAATAGTGCATTGAAAGCCCGCAGAAAGTTTTGGAAAAGATCGGTAAATTTGGGAAAATGTCAAAAATGGTCGAAAATGTTTAAAATCAACCCAGGAATAGTGCATTGAAAGCCCGCAGAAAGTTTTGGAAAAGATCGGTAAATTTGGGAAAATGTCAAAAATGGTCGAAAATGTTTAAAATCAACCCAGGAATAGTGCATTGAAAGCCCGCAGAAAGTTTTGGAAAAGATCGGTAAATTTGGGAAAATGTCAAAAATGGTCGAAAATGTTTAAAATCAACCCAGGAATAGTGCATTGAAAGCCCGCAGAAAGTTTTGGAAAAGATCGGTAAATTTGGGAAAATGTCAAAAATGGTCGAAAATGTTTAAAATCAACCCAGGAATAGTGCATTGAAAGCCCGCAGAAAGTTTTGGAAAAGATCGGTAAATTTGGGAAAATGTCAAAAATGGTCAAAAATGTTTAAAATCAACCCAGGAATAGTGCATTGAAAGCCCGCAGAAAGTTTTGGAAAAGATCGGTAAATTTGGGAAAATGTCAAAAATGGTCGAAAATGTTTAAAATCAACCCAGGAATAGTGCATTGAAAGCCCGCAGAAAGTTTTGGAAAAGATCGGTAAATTTGGGAAAATATCAAAAATGGTCAAAAATGTTTAAAATCAACCCAGGAATAGTGCATTGAAAGCCCGCAGAAAGTTTTGGAAAAGATCGGTAAATTTGGGAAAATGTCAAAAATGGTCGAAAATGTTTAAAATCAACCCAGGAATAGTGCACCGAAAGCCCGCAGAA
Source organism: Stigmatopora argus (assembly GCF_051989625.1). Lineage (NCBI taxonomy): Eukaryota > Metazoa > Chordata > Actinopteri > Syngnathiformes > Syngnathidae > Stigmatopora > Stigmatopora argus. The sequence continues at coordinate 519,870 of NW_027520045.1, forward strand.
AGTTTTGGAAAAGATCGGTAAATTTAAATTTAAGCGTTTTTTTTCTAAGTGTGGAGGGACTTAGAAAAAATCCGCTTAAATTTAAGCGTTTTTTTTCTAAGTGTGGAGGGACTTAGAAAAAATCCGCTTAAATTTAAGCGTTTTTTTTCTAAGTGTGGAGGGACTTAGAAAAAATCCGCTTAAATTTAAGCGTTTTTTTTCTAAGTGTGGAGGGACTTAGAAAAAATCCGCTTAAATTTAAGCGTTTTTTTTCTAAGTGTGGAGGGACTTAGAAAAAATCCGCTTAAATTTAAGCGTTTTTTTTCTAAGTGTGGAGGGACTTAGAAAAATTTCTGGAGCTCAGAAATTCAGCGGGGCATCAGCCGACCCAATCCGCTCACGGTGCACTATTCTCGGATCGACTCGGGGCGAACCCCCGCCGATTTTAAAAGTGCTGAAACTCGAAAAATATACGGAGCTCGACGATGAAACCTGGTATCTGTCGATAATAGTGCATCGAAAGCCCGCAGAAAGTTTTGGAAAAAGATCGGTAAATTTGGGAAAATGTCAAAAATGGTCGAAAATGTTTAAAATCAACCCAGGAATAGTGCACCGAAAGCCCGCAGAAAGTTTTGGAAAAGATCGGTAAATTTGGGAAAATGTCAAAAATGGTCGAAAATGTTTAAAATCAACCCAGGAATAGTGCATTGAAAGCCCGCAGAAAGTTTTGGAAAAGATCGGTAAATTTGGGAAAATGTCAAAAATGGTCAAAAATGTTTAAAATCAACCCAGGAATAGTGCATTGAAAGCCCGCAGAAAGTTTTGGAAAAGATCGGTAAATTTGGGAAAATGTCAAAAATGGTCGAAAATGTTTAAAATCAACCCAGGAATAGTGCATTGAAAGCCCGCAGAAAGTTTTGGAAAAGATCGGTAAATTTGGGAAAATGTCAAAAATGGTCGAAAATGTTTAAAATCAACCCAGGAATAGTGCATTGAAAGCCCGCAGAAAGTTTTGGAAAAGATCGGTAAATTTGGGAAAATGTCAAAAATGGTCGAAAATGTTTAAAATTAACCCAGGAATAGTGCATCGAAAGACCGCAGAAATTTTTTCTGGGTCTACCAGCGCTAGAAATTTTTTTTGGGTCTACCAGGGGTAGAATTTTTTTTTTTTTTTTTTTTAATTTTTAAAACGTTATTTAGCTCTAGGCGGCGTACAGGGCTCCACAGATGGGTTTGGGTTTGGGTTTGGGTTAGAGTTAGGGGTTGGGTTGGGGTCAACCCAGGCAAAGTGCAGACATGAATATCGGGCACTGGAGGTGATTTTCCTGGGTAAAAGACAGCCATAAACGTCGGCGCGACCAAATACGACGACATACGACCATTCTCAAAAGTGCCCAAAATGCACTAAAATTGGTTTTAAATCAGCACTCATCGATCAAATACAAATATTATATATTTAATACAAATATTTGACCTTTTTAAACATTAAAACCGGGCCCAGGAGGGTGATTTACCCGAAGAAATGCCACTTTTGACCTGGCAATTTGACCCTAATTGCAGTAAAAAAAAATGTCCACAGTGTGGCAGAGTTCTGCGGGTTCCATAGCGGCCCAGTGCGTACATTGGAACATGTGGAAAAAGTTGGAAAAATGTTAAAAATGGTCGAAAATGGTTAAAATCAACCCAGAAATAGTGCATTGAAAGCCCGCAGAAAGTTTTGGAAAAGATCGGTAAATTTGGGAAAATGTCAAAAATGGTCGAAAATGTTTAAAATCAACCCAGGAATAGTGCATTGAAAGCCCGCAGAAAGTTTTGGAAAAGATCGGTAAATTTGGGAAAATGTCAAAAATGGTCGAAAATGTTTAAAATCAACCCAGGAATAGTGCATTGAAAGCCCGCAGAAAGTTTTGGAAAAGATCGGTAAATTTGGGAAAATGTCAAAAATGGTCGAAAATGTTTAAAATCAACCCAGGAATAGTGCATTGAAAGCCCGCAGAAAGTTTTGGAAAATATCGGTAAATTTGGGAAAATGTCAAAAATGGTCGAAAATGTTTAAAATCAACCCAGGAATAGTGCATTGAAAGCCCGCAGAAAGTTTTGGAAAAGATCGGTAAATTTGGGAAAATGTCAAAAATGGTCGAAAATGTTTAAAATCAACCCAGGAATAGTGCATTGAAAGCCCGCAGAAAGTTTTGGAAAAGATCGGTAAATTTGGGAAAATGTCAAAAATGGTCAAAAATGTTTAAAATCAACCCAGGAATAGTGCATTGAAAGCCCGCAGAAAGTTTTGGAAAAGATCGGTAAATTTGGGAAAATGTCAAAAATGGTCGAAAATGTTTAAAATCAACCCAGGAATAGTGCATTGAAAGCCCGCAGAAAGTTTTGGAAAAGATCGGTAAATTTGGGAAAATGTCAAAAATGGTCGAAAATGTTTAAAATTAACCCAGGAATAGTGCATCGAAAGACCGCAGAAATTTTTTCTGGGTCTACCAGCGCTAGAAATTTTTTTTGGGTCTACCAGGGGTAGAATTTTTTTTTTTTTTTTTTTAATTTTTAAAACGTTATTTAGCTCTAGGCGGCGTACAGGGCTCCACAGATGGGTTTGGGTTTGGGTTTGGGTTAGAGTTAGGGGTTGGGTTGGGGTCAACCCAGGCAAAGTGCAGACATGAATATCGGGCACTGGAGGTGATTTTCCTGGGTAAAAGACAGCCATAAACGTCGGCGCGACCAAATACGACGACATACGACCATTCTCAAAAGTGCCCAAAATGCACTAAAATTGGTTTTAAATCAGCACTCATCGATCAAATACAAATATTATATATTTAATACAAATATTTGACCTTTTTAAACATTAAAACCGGGCCCAGGAGGGTGATTTACCCGAAGAAATGACACTTTTGACCCGGCAATTTGACCCTAATTGCAGTAAAAAAAAATGTCCACAGTGTGGCAGAGTTCTGCGGGTTCCATAGCGGCCCAGTGCGTACATTGGAACATGTGGAAAAAGTTGGAAAAATGTTAAACATGGTCGAAAATGGTTAAAATCAACCCAGAAATAGTGCATTGAAAGCCCGCAGAAAGTTTTGGAAAAGATCGGTAAATTTGGGAAAATGTCAAAAATGGTCGAAAATGTTTAAAATCAACCCAGGAATAGTGCATTGAAAGCCCGCAGAAAGTTTTGGAAAAGATCGGTAAATTTGGGAAAATGTCAAAAATGGTCAAAAATGTTTAAAATCAACCCAGGAATAGTGCATTGAAAGCCCGCAGAAAGTTTTGGAAAAGATCGGTAAATTTGGGAAAATGTCAAAAATGGTCAAAAATGTTTAAAATCAACCCAGGAATAGTGCATTGAAAGCCCGCAGAAAGTTTTGGAAAAGATCGGTAAATTTGGGAAAATGTCAAAAATGGTCGAAAATGTTTAAAATCAACCCAGGAATAGTGCACCGAAAGCCCGCAGAAAGTTTTGGAAAAGATCGGTAAATTTGGGAAAATGTCAAAAATGGTCGAAAATGTTTAAAATCAACCCAGGAATAGTGCATTGAAAGCCCGCAGAAAGTTTTGGAAAAGATCGGTAAATTTGGGAAAATGTCAAAAATGGTCGAAAATGTTTAAAATCAACCCAGGAATAGTGCATTGAAAGCCCGCAGAAAGTTTTGGAAAAGATCGGTAAATTTGGGAAAATGTCAAAAATGGTCGAAAATGTTTAAAATCAACCCAGGAATAGTGCATTGAAAGCCCGCAGAAAGTTTTGGAAAAGATCGGTAAATTTGGGAAAATGTCAAAAATGGTCGAAAATGTTTAAAATTAACCCAGGAATAGTGCATCGAAAGACCGCAGAAATTTTTTCTGGGTCTACCAGCGCTAGAAATTTTTTTTGGGTCTACCAGGGGTAGAATTTTTTTTTTTTTTTTTTTTAATTTTTAAAACGTTATTTAGCTCTAGGCGGCGTACAGGGCTCCACAGATGGGTTTGGGTTTGGGTTTGGGTTAGAGTTAGGGGTTGGGTTGGGGTCAACCCAGGCAAAGTGCAGACATGAATATCGGGCACTGGAGGTGATTTTCCTGGGTAAAAGACAGCCATAAACGTCGGCGCGACCAAATACGACGACATACGACCATTCTCAAAAGTGCCCAAAATGCACTAAAATTGGTTTTAAATCAGCACTCATCGATCAAATACAAATATTATATATTTAATACAAATATTTGACCTTTTTAAACATTAAAACCGGGCCCAGGAGGGTGATTTACCCGAAGAAATGCCACTTTTGACCTGGCAATTTGACCCTAATTGCAGTAAAAAAAAATGTCCACAGTGTGGCAGAGTTCTGCGGGTTCCATAGCGGCCCAGTGCGTACATTGGAACATGTGGAAAAAGTTGGAAAAATGTTAAAAATGGTCGAAAATGGTTAAAATCAACCCAGAAATAGTGCATTGAAAGCCCGCAGAAAGTTTTGGAAAAGATCGGTAAATTTGGGAAAATGTCAAAAATGGTCGAAAATGTTTAAAATCAACCCAGGAATAGTGCATTGAAAGCCCGCAGAAAGTTTTGGAAAAGATCGGTAAATTTGGGAAAATGTCAAAAATGGTCGAAAATGTTTAAAATCAACCCAGGAATAGTGCATTGAAAGCCCGCAGAAAGTTTTGGAAAAGATCGGTAAATTTGGGAAAATGTCAAAAATGGTCGAAAATGTTTAAAATTAACCCAGGAATAGTGCATCGAAAGACCGCAGAAATTTTTTCTGGGTCTACCAGCGCTAGAAATTTTTTTTGGGTCTACCAGGGGTAGAATTTTTTTTTTTTTTTTTTTTAATTTTTAAAACGTTATTTAGCTCTAGGCGGCGTACAGGGCTCCACAGATGGGTTTGGGTTTGGGTTTGGGTTAGAGTTAGGGGTTGGGTTGGGGTCAACCCAGGCAAAGTGCAGACATGAATATCGGGCACTGGAGGTGATTTTCCTGGGTAAAAGACAGCCATAAACGTCGGCGCGACCAAATACGACGACATACGACCATTCTCAAAAGTGCCCAAAATGCACTAAAATTGGTTTTAAATCAGCACTCATCGATCAAATACAAATATTATATATTTAATACAAATATTTGACCTTTTTAAACATTAAAACCGGGCCCAGGAGGGTGATTTACCCGAAGAAATGCCACTTTTGACCTGGCAATTTGACCCTAATTGCAGTAAAAAAAAATGTCCACAGTGTGGCAGAGTTCTGCGGGTTCCATAGCGGCCCAGTGCGTACATTGGAACATGTGGAAAAAGTTGGAAAAATGTTAAAAATGGTCGAAAATGGTTAAAATCAACCCAGAAATAGTGCATTGAAAGCCCGCAGAAAGTTTTGGAAAAGATCGGTAAATTTGGGAAAATGTCAAAAATGGTCGAAAATGTTTAAAATCAACCCAGGAATAGTGCATTGAAAGCCCGCAGAAAGTTTTGGAAAAGATCGGTAAATTTGGGAAAATGTCAAAAATGGTCGAAAATGTTTAAAATCAACCCAGGAATAGTGCATTGAAAGCCCGCAGAAAGTTTTGGAAAAGATCGGTAAATTTGGGAAAATGTCAAAAATGGTCGAAAATGTTTAAAATCAACCCAGGAATAGTGCATTGAAAGCCCGCAGAAAGTTTTGGAAAAGATCGGTAAATTTGGGAAAATGTCAAAAATGGTCGAAAATGTTTAAAATCAACCCAGGAATAGTGCATTGAAAGCCCGCAGAAAGTTTTGGAAAATATCGGTAAATTTGGGAAAATGTCAAAAATGGTCGAAAATGTTTAAAATCAACCCAGGAATAGTGCATTGAAAGCCCGCAGAAAGTTTTGGAAAAGATCGGTAAATTTGGGAAAATGTCAAAAATGGTCAAAAATGTTTAAAATCAACCCAGGAATAGTGCATTGAAAGCCCGCAGAAAGTTTTGGAAAAGATCGGTATATTTGGGAAAATGTCAAAAATGGTCGAAAATGTTTAAAATCAACTCAGGAATAGTGCATTGAAAGCCCGCAGAAAGTTTTGGAAAAGATCGGTAAATTTGGGAAAATGTCAAAAATGGTCAAAAATGTTTAAAATCAACCCAGGAATAGTGCATTGAAAGCCCGCAGAAAGTTTTGGAAAAGATCGGTAAATTTGGGAAAATGTCAAAAATGGTCGAAAATGTTTAAAATCAACCCAGGAATAGTGCATTGAAAGCCCGCAGAAAGTTTTGGAAAAGATCGGTAAATTTGGGAAAATGTCAAAAATGGTCGAAAATGTTTAAAATCAACCCAGGAATAGTGCATTGAAAGCCCGCAGAAAGTTTTGGAAAAGATCGGTAAATTTGGGAAAATGTCAAAAATGGTCGAAAATGTTTAAAATCAACCCAGGAATAGTGCATTGAAAGCCCGCAGAAAGTTTTGGAAAAGATCGGTATATTTGGGAAAATGTCAAAAATGGTCGAAAATGTTTAAAATCAACCCAGGAATAGTGCACCGAAAGCCCGCAGAAAGTTTTGGAAAAGATCGGTAAATTTAAATTTAAGCGTTTTTTTTCTAAGTGTGGAGGGACTTAGAAAAAATCCGCTTAAATTTAAGCGTTTTTTTTCTAAGTGTGGAGGGACTTAGAAAAAATCCGCTTAAATTTAAGCGTTTTTTTTCTAAGTGTGGAGGGACTTAGAAAAAATCCGCTTAAATTTAAGCGTTTTTTTTCTAAGTGTGGAGGGACTTAGAAAAATTTCTGGAGCTCAGAAATTCAGCGGGGCATCAGCCGACCCAATCCGCTCACGGTGCACTATTCTCGGATCGACTCGGGGCGAACCCCCGCCGATTTTAAAAGTGCTGAAACTCGAAAAATATACGGAGCTCGACGATGAAACCTGGTATCTGTCGATAATAGTGCATCGAAAGCCCGCAGAAAGTTTTGGAAAAAGATCGGTAAATTTGGGAAAATGTCAAAAATGGTCGAAAATGTTTAAAATCAACCCAGGAATAGTGCACCGAAAGCCCGCAGAAAGTTTTGGAAAAGATCGGTAAATTTGGGAAAATGTCAAAAATGGTCGAAAATGTTTAAAATCAACCCAGGAATAGTGCATTGAAAGCCCGCAGAAAGTTTTGGAAAAGATCGGTAAATTTGGGAAAATGTCAAAAATGGTCAAAAATGTTTAAAATCAACCCAGGAATAGTGCATTGAAAGCCCGCAGAAAGTTTTGGAAAAGATCGGTAAATTTGGGAAAATGTCAAAAATGGTCGAAAATGTTTAAAATCAACCCAGGAATAGTGCATTGAAAGCCCGCAGAAAGTTTTGGAAAAGATCGGTAAATTTGGGAAAATGTCAAAAATGGTCGAAAATGTTTAAAATTAACCCAGGAATAGTGCATCGAAAGACCGCAGAAATTTTTTCTGGGTCTACCAGCGCTAGAAATTTTTTTTGGGTCTACCAGGGGTAGAATTTTTTTTTTTTTTTTTTTTAATTTTTAAAACGTTATTTAGCTCTAGGCGGCGTACAGGGCTCCACAGATGGGTTTGGGTTTGGGTTTGGGTTAGAGTTAGGGGTTGGGTTGGGGTCAACCCAGGCAAAGTGCAGACATGAATATCGGGCACTGGAGGTGATTTTCCTGGGTAAAAGACAGCCATAAACGTCGGCGCGACCAAATACGACGACATACGACCATTCTCAAAAGTGCCCAAAATGCACTAAAATTGGTTTTAAATCAGCACTCATCGATCAAATACAAATATTATATATTTAATACAAATATTTGACCTTTTTAAACATTAAAACCGGGCCCAGGAGGGTGATTTACCCGAAGAAATGCCACTTTTGACCTGGCAATTTGACCCTAATTGCAGTAAAAAAAAATGTCCACAGTGTGGCAGAGTTCTGCGGGTTCCATAGCGGCCCAGTGCGTACATTGGAACATGTGGAAAAAGTTGGAAAAATGTTAAAAATGGTCGAAAATGGTTAAAATCAACCCAGAAATAGTGCATTGAAAGCCCGCAGAAAGTTTTGGAAAAGATCGGTAAATTTGGGAAAATGTCAAAAATGGTCGAAAATGTTTAAAATCAACCCAGGAATAGTGCATTGAAAGCCCGCAGAAAGTTTTGGAAAAGATCGGTAAATTTGGGAAAATGTCAAAAATGGTCGAAAATGTTTAAAATCAACCCAGGAATAGTGCATTGAAAGCCCGCAGAAAGTTTTGGAAAAGATCGGTAAATTTGGGAAAATGTCAAAAATGGTCGAAAATGTTTAAAATCAACCCAGGAATAGTGCATTGAAAGCCCGCAGAAAGTTTTGGAAAAGATCGGTAAATTTGGGAAAATGTCAAAAATGGTCGAAAATGTTTAAAATCAACCCAGGAATAGTGCATTGAAAGCCCGCAGAAAGTTTTGGAAAATATCGGTAAATTTGGGAAAATGTCAAAAATGGTCGAAAATGTTTAAAATCAACCCAGGAATAGTGCATTGAAAGCCCGCAGAAAGTTTTGGAAAAGATCGGTAAATTTGGGAAAATGTCAAAAATGGTCAAAAATGTTTAAAATCAACCCAGGAATAGTGCATTGAAAGCCCGCAGAAAGTTTTGGAAAAGATCGGTATATTTGGGAAAATGTCAAAAATGGTCGAAAATGTTTAAAATCAACTCAGGAATAGTGCATTGAAAGCCCGCAGAAAGTTTTGGAAAAGATCGGTAAATTTGGGAAAATGTCAAAAATGGTCAAAAATGTTTAAAATCAACCCAGGAATAGTGCATTGAAAGCCCGCAGAAAGTTTTGGAAAAGATCGGTAAATTTGGGAAAATGTCAAAAATGGTCGAAAATGTTTAAAATCAACCCAGGAATAGTGCATTGAAAGCCCGCAGAAAGTTTTGGAAAAGATCGGTAAATTTGGGAAAATGTCAAAAATGGTCGAAAATGTTTAAAATCAACCCAGGAATAGTGCATTGAAAGCCCGCAGAAAGTTTTGGAAAAGATCGGTAAATTTGGGAAAATGTCAAAAATGGTCGAAAATGTTTAAAATCAACCCAGGAATAGTGCATTGAAAGCCCGCAGAAAGTTTTGGAAAAGATCGGTATATTTGGGAAAATGTCAAAAATGGTCGAAAATGTTTAAAATCAACCCAGGAATAGTGCACCGAAAGCCCGCAGAAAGTTTTGGAAAAGATCGGTAAATTTAAATTTAAGCGTTTTTTTTCTAAGTGTGGAGGGACTTAGAAAAAATCCGCTTAAATTTAAGCGTTTTTTTTCTAAGTGTGGAGGGACTTAGAAAAAATCCGCTTAAATTTAAGCGTTTTTTTTCTAAGTGTGGAGGGACTTAGAAAAAATCCGCTTAAATTTAAGCGTTTTTTTTCTAAGTGTGGAGGGACTTAGAAAAATTTCTGGAGCTCAGAAATTCAGCGGGGCATCAGCCGACCCAATCCGCTCACGGTGCACTATTCTCGGATCGACTCGGGGCGAACCCCCGCCGATTTTAAAAGTGCTGAAACTCGAAAAATATACGGAGCTCGACGATGAAACCTGGTATCTGTCGATAATAGTGCATCGAAAGCCCGCAGAAAGTTTTGGAAAAAGATCGGTAAATTTGGGAAAATGTCAAAAATGGTCGAAAATGTTTAAAATCAACCCAGGAATAGTGCACCGAAAGCCCGCAGAAAGTTTTGGAAAAGATCGGTAAATTTGGGAAAATGTCAAAAATGGTCGAAAATGTTTAAAATCAACCCAGGAATAGTGCATTGAAAGCCCGCAGAAAGTTTTGGAAAAGATCGGTAAATTTGGGAAAATGTCAAAAATGGTCAAAAATGTTTAAAATCAACCCAGGAATAGTGCATTGAAAGCCCGCAGAAAGTTTTGGAAAAGATCGGTAAATTTGGGAAAATGTCAAAAATGGTCGAAAATGTTTAAAATCAACCCAGGAATAGTGCATTGAAAGCCCGCAGAAAGTTTTGGAAAAGATCGGTAAATTTGGGAAAATGTCAAAAATGGTCGAAAATGTTTAAAATTAACCCAGGAATAGTGCATCGAAAGACCGCAGAAATTTTTTCTGGGTCTACCAGCGCTAGAAATTTTTTTTGGTTCTACCAGGGGTAGAAATTTTTTTTTTTTTTTTAATTTTTAAAACGTTATTTAGCTCTAGGCGGCGTACAGGGCTCCACAGATGGGTTTGGGTTTGGGTTTGGGTTAGAGTTAGGGGTTGGGTTGGGGTCAACCCAGGCAAAGTGCAGACATGAATATCGGGCACTGGAGGTGATTTTCCTGGGTAAAAGACAGCCATAAACGTCGGCGCGACCAAATACGACGACATACGACCATTCTCAAAAGTGCCCAAAATGCACTAAAATTGGTTTTAAATCAGCACTCATCGATCAAATACAAATATTATATATTTAATACAAATATTTGACCTTTTTAAACATTAAAACCGGGCCCAGGAGGGTGATTTACCCGAAGAAATGACACTTTTGACCTGGCAATTTGACCCTAATTGCAGTAAAAAAAAATGTCCACAGTGTGGCAGAGTTCTGCGGGTTCCATAGCGGCCCAGTGCGTACATTGGAACATGTGGAAAAAGTTGGAAAAATGTTAAAAATGGTCGAAAATGGTTAAAATCAACCCAGAAATAGTGCATTGAAAGCCCGCAGAAAGTTTTGGAAAAGATCGGTAAATTTGGGAAAATGTCAAAAATGGTCGAAAATGTTTAAAATCAACCCAGGAATAGTGCATTGAAAGCCCGCAGAAAGTTTTGGAAAAGATCGGTAAATTTGGGAAAATGTCAAAAATGGTCGAAAATGTTTAAAATCAACCCAGGAATAGTGCATTGAAAGCCCGCAGAAAGTTTTGGAAAAGATCGGTAAATTTGGGAAAATGTCAAAAATGGTCGAAAATGTTTAAAATCAACCCAGGAATAGTGCATTGAAAGCCCGCAGAAAGTTTTGGAAAAGATCGGTAAATTTGGGAAAATGTCAAAAATGGTCGAAAATGTTTAAAATCAACCCAGGAATAGTGCATTGAAAGCCCGCAGAAAGTTTTGGAAAAGATCGGTAAATTTGGGAAAATGTCAAAAATGGTCGAAAATGTTTAAAATCAACCCAGGAATAGTGCATTGAAAGCCCGCAGAAAGTTTTGGAAAAGATCGGTAAATTTGGGAAAATGTCAAAAATGGTCAAAAATGTTTAAAATCAACCCAGGAATAGTGCATTGAAAGCCCGCAGAAAGTTTTGGAAAAGATCGGTAAATTTGGGAAAATGTCAAAAATGGTCGAAAATGTTTAAAATCAACCCAGGAATAGTGCATTGAAAGCCCGCAGAAAGTTTTGGAAAAGATCGGTAAATTTGGGAAAATGTCAAAAATGGTCAAAAATGTTTAAAATCAACCCAGGAATAGTGCATTGAAAGCCCGCAGAAAGTTTTGGAAAAGATCGGTAAATTTGGGAAAATGTCAAAAATGGTCGAAAATGTTTAAAATCAACCCAGGAATAGTGCATTGAAAGCCCGCAGAAAGTTTTGGAAAAGATCGGTAAATTTGGGAAAATGTCAAAAATGGTCGAAAATGTTTAAAATTAACCCAGGAATAGTGCATCGAAAGACCGCAGAAATTTTTTCTGGGTCTACCAGCGCTAGAATTTTTTTTTGGGTCTACCAGGGGTAGAATTTTTTTTTTTTTTTTTTTAATTTTTAAAACGTTATTTAGCTCTAGGCGGCGTACAGGGCTCCACAGATGGGTTTGGGTTTGGGTTAGAGTTAGGGGTTGGGTTGGGGTCAACCCAGGCAAAGTGCAGACATGAATATCGGGCACTGGAGGTGATTTTCCTGGGTAAAAGACAGCCATAAACGTCGGCGCGACCAAATACGACGACATACGACCATTCTCAAAAGTGCCCAAAATGCACTAAAATTGGTTTTAAATCAGCACTCATCGATCAAATACAAATATTATATATTTAATACAAATATTTGACCTTTTTAAACATTAAAACCGGGCCCAGGAGGGTGATTTACCCGAAGAAATGACACTTTTGACCTGGCAATTTGACCCTAATTGCAGTAAAAAAAAATGTCCACAGTGTGGCAGAGTTCTGCGGGTTCCATAGCGGCCCAGTGCGTACATTGGAACATGTGGAAAAAGTTGGAAAAATGTTAAAAATGGTCGAAAATGTTTAAAATCAACCCAGGAATAGTGCATTGAAAGCCCGCAGAAAGTTTTGGAAAAGATCGGTAAATTTGGGAAAATGTCAAAAATGGTCGAAAATGTTTAAAATCAACCCAGGAATAGTGCATTGAAAGCCCGCAGAAAGTTTTGGAAAAGATCGGTAAATTTGGGAAAATGTCAAAAATGGTCGAAAATGTTTAAAATTAACCCAGGAATAGTGCATCGAAAGACCGCAGAAATTTTTTCTGGGTCTACCAGCGCTAGAAATTTTTTTTGGGTCTACCAGGGGTAGAATTTTTTTTTTTTTTTTTTATTCTCAAAAGTGCCCAAAATGCACTAAAATTGGTTTTAAATCAGCACTCATCGATCAAATACAAATATTATATATTTAATACAAATATTTGACCTTTTTAAACATTAAAACCGGGCTCAGGAGGGTGATTTACCCGAAGAAATGACACTTTTGACCCGGCAATTTGACCCTAATTGCAGTAAAAAAAAATGTCCACAGTGTGGCAGAGTTCTGCGGGTTCCATAGCGGCCCAGTGCGTACATTGGAACATGTGGAAAAAGTTGGAAAAATGTTAAAAATGGTCGAAAATGGTTAAAATCAACCCAGAAATAGTGCATTGAAAGCCCGCAGAAAGTTTTGGAAAAGATCGGTAAATTTGGGAAAATGTCAAAAATGGTCGAAAATGTTTAAAATCAACCCAGGAATAGTGCATTGAAAGCCCGCAGAAAGTTTTGGAAAAGATCGGTAAATTTGGGAAAATGTCAAAAATGGTCGAAAATGTTTAAAATCAACCCAGGAATAGTGCATTGAAAGCCCGCAGAAAGTTTTGGAAAAGATCGGTAAATTTGGGAAAATGTCAAAAATGGTCAAAAATGTTTAAAATCAACCCAGGAATAGTGCATTGAAAGCCCGCAGAAAGTTTTGGAAAAGATCGGTAAATTTGGGAAAATGTCAAAAATGGTCAAAAATGTTTAAAATCAACCCAGGAATAGTGCATTGAAAGCCCGCAGAAAATTTTGGAAAAGATCGGTAAATTTGGGAAAATGTCAAAAATGGTCGAAAATGTTTAAAATCAACCCAGGAATAGTGCACCGAAAGCCCGCAGAAAGTTTTGGAAAAGATCGGTAAATTTAAATTTAAGCGTTTTTTTTTCTAAGTGTGGAGGGACTTAGAAAAAATCCGCTTAAATTTAAGCGTTTTTTTTCTAAGTGTGGAGGGACTTAGAAAAAATCCGCTTAAATTTAAGCGTTTTTTTTTCTAAGTGTGGAGGGACTTAGAAAAAATCCGCTTAAATTTAAGCGTTTTTTTTCTAAGTGTGGAGGGACTTAGAAAAAATCCGCTTAAATTTAAGCGTTTTTTTTCTAAGTGTGGAGGGACTTAGAAAAAATCCGCTTAAATTTAAGCGTTTTTTTTCTAAGTGTGGAGGGACTTAGAAAAAATCCGCTTAAATTTAAGCGTTTTTTTTCTAAGTGTGGAGGGACTTAGAAAAAATCCGCTTAAATTTAAGCGTTTTTTTTTCTAAGTGTGGAGGGACTTAGAAAAAATCCGCTTAAATTTAAGCGTTTTTTTTCTAAGTGTGGAGGGACTTAGAAAAATTTCTGGAGCTCAGAAATTCAGCGGGGCATCAGCCGACCCAATCCGCTCACGGTGCACTATTCTCGGATCGACTCGGGGCGAACCCCCGCCGATTTTAAAAGTGCTGAAACTCGAAAAATATACGGAGCTCGACGATGAAACCTGGTATCTGTCGATAATAGTGCATCGAAAGCCCGCAGAAAGTTTTGGAAAAAGATCGGTAAATTTGGGAAAATGTCAAAAATGGTCGAAAATGTTTAAAATCAACCCAGGAATAGTGCACCGAAAGCCCGCAGAAAGTTTTGGAAAAGATCGGTAAATTTGGGAAAATGTCAAAAATGGTCGAAAATGTTTAAAATCAACCCAGGAATAGTGCATTGAAAGCCCGCAGAAAGTTTTGGAAAAGATCGGTAAATTTGGGAAAATGTCAAAAATGGTCAAAAATGTTTAAAATCAACCCAGGAATAGTGCATTGAAAGCCCGCAGAAAGTTTTGGAAAAGATCGGTAAATTTGGGAAAATGTCAAAAATGGTCGAAAATGTTTAAAATCAACCCAGGAATAGTGCATTGAAAGCCCGCAGAAAGTTTTGGAAAAGATCGGTAAATTTGGGAAAATGTCAAAAATGGTCGAAAATGTTTAAAATTAACCCAGGAATAGTGCATCGAAAGACCGCAGAAATTTTTTCTGGGTCTACCAGCGCTAGAAATTTTTTTTGGGTCTACCAGGGGTAGAATTTTTTTTTTTTTTTTTTTAATTTTTAAAACGTTATTTAGCTCTAGGCGGCGTACAGGGCTCCACAGATGGGTTTGGGTTTGGGTTTGGGTTAGAGTTAGGGGTTGGGTTGGGGTCAACCCAGGCAAAGTGCAGACATGAATATCGGGCACTGGAGGTGATTTTCCTGGGTAAAAGACAGCCATAAACGTCGGCGCGACCAAATACGACGACATACGACCATTCTCAAAAGTGCCCAAAATGCACTAAAATTGGTTTTAAATCAGCACTCATCGATCAAATACAAATATTATATATTTAATACAAATATTTGACCTTTTTAAACATTAAAACCGGGCCCAGGAGGGTGATTTACCCGAAGAAATGACACTTTTGACCCGGCAATTTGACCCTAATTGCAGTAAAAAAAAATGTCCACAGTGTGGCAGAGTTCTGCGGGTTCCATAGCGGCCCAGTGCGTACATTGGAACATGTGGAAAAAGTTGGAAAAATGTTAAACATGGTCGAAAATGGTTAAAATCAACCCAGAAATAGTGCATTGAAAGCCCGCAGAAAGTTTTGGAAAAGATCGGTAAATTTGGGAAAATGTCAAAAATGGTCGAAAATGTTTAAAATCAACCCAGGAATAGTGCATTGAAAGCCCGCAGAAAGTTTTGGAAAAGATCGGTAAATTTGGGAAAATGTCAAAAATGGTCAAAAATGTTTAAAATCAACCCAGGAATAGTGCATTGAAAGCCCGCAGAAAGTTTTGGAAAAGATCGGTAAATTTGGGAAAATGTCAAAAATGGTCAAAAATGTTTAAAATCAACCCAGGAATAGTGCATTGAAAGCCCGCAGAAAGTTTTGGAAAAGATCGGTAAATTTGGGAAAATGTCAAAAATGGTCGAAAATGTTTAAAATCAACCCAGGAATAGTGCACCGAAAGCCCGCAGAAAGTTTTGGAAAAGATCGGTAAATTTGGGAAAATGTCAAAAATGGTCGAAAATGTTTAAAATCAACCCAGGAATAGTGCATTGAAAGCCCGCAGAAAGTTTTGGAAAAGATCGGTAAATTTGGGAAAATGTCAAAAATGGTCGAAAATGTTTAAAATCAACCCAGGAATAGTGCATTGAAAGCCCGCAGAAAGTTTTGGAAAAGATCGGTAAATTTGGGAAAATGTCAAAAATGGTCGAAAATGTTTAAAATCAACCCAGGAATAGTGCATTGAAAGCCCGCAGAAAGTTTTGGAAAAGATCGGTAAATTTGGGAAAATGTCAAAAATGGTCGAAAATGTTTAAAATTAACCCAGGAATAGTGCATCGAAAGACCGCAGAAATTTTTTCTGGGTCTACCAGCGCTAGAAATTTTTTTTGGGTCTACCAGGGGTAGAATTTTTTTTTTTTTTTTTTTAATTTTTAAAACGTTATTTAGCTCTAGGCGGCGTACAGGGCTCCACAGATGGGTTTGGGTTTGGGTTTGGGTTAGAGTTAGGGGTTGGGTTGGGGTCAACCCAGGCAAAGTGCAGACATGAATATCGGGCACTGGAGGTGATTTTCCTGGGTAAAAGACAGCCATAAACGTCGGCGCGACCAAATACGACGACATACGACCATTCTCAAAAGTGCCCAAAATGCACTAAAATTGGTTTTAAATCAGCACTCATCGATCAAATACAAATATTATATATTTAATACAAATATTTGACCTTTTTAAACATTAAAACCGGGCCCAGGAGGGTGATTTACCCGAAGAAATGCCACTTTTGACCTGGCAATTTGACCCTAATTGCAGTAAAAAAAAATGTCCACAGTGTGGCAGAGTTCTGCGGGTTCCATAGCGGCCCAGTGCGTACATTGGAACATGTGGAAAAAGTTGGAAAAATGTTAAAAATGGTCGAAAATGGTTAAAATCAACCCAGAAATAGTGCATTGAAAGCCCGCAGAAAGTTTTGGAAAAGATCGGTAAATTTGGGAAAATGTCAAAAATGGTCGAAAATGTTTAAAATCAACCCAGGAATAGTGCATTGAAAGCCCGCAGAAAGTTTTGGAAAAGATCGGTAAATTTGGGAAAATGTCAAAAATGGTCGAAAATGTTTAAAATCAACCCAGGAATAGTGCATTGAAAGCCCGCAGAAAGTTTTGGAAAAGATCGGTAAATTTGGGAAAATGTCAAAAATGGTCGAAAATGTTTAAAATCAACCCAGGAATAGTGCATTGAAAGCCCGCAGAAAGTTTTGGAAAAGATCGGTAAATTTGGGAAAATGTCAAAAATGGTCGAAAATGTTTAAAATCAACCCAGGAATAGTGCATTGAAAGCCCGCAGAAAGTTTTGGAAAATATCGGTAAATTTGGGAAAATGTCAAAAATGGTCGAAAATGTTTAAAATCAACCCAGGAATAGTGCATTGAAAGCCCGCAGAAAGTTTTGGAAAAGATCGGTAAATTTGGGAAAATGTCAAAAATGGTCAAAAATGTTTAAAATCAACCCAGGAATAGTGCATTGAAAGCCCGCAGAAAGTTTTGGAAAAGATCGGTATATTTGGGAAAATGTCAAAAATGGTCGAAAATGTTTAAAATCAACTCAGGAATAGTGCATTGAAAGCCCGCAGAAAGTTTTGGAAAAGATCGGTAAATTTGGGAAAATGTCAAAAATGGTCAAAAATGTTTAAAATCAACCCAGGAATAGTGCATTGAAAGCCCGCAGAAAGTTTTGGAAAAGATCGGTAAATTTGGGAAAATGTCAAAAATGGTCGAAAATGTTTAAAATCAACCCAGGAATAGTGCATTGAAAGCCCGCAGAAAGTTTTGGAAAAGATCGGTAAATTTGGGAAAATGTCAAAAATGGTCGAAAATGTTTAAAATCAACCCAGGAATAGTGCATTGAAAGCCCGCAGAAAGTTTTGGAAAAGATCGGTAAATTTGGGAAAATGTCAAAAATGGTCGAAAATGTTTAAAATCAACCCAGGAATAGTGCATTGAAAGCCCGCAGAAAGTTTTGGAAAAGATCGGTATATTTGGGAAAATGTCAAAAATGGTCGAAAATGTTTAAAATCAACCCAGGAATAGTGCACCGAAAGCCCGCAGAAAGTTTTGGAAAAGATCGGTAAATTTAAATTTAAGCGTTTTTTTTCTAAGTGTGGAGGGACTTAGAAAAAATCCGCTTAAATTTAAGCGTTTTTTTTCTAAGTGTGGAGGGACTTAGAAAAAATCCGCTTAAATTTAAGCGTTTTTTTTCTAAGTGTGGAGGGACTTAGAAAAAATCCGCTTAAATTTAAGCGTTTTTTTTCTAAGTGTGGAGGGACTTAGAAAAATTTCTGGAGCTCAGAAATTCAGCGGGGCATCAGCCGACCCAATCCGCTCACGGTGCACTATTCTCGGATCGACTCGGGGCGAACCCCCGCCGATTTTAAAAGTGCTGAAACTCGAAAAATATACGGAGCTCGACGATGAAACCTGGTATCTGTCGATAATAGTGCATCGAAAGCCCGCAGAAAGTTTTGGAAAAAGATCGGTAAATTTGGGAAAATGTCAAAAATGGTCGAAAATGTTTAAAATCAACCCAGGAATAGTGCACCGAAAGCCCGCAGAAAGTTTTGGAAAAGATCGGTAAATTTGGGAAAATGTCAAAAATGGTCGAAAATGTTTAAAATCAACCCAGGAATAGTGCATTGAAAGCCCGCAGAAAGTTTTGGAAAAGATCGGTAAATTTGGGAAAATGTCAAAAATGGTCAAAAATGTTTAAAATCAACCCAGGAATAGTGCATTGAAAGCCCGCAGAAAGTTTTGGAAAAGATCGGTAAATTTGGGAAAATGTCAAAAATGGTCGAAAATGTTTAAAATCAACCCAGGAATAGTGCATTGAAAGCCCGCAGAAAGTTTTGGAAAAGATCGGTAAATTTGGGAAAATGTCAAAAATGGTCGAAAATGTTTAAAATTAACCCAGGAATAGTGCATCGAAAGACCGCAGAAATTTTTTCTGGGTCTACCAGCGCTAGAAATTTTTTTTGGTTCTACCAGGGGTAGAAATTTTTTTTTTTTTTTTAATTTTTAAAACGTTATTTAGCTCTAGGCGGCGTACAGGGCTCCACAGATGGGTTTGGGTTTGGGTTTGGGTTAGAGTTAGGGGTTGGGTTGGGGTCAACCCAGGCAAAGTGCAGACATGAATATCGGGCACTGGAGGTGATTTTCCTGGGTAAAAGACAGCCATAAACGTCGGCGCGACCAAATACGACGACATACGACCATTCTCAAAAGTGCCCAAAATGCACTAAAATTGGTTTTAAATCAGCACTCATCGATCAAATACAAATATTATATATTTAATACAAATATTTGACCTTTTTAAACATTAAAACCGGGCCCAGGAGGGTGATTTACCCGAAGAAATGACACTTTTGACCTGGCAATTTGACCCTAATTGCAGTAAAAAAAAATGTCCACAGTGTGGCAGAGTTCTGCGGGTTCCATAGCGGCCCAGTGCGTACATTGGAACATGTGGAAAAAGTTGGAAAAATGTTAAAAATGGTCGAAAATGGTTAAAATCAACCCAGAAATAGTGCATTGAAAGCCCGCAGAAAGTTTTGGAAAAGATCGGTAAATTTGGGAAAATGTCAAAAATGGTCGAAAATGTTTAAAATCAACCCAGGAATAGTGCATTGAAAGCCCGCAGAAAGTTTTGGAAAAGATCGGTAAATTTGGGAAAATGTCAAAAATGGTCGAAAATGTTTAAAATCAACCCAGGAATAGTGCATTGAAAGCCCGCAGAAAGTTTTGGAAAAGATCGGTAAATTTGGGAAAATGTCAAAAATGGTCGAAAATGTTTAAAATCAACCCAGGAATAGTGCATTGAAAGCCCGCAGAAAGTTTTGGAAAAGATCGGTAAATTTGGGAAAATGTCAAAAATGGTCGAAAATGTTTAAAATCAACCCAGGAATAGTGCATTGAAAGCCCGCAGAAAGTTTTGGAAAAGATCGGTAAATTTGGGAAAATGTCAAAAATGGTCGAAAATGTTTAAAATCAACCCAGGAATAGTGCATTGAAAGCCCGCAGAAAGTTTTGGAAAAGATCGGTAAATTTGGGAAAATGTCAAAAATGGTCAAAAATGTTTAAAATCAACCCAGGAATAGTGCATTGAAAGCCCGCAGAAAGTTTTGGAAAAGATCGGTAAATTTGGGAAAATGTCAAAAATGGTCGAAAATGTTTAAAATCAACCCAGGAATAGTGCATTGAAAGCCCGCAGAAAGTTTTGGAAAAGATCGGTAAATTTGGGAAAATGTCAAAAATGGTCAAAAATGTTTAAAATCAACCCAGGAATAGTGCATTGAAAGCCCGCAGAAAGTTTTGGAAAAGATCGGTAAATTTGGGAAAATGTCAAAAATGGTCGAAAATGTTTAAAATCAACCCAGGAATAGTGCATTGAAAGCCCGCAGAAAGTTTTGGAAAAGATCGGTAAATTTGGGAAAATGTCAAAAATGGTCGAAAATGTTTAAAATTAACCCAGGAATAGTGCATCGAAAGACCGCAGAAATTTTTTCTGGGTCTACCAGCGCTAGAATTTTTTTTTGGGTCTACCAGGGGTAGAATTTTTTTTTTTTTTTTTTTAATTTTTAAAACGTTATTTAGCTCTAGGCGGCGTACAGGGCTCCACAGATGGGTTTGGGTTTGGGTTAGAGTTAGGGGTTGGGTTGGGGTCAACCCAGGCAAAGTGCAGACATGAATATCGGGCACTGGAGGTGATTTTCCTGGGTAAAAGACAGCCATAAACGTCGGCGCGACCAAATACGACGACATACGACCATTCTCAAAAGTGCCCAAAATGCACTAAAATTGGTTTTAAATCAGCACTCATCGATCAAATACAAATATTATATATTTAATACAAATATTTGACCTTTTTAAACATTAAAACCGGGCCCAGGAGGGTGATTTACCCGAAGAAATGACACTTTTGACCTGGCAATTTGACCCTAATTGCAGTAAAAAAAAATGTCCACAGTGTGGCAGAGTTCTGCGGGTTCCATAGCGGCCCAGTGCGTACATTGGAACATGTGGAAAAAGTTGGAAAAATGTTAAAAATGGTCGAAAATGTTTAAAATCAACCCAGGAATAGTGCATTGAAAGCCCGCAGAAAGTTTTGGAAAAGATCGGTAAATTTGGGAAAATGTCAAAAATGGTCGAAAATGTTTAAAATCAACCCAGGAATAGTGCATTGAAAGCCCGCAGAAAGTTTTGGAAAAGATCGGTAAATTTGGGAAAATGTCAAAAATGGTCGAAAATGTTTAAAATTAACCCAGGAATAGTGCATCGAAAGACCGCAGAAATTTTTTCTGGGTCTACCAGCGCTAGAAATTTTTTTTGGGTCTACCAGGGGTAGAATTTTTTTTTTTTTTTTTTTATTCTCAAAAGTGCCCAAAATGCACTAAAATTGGTTTTAAATCAGCACTCATCGATCAAATACAAATATTATATATTTAATACAAATATTTGACCTTTTTAAACATTAAAACCGGGCCCAGGAGGGTGATTTACCCGAAGAAATGACACTTTTGACCCGGCAATTTGACCCTAATTGCAGTAAAAAAAAATGTCCACAGTGTGGCAGAGTTCTGCGGGTTCCATAGCGGCCCAGTGCGTACATTGGAACATGTGGAAAAAGTTGGAAAAATGTTAAAAATGGTCGAAAATGGTTAAAATCAACCCAGAAATAGTGCATTGAAAGCCCGCAGAAAGTTTTGGAAAAGATCGGTAAATTTGGGAAAATGTCAAAAATGGTCGAAAATGTTTAAAATCAACCCAGGAATAGTGCATTGAAAGCCCGCAGAAAGTTTTGGAAAAGATCGGTAAATTTGGGAAAATGTCAAAAATGGTCGAAAATGTTTAAAATCAACCCAGGAATAGTGCATTGAAAGCCCGCAGAAAGTTTTGGAAAAGATCGGTAAATTTGGGAAAATGTCAAAAATGGTCAAAAATGTTTAAAATCAACCCAGGAATAGTGCATTGAAAGCCCGCAGAAAGTTTTGGAAAAGATCGGTAAATTTGGGAAAATGTCAAAAATGGTCGAAAATGTTTAAAATCAACCCAGGAATAGTGCATTGAAAGCCCGCAGAAAGTTTTGGAAAAGATCGGTAAATTTGGGAAAATGTCAAAAATGGTCGAAAATGTTTAAAATCAACCCAGGAATAGTGCATTGAAAGCCCGCAGAAAGTTTTGGAAAAGATCGGTATATTTGGGAAAATGTCAAAAATGGTCGAAAATGTTTAAAATCAACCCAGGAATAGTGCATTGAAAGCCCGCAGAAAGTTTTGGAAAAGATCGGTAAATTTGGGAAAATGTCAAAAATGGTCAAAAATGTTTAAAATCAACCCAGGAATAGTGCATTGAAAGCCCGCAGAAAGTTTTGGAAAAGATCGGTAAATTTGGGAAAATGTCAAAAATGGTCAAAAATGTTTAAAATTAACCCAGGAATAGTGCATCGAAAGACCGCAGAAATTTTTTCTGGGTCTACCAGCGCTAGAAATTTTTTTTGGGTCTACCAGGGGTAGAATTTTTTTTTTTTTTTTTTTTAATTTTTAAAACGTTATTTAGCTCTAGGCGGCGTACAGGGCTCCACAGATGGGTTTGGGTTTGGGTTTGGGTTAGAGTTAGGGGTTGGGTTGGGGTCAACCCAGGCAAAGTGCAGACATGAATATCGGGCACTGGAGGTGATTTTCCTGGGTAAAAGACAGCCATAAACGTCGGCGCGACCAAATACGACGACATACGACCATTCTCAAAAGTGCCCAAAATGCACTAAAATTGGTTTTAAATCAGCACTCATCGATCAAATACAAATATTATATATTTAATACAAATATTTGACCTTTTTAAACATTAAAACCGGGCCCAGGAGGGTGATTTACCCGAAGAAATGACACTTTTGACCTGGCAATTTGACCCTAATTGCAGTAAAAAAAAATGTCCACAGTGTGGCAGAGTTCTGCGGGTTCCATAGCGGCCCAGTGCGTACATTGAAACATGTGGAAAAAGTAGGAAAAATGTTAAACATGGTCGAAAATGGTTAAAATCAACCCAGAAATAGTGCATTGAAAGCCCGCAGAAAGTTTTGGAAAAGATCGGTAAATTTGGGAAAATGTCAAAAATGGTCGAAAATGTTTAAAATCAACCCAGGAATAGTGCATTGAAAGCCCGCAGAAAGTTTTGGAAAAGATCGGTAAATTTGGGAAAATGTCAAAAATGGTCAAAAATGTTTAAAATCAACCCAGGAATAGTGCATTGAAAGCCCGCAGAAAGTTTTGGAAAAGATGGGTAAATTTGGGAAAATGTCAAAAATGGTCGAAAATGTTTAAAATCAACCCAGGAATAGTGCATTGAAAGCCCGCAGAAAGTTTTGGAAAAGATCGGTAAATTTGGGAAAATGTCAAAAATGGTCGAAAATGTTTAAAATCAACCCAGGAATAGTGCATTGAAAGCCCGCAGAAAGTTTTGGAAAAGATCGGTAAATTTGGGAAAATGTCAAAAATGGTCGAAAATGTTTAAAATCAACCCAGGAATAGTGCATTGAAAGCCCGCAGAAAGTTTTGGAAAAGATCGGTAAATTTGGGAAAATGTCAAAAATGGTCGAAAATGTTTAAAATTAACCCAGGAATAGTGCATCGAAAGACCGCAGAAATTTTTTCTGGGTCTACCAGCGCTAGAAATTTTTTTTGGGTCTACCAGGGGTAGAATTTTTTTTTTTTTTTTTTTTAATTTTTAAAACGTTATTTAGCTCTAGGCGGCGTACAGGGCTCCACAGATGGGTTTGGGTTTGGGTTTGGGTTAGAGTTAGGGGTTGGGTTGGGGTCAACCCAGGCAAAGTGCAGACATGAATATCGGGCACTGGAGGTGATTTTCCTGGGTAAAAGACAGCCATAAACGTCGGCGCGACCAAATACGACGACATACGACCATTCTCAAAAGTGCCCAAAATGCACTAAAATTGGTTTTAAATCAGCACTCATCGATCAAATACAAATATTATATATTTAATACAAATATTTGACCTTTTTAAACATTAAAACCGGGCCCAGGAGGGTGATTTACCCGAAGAAATGACACTTTTGACCTGGCAATTTGACCCTAATTGCAGTAAAAAAAAATGTCCACAGTGTGGCAGAGTTCTGCGGGTTCCATAGCGGCCCAGTGCGTACATTGGAACATGTGGAAAAAGTTGGAAAAATGTTAAAAATGGTCGAAAATGTTTAAAATCAACCCAGGAATAGTGCATTGAAAGCCCGCAGAAAGTTTTGGAAAAGATCGGTAAATTTGGGAAAATGTCAAAAATGGTCGAAAATGTTTAAAATCAACCCAGGAATAGTGCATTGAAAGCCCGCAGAAAGTTTTGGAAAAGATCGGTAAATTTGGGAAAATGTCAAAAATGGTCGAAAATGTTTAAAATTAACCCAGGAATAGTGCATCGAAAGACCGCAGAAATTTTTTCTGGGTCTACCAGCGCTAGAAATTTTTTTTGGGTCTACCAGGGGTAGAATTTTTTTTTTTTTTTTTTTATTCTCAAAAGTGCCCAAAATGCACTAAAATTGGTTTTAAATCAGCACTCATCGATCAAATACAAATATTATATATTTAATACAAATATTTGACCTTTTTAAACATTAAAACCGGGCCCAGGAGGGTGATTTACCCGAAGAAATGACACTTTTGACCCGGCAATTTGACCCTAATTGCAGTAAAAAAAAATGTCCACAGTGTGGCAGAGTTCTGCGGGTTCCATAGCGGCCCAGTGCGTACATTGGAACATGTGGAAAAAGTTGGAAAAATGTTAAAAATGGTCGAAAATGGTTAAAATCAACCCAGAAATAGTGCATTGAAAGCCCGCAGAAAGTTTTGGAAAAGATCGGTAAATTTGGGAAAATGTCAAAAATGGTCGAAAATGTTTAAAATCAACCCAGGAATAGTGCATTGAAAGCCCGCAGAAAGTTTTGGAAAAGATCGGTAAATTTGGGAAAATGTCAAAAATGGTCGAAAATGTTTAAAATCAACCCAGGAATAGTGCATTGAAAGCCCGCAGAAAGTTTTGGAAAAGATCGGTAAATTTGGGAAAATGTCAAAAATGGTCAAAAATGTTTAAAATCAACCCAGGAATAGTGCATTGAAAGCCCGCAGAAAGTTTTGGAAAAGATCGGTAAATTTGGGAAAATGTCAAAAATGGTCGAAAATGTTTAAAATCAACCCAGGAATAGTGCATTGAAAGCCCGCAGAAAGTTTTGGAAAAGATCGGTAAATTTGGGAAAATGTCAAAAATGGTCGAAAATGTTTAAAATCAACCCAGGAATAGTGCATTGAAAGCCCGCAGAAAGTTTTGGAAAAGATCGGTATATTTGGGAAAATGTCAAAAATGGTCGAAAATGTTTAAAATCAACCCAGGAATAGTGCATTGAAAGCCCGCAGAAAGTTTTGGAAAAGATCGGTAAATTTGGGAAAATGTCAAAAATGGTCAAAAATGTTTAAAATCAACCCAGGAATAGTGCATTGAAAGCCCGCAGAAAGTTTTGGAAAAGATCGGTAAATTTGGGAAAATGTCAAAAATGGTCAAAAATGTTTAAAATTAACCCAGGAATAGTGCATCGAAAGACCGCAGAAATTTTTTCTGGGTCTACCAGCGCTAGAAATTTTTTTTGGGTCTACCAGGGGTAGAATTTTTTTTTTTTTTTTTTTTAATTTTTAAAACGTTATTTAGCTCTAGGCGGCGTACAGGGCTCCACAGATGGGTTTGGGTTTGGGTTTGGGTTAGAGTTAGGGGTTGGGTTGGGGTCAACCCAGGCAAAGTGCAGACATGAATATCGGGCACTGGAGGTGATTTTCCTGGGTAAAAGACAGCCATAAACGTCGGCGCGACCAAATACGACGACATACGACCATTCTCAAAAGTGCCCAAAATGCACTAAAATTGGTTTTAAATCAGCACTCATCGATCAAATACAAATATTATATATTTAATACAAATATTTGACCTTTTTAAACATTAAAACCGGGCCCAGGAGGGTGATTTACCCGAAGAAATGACACTTTTGACCTGGCAATTTGACCCTAATTGCAGTAAAAAAAAATGTCCACAGTGTGGCAGAGTTCTGCGGGTTCCATAGCGGCCCAGTGCGTACATTGAAACATGTGGAAAAAGTTGGAAAAATGTTAAACATGGTCGAAAATGGTTAAAATCAACCCAGAAATAGTGCATTGAAAGCCCGCAGAAAGTTTTGGAAAAGATCGGTAAATTTGGGAAAATGTCAAAAATGGTCGAAAATGTTTAAAATCAACCCAGGAATAGTGCATTGAAAGCCCGCAGAAAGTTTTGGAAAAGATCGGTAAATTTGGGAAAATGTCAAAAATGGTCAAAAATGTTTAAAATCAACCCAGGAATAGTGCATTGAAAGCCCGCAGAAAGTTTTGGAAAAGATGGGTAAATTTGGGAAAATGTCAAAAATGGTCGAAAATGTTTAAAATCAACCCAGGAATAGTGCATTGAAAGCCCGCAGAAAGTTTTGGAAAAGATCGGTAAATTTGGGAAAATGTCAAAAATGGTCGAAAATGTTTAAAATCAACCCAGGAATAGTGCATTGAAAGCCCGCAGAAAGTTTTGGAAAAGATCGGTAAATTTGGGAAAATGTCAAAAATGGTCGAAAATGTTTAAAATCAACCCAGGAATAGTGCATTGAAAGCCCGCAGAAAGTTTTGGAAAAGATCGGTAAATTTGGGAAAATGTCAAAAATGGTCGAAAATGTTTAAAATTAACCCAGGAATAGTGCATCGAAAGACCGCAGAAATTTTTTCTGGGTCTACCAGCGCTAGAAATTTTTTTTGGGTCTACCAGGGGTAGAATTTTTTTTTTTTTTTTTTTTAATTTTTAAAACGTTATTTAGCTCTAGGCGGCGTACAGGGCTCCACAGATGGGTTTGGGTTTGGGTTTGGGTTAGAGTTAGGGGTTGGGTTGGGGTCAACCCAGGCAAAGTGCAGACATGAATATCGGGCACTGGAGGTGATTTTCCTGGGTAAAAGACAGCCATAAACGTCGGCGCGACCAAATACGACGACATACGACCATTCTCAAAAGTGCCCAAAATGCACTAAAATTGGTTTTAAATCAGCACTCATCGATCAAATACAAATATTATATATTTAATACAAATATTTGACCTTTTTAAACATTAAAACCGGGCCCAGGAGGGTGATTTACCCGAAGAAATGCCACTTTTGACCTGGCAATTTGACCCTAATTGCAGTAAAAAAAAATGTCCACAGTGTGGCAGAGTTCTGCGGGTTCCATAGCGGCCCAGTGCGTACATTGGAACATGTGGAAAAAGTTGGAAAAATGTTAAAAATGGTCGAAAATGGTTAAAATCAACCCAGAAATAGTGCATTGAAAGCCCGCAGAAAGTTTTGGAAAAGATCGGTAAATTTGGGAAAATGTCAAAAATGGTCGAAAATGTTTAAAATCAACCCAGGAATAGTGCATTGAAAGCCCGCAGAAAGTTTTGGAAAAGATCGGTAAATTTGGGAAAATGTCAAAAATGGTCGAAAATGTTTAAAATCAACCCAGGAATAGTGCATTGAAAGCCCGCAGAAAGTTTTGGAAAAGATCGGTAAATTTGGGAAAATGTCAAAAATGGTCGAAAATGTTTAAAATCAACCCAGGAATAGTGCATTGAAAGCCCGCAGAAAGTTTTGGAAAATATCGGTAAATTTGGGAAAATGTCAAAAATGGTCGAAAATGTTTAAAATCAACCCAGGAATAGTGCATTGAAAGCCCGCAGAAAGTTTTGGAAAAGATCGGTAAATTTGGGAAAATGTCAAAAATGGTCGAAAATGTTTAAAATCAACCCAGGAATAGTGCATTGAAAGCCCGCAGAAAGTTTTGGAAAAGATCGGTAAATTTGGGAAAATGTCAAAAATGGTCAAAAATGTTTAAAATCAACCCAGGAATAGTGCATTGAAAGCCCGCAGAAAGTTTTGGAAAAGATCGGTATATTTGGGAAAATGTCAAAAATGGTCGAAAATGTTTAAAATCAACCCAGGAATAGTGCATTGAAAGCCCGCAGAAAGTTTTGGAAAAGATCGGTAAATTTGGGAAAATGTCAAAAATGGTCAAAAATGTTTAAAATCAACCCAGGAATAGTGCATTGAAAGCCCGCAGAAAGTTTTGGAAAAGATCGGTAAATTTGGGAAAATGTCAAAAATGGTCGAAAATGTTTAAAATCAACCCAGGAATAGTGCATTGAAAGCCCGCAGAAAGTTTTGGAAAAGATCGGTAAATTTGGGAAAATGTCAAAAATGGTCAAAAATGTTTAAAATCAACCCAGGAATAGTGCATTGAAAGCCCGCAGAAAGTTTTGGAAAAGATCGGTAAATTTGGGAAAATGTCAAAAATGGTCGAAAATGTTTAAAATCAACCCAGGAATAGTGCATTGAAAGCCCGCAGAAAGTTTTGGAAAAGATCGGTAAATTTGGGAAAATGTCAAAAATGGTCGAAAATGTTTAAAATCAACCCAGGAATAGTGCATTGAAAGCCCGCAGAAAGTTTTGGAAAAGATCGGTAAATTTGGGAAAATGTCAAAAATGGTCGAAAATGTTTAAAATCAACCCAGGAATAGTGCATTGAAAGCCCGCAGAAAGTTTTGGAAAAGATCGGTATATTTGGGAAAATGTCAAAAATGGTCGAAAATGTTTAAAATCAACCCAGGAATAGTGCACCGAAAGCCCGCAGAAAGTTTTGGAAAAGATCGGTAAATTTAAATTTAAGCGTTTTTTTTCTAAGTGTGGAGGGACTTAGAAAAAATCCGCTTAAATTTAAGCGTTTTTTTTCTAAGTGTGGAGGGACTTAGAAAAAATCCGCTTAAATTTAAGCGTTTTTTTTCTAAGTGTGGAGGGACTTAGAAAAAATCCGCTTAAATTTAAGCGTTTTTTTTCTAAGTGTGGAGGGACTTAGAAAAATTTCTGGAGCTCAGAAATTCAGCGGGGCATCAGCCGACCCAATCCGCTCACGGTGCACTATTCTCGGATCGACTCGGGGCGAACCCCCGCCGATTTTAAAAGTGCTGAAACTCGAAAAATATACGGAGCTCGACGATGAAACCTGGTATCTGTCGATAATAGTGCATCGAAAGCCCGCAGAAAGTTTTGGAAAAAGATCGGTAAATTTGGGAAAATGTCAAAAATGGTCGAAAATGTTTAAAATCAACCCAGGAATAGTGCACCGAAAGCCCGCAGAAAGTTTTGGAAAAGATCGGTAAATTTGGGAAAATGTCAAAAATGGTCGAAAATGTTTAAAATCAACCCAGGAATAGTGCATTGAAAGCCCGCAGAAAGTTTTGGAAAAGATCGGTAAATTTGGGAAAATGTCAAAAATGGTCAAAAATGTTTAAAATCAACCCAGGAATAGTGCATTGAAAGCCCGCAGAAAGTTTTGGAAAAGATCGGTAAATTTGGGAAAATGTCAAAAATGGTCGAAAATGTTTAAAATCAACCCAGGAATAGTGCATTGAAAGCCCGCAGAAAGTTTTGGAAAAGATCGGTAAATTTGGGAAAATGTCAAAAATGGTCGAAAATGTTTAAAATTAACCCAGGAATAGTGCATCGAAAGACCGCAGAAATTTTTTCTGGGTCTACCAGCGCTAGAAATTTTTTTTGGGTCTACCAGGGGTAGAATTTTTTTTTTTTTTTTTTAATTTTTAAAACGTTATTTAGCTCTAGGCGGCGTACAGGGCTCCACAGATGTGTTTGGGTTTGGGTTAGAGTTAGGGGTTGGGTTGGGGTCAACCCAGGCAAAGTGCAGACATGAATATCGGGCACTGGAGGTGATTTTCCTGGGTAAAAGACAGCCATAAACGTCGGCGCGACCAAATACGACGACATACGACCATTCTCAAAAGTGCCCAAAATGCACTAAAATTGGTTTTAAATCAGCACTCATCGATCAAATACAAATATTATATATTTAATACAAATATTTGACCTTTTTAAACATTAAAACCGGGCCCAGGAGGGTGATTTACCCGAAGAAATGACACTTTTGACCCGGCAATTTGACCCTAATTGCAGTAAAAAAAAATGTCCACAGTGTGGCAGAGTTCTGCGGGTTCCATAGCGGCCCAGTGCGTACATTGGAACATGTGGAAAAAGTTGGAAAAATGTTAAAAATGGTCGAAAATGGTTAAAATCAACCCAGAAATAGTGCATTGAAAGCCCGCAGAAAGTTTTGGAAAAGATCGGTAAATTTGGGAAAATGTCAAAAATGGTCGAAAATGTTTAAAATCAACCCAGGAATAGTGCATTGAAAGCCCGCAGAAAGTTTTGGAAAAGATCGGTAAATTTGGGAAAATGTCAAAAATGGTCGAAAATGTTTAAAATCAACCCAGGAATAGTGCATTGAAAGCCCGCAGAAAGTTTTGGAAAAGATCGGTAAATTTGGGAAAATGTCAAAAATGGTCAAAAATGTTTAAAATCAACCCAGGAATAGTGCATTGAAAGCCCGCAGAAAGTTTTGGAAAAGATCGGTAAATTTGGGAAAATGTCAAAAATGGTCGAAAATGTTTAAAATCAACCCAGGAATAGTGCATTGAAAGCCCGCAGAAAGTTTTGGAAAAGATCGGTAAATTTGGGAAAATGTCAAAAATGGTCGAAAATGTTTAAAATCAACCCAGGAATAGTGCATTGAAAGCCCGCAGAATTTTTTTCTGGGTCTACCAGCGCTAGAAATTTTTTTTGGGTCTACCAGGGGTAGAAATTTTTTTTTTTTTTTTTTTAATTTTTAAAACGTTATTTAGCTCTAGGCGGCGTACAGGGCTCCACAGATGGGTTTGGGTTTGGGTTTGGGTTAGAGTTAGGGGTTGGGTTGGGGTCAACCCAGGCAAAGTGCAGACATGAATATCGGGCACTGGAGGTGATTTTCCTGGGTAAAAGACAGCCATAAACGTCGGCGCGACCAAATACGACGACATACGACCATTCTCAAAAGTGCCCAAAATGCACTAAAATTGGTTTTAAATCAGCACTCATCGATCAAATACAAATATTATATATTTAATACAAATATTTGACCTTTTTAAACATTAAAACCGGGCCCAGGAGGGTGATTTACCCGAAGAAATGACACTTTTGACCCGGCAATTTGACCCTAATTGCAGTAAAAAAAAATGTCCACAGTGTGGCAGAGTTCTGCGGGTTCCATAGCGGCCCAGTGCGTACATTGGAACATGTGGAAAAAGTTGGAAAAATGTTAAAAATGGTCGAAAATGGTTAAAATCAACCCAGAAATAGTGCATTGAAAGCCCGCAGAAAGTTTTGGAAAAGATCGGTAAATTTGGGAAAATGTCAAAAATGGTCAAAAATGTTTAAAATCAACCCAGGAATAGTGCATTGAAAGCCCGCAGAAAGTTTTGGAAAAGATCGGTAAATTTGGGAAAATGTCAAAAATGGTCGAAAATGTTTAAAATCAACCCAGGAATAGTGCATTGAAAGCCCGCAGAAAGTTTTGGAAAAGATCGGTAAATTTGGGAAAATGTCAAAAATGGTCGAAAATGTTTAAAATCAACCCAGGAATAGTGCATTGAAAGCCCGCAGAAAGTTTTGGAAAAGATCGGTAAATTTGGGAAAATGTCAAAAATGGTCGAAAATGTTTAAAATCAACCCAGGAATAGTGCATTGAAAGCCCGCAGAAAGTTTTGGAAAAGATCGGTAAATTTGGGAAAATGTCAAAAATGGTCGAAAATGTTTAAAATCAACCCAGGAATAGTGCATTGAAAGCCCGCAGAAAGTTTTGGAAAAGATCGGTAAATTTGGGAAAATGTCAAAAATGGTCGAAAATGTTTAAAATCAACCCAGGAATAGTGCATTGAAAGCCCGCAGAAAGTTTTGGAAAAGATCGGTAAATTTGGGAAAATGTCAAAAATGGTCAAAAATGTTTAAAATCAACCCAGGAATAGTGCATTGAAAGCCCGCAGAAAGTTTTGGAAAAGATCGGTATATTTGGGAAAATGTCAAAAATGGTCGAAAATGTTTAAAATCAACCCAGGAATAGTGCATTGAAAGCCCGCAGAAAGTTTTGGAAAAGATCGGTAAATTTGGGAAAATGTCAAAAATGGTCAAAAATGTTTAAAATCAACCCAGGAATAGTGCATTGAAAGCCCGCAGAAAGTTTTGGAAAAGATCGGTAAATTTGGGAAAATGTCAAAAATGGTCGAAAATGTTTAAAATCAACCCAGGAATAGTGCATTGAAAGCCCGCAGAAAGTTTTGGAAAAGATCGGTAAATTTGGGAAAATGTCAAAAATGGTCAAAAATGTTTAAAATCAACCCAGGAATAGTGCATTGAAAGCCCGCAGAAAGTTTTGGAAAAGATCGGTATATTTGGGAAAATGTCAAAAATGGTCGAAAATGTTTAAAATCAACCCAGGAATAGTGCATTGAAAGCCCGCAGAAAGTTTTGGAAAAGATCGGTAAATTTGGGAAAATGTCAAAAATGGTCAAAAATGTTTAAAATCAACCCAGGAATAGTGCATTGAAAGCCCGCAGAAAGTTTTGGAAAAGATCGGTAAATTTGGGAAAATGTCAAAAATGGTCGAAAATGTTTAAAATCAACCCAGGAATAGTGCATTGAAAGCCCGCAGAAAGTTTTGGAAAAGATCGGTAAATTTGGGAAAATGTCAAAAATGGTCGAAAATGTTTAAAATCAACCCAGGAATAGTGCATTGAAAGCCCGCAGAAAGTTTTGGAAAAGATCGGTAAATTTGGGAAAATGTCAAAAATGGTCAAAAATGTTTAAAATCAACCCAGGAATAGTGCATTGAAAGCCCGCAGAAAGTTTTGGAAAAGATCGGTAAATTTGGGAAAATGTCAAAAATGGTCGAAAATGTTTAAAATCAACCCAGGAATAGTGCATTGAAAGCCCGCAGAAAGTTTTGGAAAAGATCGGTAAATTTGGGAAAATGTCAAAAATGGTCAAAAATGTTTAAAATCAACCCAGGAATAGTGCATTGAAAGCCCGCAGAAAGTTTTGGAAAAGATCGGTATATTTGGGAAAATGTCAAAAATGGTCGAAAATGTTTAAAATCAACCCAGGAATAGTGCATTGAAAGCCCGCAGAAAGTTTTGGAAAAGATCGGTAAATTTGGGAAAATGTCAAAAATGGTCAAAAATGTTTAAAATCAACCCAGGAATAGTGCATTGAAAGCCCGCAGAAAGTTTTGGAAAAGATCGGTAAATTTGGGAAAATGTCAAAAATGGTCAAAAATGTTTAAAATCAACCCAGGAATAGTGCATTGAAAGCCCGCAGAAAGTTTTGGAAAAGATCGGTAAATTTGGGAAAATGTCAAAAATGGTCGAAAATGTTTAAAATCAACCCAGGAATAGTGCATTGAAAGCCCGCAGAAAGTTTTGGAAAAGATCGGTAAATTTGGGAAAATGTCAAAAATGGTCGAAAATGTTTAAAATTAACCCAGGAATAGTGCATCGAAAGACCGCAGAAATTTTTTCTGGGTCTACCAGCGCTAGAAATTTTTTCTGGGTCTACCAGCGCTAGAAATTTTTTTTGGGTCTACCAGGGGTAGAATTTTTTTTTTTTTTTTTTAATTTTTAAAACGTTATTTAGCTCTAGGCGGCGTACAGGGCTCCACAGATGGGTTTGGGTTTGGGTTTGGGTTAGAGTTAGGGGTTGGGTTGGGGTCAACCCAGGCAAAGTGCAGACATGAATATCGGGCACTGGAGGTGATTTTCCTGGGTAAAAGACAGCCATAAACGTCGGCGCGACCAAATACGACGACATACGACCATTCTCAAAAGTGCCCAAAATGCACTAAAATTGGTTTTAAATCAGCACTCATCGATCAAATACAAATATTATATATTTAATACAAATATTTGACCTTTTTAAACATTAAAACCGGGCCCAGGAGGGTGATTTACCCGAAGAAATGACACTTTTGACCCGGCAATTTGACCCTAATTGCAGTAAAAAAAAATGTCCACAGTGTGGCAGAGTTCTGCGGGTTCCATAGCGGCCCAGTGCGTACATTGGAACATGTGGAAAAAGTTGGAAAAATGTTAAACATGGTCGAAAATGGTTAAAATCAACCCAGAAATAGTGCATTGAAAGCCCGCAGAAAGTTTTGGAAAAGATCGGTAAATTTGGGAAAATGTCAAAAATGGTCGAAAATGTTTAAAATCAACCCAGGAATAGTGCATTGAAAGCCCGCAGAAAGTTTTGGAAAAGATCGGTAAATTTGGGAAAATGTCAAAAATGGTCAAAAATGTTTAAAATCAACCCAGGAATAGTGCATTGAAAGCCCGCAGAAAGTTTTGGAAAAGATCGGTAAATTTGGGAAAATGTCAAAAATGGTCGAAAATGTTTAAAATCAACCCAGGAATAGTGCATTGAAAGCCCGCAGAAAGTTTTGGAAAAGATCGGTAAATTTGGGAAAATGTCAAAAATGGTCAAAAATGTTTAAAATCAACCCAGGAATAGTGCATTAAAAGCCCGCAGAAAGTTTTGGAAAAGATCGGTAAATTTGGGAAAATGTCAAAAATGGTCGAAAATGTTTAAAATCAACCCAGGAATAGTGCACCGAAAGCCCGCAGAAAGTTTTGGAAAAGATCGGTAAATTTAAATTTAAGCGTTTTTTTTCTAAGTGTGGAGGGACTTAGAAAAAATCCGCTTAAATTTAAGCGTTTTTTTTCTAAGTGTGGAGGGACTTAGAAAAAATCCGCTTAAATTTAAGCGTTTTTTTTCTAAGTGTGGAGGGACTTAGAAAAAATCCGCTTAAATTTAAGCGTTTTTTTTCTAAGTGTGGAGGGACTTAGAAAAAATCCGCTTAAATTTAAGCGTTTTTTTTCTAAGTGTGGAGGGACTTAGAAAAAATCCGCTTAAATTTAAGCGTTTTTTTTCTAAGTGTGGAGGGACTTAGAAAAAATCCGCTTAAATTTAAGCGTTTTTTTTCTAAGTGTGGAGGGACTTAGAAAAATTTCTGGAGCTCAGAAATTCAGCGGGGCATCAGCCGACCCAATCCGCTCACGGTGCACTATTCTCGGATCGACTCGGGGCGAACCCCCGCCGATTTTAAAAGTGCTGAAACTCGAAAAATATACGGAGCTCGACGATGAAACCTGGTATCTGTCGATAATAGTGCATCGAAAGCCCGCAGAAAGTTTTGGAAAAAGATCGGTAAATTTGGGAAAATGTCAAAAATGGTCGAAAATGTTTAAAATCAACCCAGGAATAGTGCACCGAAAGCCCGCAGAAAGTTTTGGAAAAGATCGGTAAATTTGGGAAAATGTCAAAAATGGTCGAAAATGTTTAAAATCAACCCAGGAATAGTGCATTGAAAGCCCGCAGAAAGTTTTGGAAAAGATCGGTAAATTTGGGAAAATGTCAAAAATGGTCAAAAATGTTTAAAATCAACCCAGGAATAGTGCATTGAAAGCCCGCAGAAAGTTTTGGAAAAGATCGGTAAATTTGGGAAAATGTCAAAAATGGTCGAAAATGTTTAAAATCAACCCAGGAATAGTGCATTGAAAGCCCGCAGAAAGTTTTGGAAAAGATCGGTAAATTTGGGAAAATGTCAAAAATGGTCGAAAATGTTTAAAATCAACCCAGGAATAGTGCATTGAAAGCCCGCAGAAAGTTTTGGAAAAGATCGGTAAATTTGGGAAAATGTCAAAAATGGTCGAAAATGTTTAAAATTAACCCAGGAATAGTGCATCGAAAGACCGCAGAAATTTTTTCTGGGTCTACCAGCGCTAGAAATTTTTTTTGGGTCTACCAGGGGTAGAATTTTTTTTTTTTTTTTTTTAATTTTTAAAACGTTATTTAGCTCTAGGCGGCGTACAGGGCTCCACAGATGGGTTTGGGTTTGGGTTTGGGTTAGAGTTAGGGGTTGG
The DNA here is from genome assembly GCF_051989625.1 of Stigmatopora argus. Lineage (NCBI taxonomy): Eukaryota > Metazoa > Chordata > Actinopteri > Syngnathiformes > Syngnathidae > Stigmatopora > Stigmatopora argus. Next base: position 555,180 of record NW_027520045.1, read on the forward strand.
GTTGGGGTCAACCCAGGCAAAGTGCAGACATGAATATCGGGCACTGGAGGTGATTTTCCTGGGTAAAAGACAGCCATAAACGTCGGCGCGACCAAATACGACGACATACGACCATTCTCAAAAGTGCCCAAAATGCACTAAAATTGGTTTTAAATCAGCACTCATCGATCAAATACAAATATTATATATTTAATACAAATATTTGACCTTTTTAAACATTAAAACCGGGCCCAGGAGGGTGATTTACCCGAAGAAATGCCACTTTTGACCTGGCAATTTGACCCTAATTGCAGTAAAAAAAAATGTCCACAGTGTGGCAGAGTTCTGCGGGTTCCATAGCGGCCCAGTGCGTACATTGGAACATGTGGAAAAAGTTGGAAAAATGTTAAAAATGGTCGAAAATGGTTAAAATCAACCCAGAAATAGTGCATTGAAAGCCCGCAGAAAGTTTTGGAAAAGATCGGTAAATTTGGGAAAATGTCAAAAATGGTCGAAAATGTTTAAAATCAACCCAGGAATAGTGCATTGAAAGCCCGCAGAAAGTTTTGGAAAAGATCGGTAAATTTGGGAAAATGTCAAAAATGGTCGAAAATGTTTAAAATCAACCCAGGAATAGTGCATTGAAAGCCCGCAGAAAGTTTTGGAAAAGATCGGTAAATTTGGGAAAATGTCAAAAATGGTCGAAAATGTTTAAAATCAACCCAGGAATAGTGCATTGAAAGCCCGCAGAAAGTTTTGGAAAATATCGGTAAATTTGGGAAAATGTCAAAAATGGTCGAAAATGTTTAAAATCAACCCAGGAATAGTGCATTGAAAGCCCGCAGAAAGTTTTGGAAAAGATCGGTAAATTTGGGAAAATGTCAAAAATGGTCGAAAATGTTTAAAATCAACCCAGGAATAGTGCATTGAAAGCCCGCAGAAAGTTTTGGAAAAGATCGGTAAATTTGGGAAAATGTCAAAAATGGTCAAAAATGTTTAAAATCAACCCAGGAATAGTGCATTGAAAGCCCGCAGAAAGTTTTGGAAAAGATCGGTATATTTGGGAAAATGTCAAAAATGGTCGAAAATGTTTAAAATCAACCCAGGAATAGTGCATTGAAAGCCCGCAGAAAGTTTTGGAAAAGATCGGTAAATTTGGGAAAATGTCAAAAATGGTCAAAAATGTTTAAAATCAACCCAGGAATAGTGCATTGAAAGCCCGCAGAAAGTTTTGGAAAAGATCGGTAAATTTGGGAAAATGTCAAAAATGGTCGAAAATGTTTAAAATCAACCCAGGAATAGTGCATTGAAAGCCCGCAGAAAGTTTTGGAAAAGATCGGTAAATTTGGGAAAATGTCAAAAATGGTCAAAAATGTTTAAAATCAACCCAGGAATAGTGCATTGAAAGCCCGCAGAAAGTTTTGGAAAAGATCGGTAAATTTGGGAAAATGTCAAAAATGGTCGAAAATGTTTAAAATCAACCCAGGAATAGTGCATTGAAAGCCCGCAGAAAGTTTTGGAAAAGATCGGTAAATTTGGGAAAATGTCAAAAATGGTCGAAAATGTTTAAAATCAACCCAGGAATAGTGCATTGAAAGCCCGCAGAAAGTTTTGGAAAAGATCGGTAAATTTAAATTTAAGCGTTTTTTTTCTAAGTGTGGAGGGACTTAGAAAAAATCCGCTTAAATTTAAGCGTTTTTTTTCTAAGTGTGGAGGGACTTAGAAAAAATCCGCTTAAATTTAAGCGTTTTTTTTCTAAGTGTGGAGGGACTTAGAAAAAATCCGCTTAAATTTAAGCGTTTTTTTTCTAAGTGTGGAGGGACTTAGAAAAATTTCTGGAGCTCAGAAATTCAGCGGGGCATCAGCCGACCCAATCCGCTCACGGTGCACTATTCTCGGATCGACTCGGGGCGAACCCCCGCCGATTTTAAAAGTGCTGAAACTCGAAAAATATACGGAGCTCGACGATGAAACCTGGTATCTGTCGATAATAGTGCATCGAAAGCCCGCAGAAAGTTTTGGAAAAAGATCGGTAAATTTGGGAAAATGTCAAAAATGGTCGAAAATGTTTAAAATCAACCCAGGAATAGTGCACCGAAAGCCCGCAGAAAGTTTTGGAAAAGATCGGTAAATTTGGGAAAATGTCAAAAATGGTCGAAAATGTTTAAAATCAACCCAGGAATAGTGCATTGAAAGCCCGCAGAAAGTTTTGGAAAAGATCGGTAAATTTGGGAAAATGTCAAAAATGGTCAAAAATGTTTAAAATCAACCCAGGAATAGTGCATTGAAAGCCCGCAGAAAGTTTTGGAAAAGATCGGTAAATTTGGGAAAATGTCAAAAATGGTCGAAAATGTTTAAAATCAACCCAGGAATAGTGCATTGAAAGCCCGCAGAAAGTTTTGGAAAAGATCGGTAAATTTGGGAAAATGTCAAAAATGGTCGAAAATGTTTAAAATTAACCCAGGAATAGTGCATCGAAAGACCGCAGAAATTTTTTCTGGGTCTACCAGCGCTAGAAATTTTTTTTGGGTCTACCAGGGGTAGAATTTTTTTTTTTTTTTTTTTAATTTTTAAAACGTTATTTAGCTCTAGGCGGCGTACAGGGCTCCACAGATGTGTTTGGGTTTGGGTTAGAGTTAGGGGTTGGGTTGGGGTCAACCCAGGCAAAGTGCAGACATGAATATCGGGCACTGGAGGTGATTTTCCTGGGTAAAAGACAGCCATAAACGTCGGCGCGACCAAATACGACGACATACGACCATTCTCAAAAGTGCCCAAAATGCACTAAAATTGGTTTTAAATCAGCACTCATCGATCAAATACAAATATTATATATTTAATACAAATATTTGACCTTTTTAAACATTAAAACCGGGCCCAGGAGGGTGATTTACCCGAAGAAATGACACTTTTGACCCGGCAATTTGACCCTAATTGCAGTAAAAAAAAATGTCCACAGTGTGGCAGAGTTCTGCGGGTTCCATAGCGGCCCAGTGCGTACATTGGAACATGTGGAAAAAGTTGGAAAAATGTTAAAAATGGTCGAAAATGGTTAAAATCAACCCAGAAATAGTGCATTGAAAGCCCGCAGAAAGTTTTGGAAAAGATCGGTAAATTTGGGAAAATGTCAAAAATGGTCGAAAATGTTTAAAATCAACCCAGGAATAGTGCATTGAAAGCCCGCAGAAAGTTTTGGAAAAGATCGGTAAATTTGGGAAAATGTCAAAAATGGTCGAAAATGTTTAAAATCAACCCAGGAATAGTGCATTGAAAGCCCGCAGAAAGTTTTGGAAAAGATCGGTAAATTTGGGAAAATGTCAAAAATGGTCAAAAATGTTTAAAATCAACCCAGGAATAGTGCATTGAAAGCCCGCAGAAAGTTTTGGAAAAGATCGGTAAATTTGGGAAAATGTCAAAAATGGTCGAAAATGTTTAAAATCAACCCAGGAATAGTGCATTGAAAGCCCGCAGAAAGTTTTGGAAAAGATCGGTAAATTTGGGAAAATGTCAAAAATGGTCGAAAATGTTTAAAATCAACCCAGGAATAGTGCATTGAAAGCCCGCAGAATTTTTTTCTGGGTCTACCAGCGCTAGAAATTTTTTTTGGGTCTACCAGGGGTAGAAATTTTTTTTTTTTTTTTTTTAATTTTTAAAACGTTATTTAGCTCTAGGCGGCGTACAGGGCTCCACAGATGGGTTTGGGTTTGGGTTTGGGTTAGAGTTAGGGGTTGGGTTGGGGTCAACCCAGGCAAAGTGCAGACATGAATATCGGGCACTGGAGGTGATTTTCCTGGGTAAAAGACAGCCATAAACGTCGGCGCGACCAAATACGACGACATACGACCATTCTCAAAAGTGCCCAAAATGCACTAAAATTGGTTTTAAATCAGCACTCATCGATCAAATACAAATATTATATATTTAATACAAATATTTGACCTTTTTAAACATTAAAACCGGGCCCAGGAGGGTGATTTACCCGAAGAAATGACACTTTTGACCCGGCAATTTGACCCTAATTGCAGTAAAAAAAAATGTCCACAGTGTGGCAGAGTTCTGCGGGTTCCATAGCGGCCCAGTGCGTACATTGGAACATGTGGAAAAAGTTGGAAAAATGTTAAAAATGGTCGAAAATGGTTAAAATCAACCCAGAAATAGTGCATTGAAAGCCCGCAGAAAGTTTTGGAAAAGATCGGTAAATTTGGGAAAATGTCAAAAATGGTCAAAAATGTTTAAAATCAACCCAGGAATAGTGCATTGAAAGCCCGCAGAAAGTTTTGGAAAAGATCGGTAAATTTGGGAAAATGTCAAAAATGGTCGAAAATGTTTAAAATCAACCCAGGAATAGTGCATTGAAAGCCCGCAGAAAGTTTTGGAAAAGATCGGTAAATTTGGGAAAATGTCAAAAATGGTCGAAAATGTTTAAAATCAACCCAGGAATAGTGCATTGAAAGCCCGCAGAAAGTTTTGGAAAAGATCGGTAAATTTGGGAAAATGTCAAAAATGGTCGAAAATGTTTAAAATCAACCCAGGAATAGTGCATTGAAAGCCCGCAGAAAGTTTTGGAAAAGATCGGTAAATTTGGGAAAATGTCAAAAATGGTCGAAAATGTTTAAAATCAACCCAGGAATAGTGCATTGAAAGCCCGCAGAAAGTTTTGGAAAAGATCGGTAAATTTGGGAAAATGTCAAAAATGGTCGAAAATGTTTAAAATCAACCCAGGAATAGTGCATTGAAAGCCCGCAGAAAGTTTTGGAAAAGATCGGTAAATTTGGGAAAATGTCAAAAATGGTCAAAAATGTTTAAAATCAACCCAGGAATAGTGCATTGAAAGCCCGCAGAAAGTTTTGGAAAAGATCGGTATATTTGGGAAAATGTCAAAAATGGTCGAAAATGTTTAAAATCAACCCAGGAATAGTGCATTGAAAGCCCGCAGAAAGTTTTGGAAAAGATCGGTAAATTTGGGAAAATGTCAAAAATGGTCAAAAATGTTTAAAATCAACCCAGGAATAGTGCATTGAAAGCCCGCAGAAAGTTTTGGAAAAGATCGGTAAATTTGGGAAAATGTCAAAAATGGTCGAAAATGTTTAAAATCAACCCAGGAATAGTGCATTGAAAGCCCGCAGAAAGTTTTGGAAAAGATCGGTAAATTTGGGAAAATGTCAAAAATGGTCAAAAATGTTTAAAATCAACCCAGGAATAGTGCATTGAAAGCCCGCAGAAAGTTTTGGAAAAGATCGGTATATTTGGGAAAATGTCAAAAATGGTCGAAAATGTTTAAAATCAACCCAGGAATAGTGCATTGAAAGCCCGCAGAAAGTTTTGGAAAAGATCGGTAAATTTGGGAAAATGTCAAAAATGGTCAAAAATGTTTAAAATCAACCCAGGAATAGTGCATTGAAAGCCCGCAGAAAGTTTTGGAAAAGATCGGTAAATTTGGGAAAATGTCAAAAATGGTCGAAAATGTTTAAAATCAACCCAGGAATAGTGCATTGAAAGCCCGCAGAAAGTTTTGGAAAAGATCGGTAAATTTGGGAAAATGTCAAAAATGGTCGAAAATGTTTAAAATCAACCCAGGAATAGTGCATTGAAAGCCCGCAGAAAGTTTTGGAAAAGATCGGTAAATTTGGGAAAATGTCAAAAATGGTCAAAAATGTTTAAAATCAACCCAGGAATAGTGCATTGAAAGCCCGCAGAAAGTTTTGGAAAAGATCGGTAAATTTGGGAAAATGTCAAAAATGGTCGAAAATGTTTAAAATCAACCCAGGAATAGTGCATTGAAAGCCCGCAGAAAGTTTTGGAAAAGATCGGTAAATTTGGGAAAATGTCAAAAATGGTCAAAAATGTTTAAAATCAACCCAGGAATAGTGCATTGAAAGCCCGCAGAAAGTTTTGGAAAAGATCGGTATATTTGGGAAAATGTCAAAAATGGTCGAAAATGTTTAAAATCAACCCAGGAATAGTGCATTGAAAGCCCGCAGAAAGTTTTGGAAAAGATCGGTAAATTTGGGAAGAAAATGTCAAAAATGGTCAAAAATGTTTAAAATCAACCCAGGAATAGTGCATTGAAAGCCCGCAGAAAGTTTTGGAAAAGATCGGTAAATTTGGGAAAATGTCAAAAATGGTCAAAAATGTTTAAAATCAACCCAGGAATAGTGCATTGAAAGCCCGCAGAAAGTTTTGGAAAAGATCGGTAAATTTGGGAAAATGTCAAAAATGGTCGAAAATGTTTAAAATCAACCCAGGAATAGTGCATTGAAAGCCCGCAGAAAGTTTTGGAAAAGATCGGTAAATTTGGGAAAATGTCAAAAATGGTCGAAAATGTTTAAAATTAACCCAGGAATAGTGCATCGAAAGACCGCAGAAATTTTTTCTGGGTCTACCAGCGCTAGAAATTTTTTCTGGGTCTACCAGCGCTAGAAATTTTTTTTGGGTCTACCAGGGGTAGAATTTTTTTTTTTTTTTTTTTAATTTTTAAAACGTTATTTAGCTCTAGGCGGCGTACAGGGCTCCACAGATGGGTTTGGGTTTGGGTTTGGGTTAGAGTTAGGGGTTGGGTTGGGGTCAACCCAGGCAAAGTGCAGACATGAATATCGGGCACTGGAGGTGATTTTCCTGGGTAAAAGACAGCCATAAACGTCGGCGCGACCAAATACGACGACATACGACCATTCTCAAAAGTGCCCAAAATGCACTAAAATTGGTTTTAAATCAGCACTCATCGATCAAATACAAATATTATATATTTAATACAAATATTTGACCTTTTTAAACATTAAAACCGGGCCCAGGAGGGTGATTTACCCGAAGAAATGACACTTTTGACCCGGCAATTTGACCCTAATTGCAGTAAAAAAAAATGTCCACAGTGTGGCAGAGTTCTGCGGGTTCCATAGCGGCCCAGTGCGTACATTGGAACATGTGGAAAAAGTTGGAAAAATGTTAAACATGGTCGAAAATGGTTAAAATCAACCCAGAAATAGTGCATTGAAAGCCCGCAGAAAGTTTTGGAAAAGATCGGTAAATTTGGGAAAATGTCAAAAATGGTCGAAAATGTTTAAAATCAACCCAGGAATAGTGCATTGAAAGCCCGCAGAAAGTTTTGGAAAAGATCGGTAAATTTGGGAAAATGTCAAAAATGGTCAAAAATGTTTAAAATCAACCCAGGAATAGTGCATTGAAAGCCCGCAGAAAGTTTTGGAAAAGATCGGTAAATTTGGGAAAATGTCAAAAATGGTCGAAAATGTTTAAAATCAACCCAGGAATAGTGCATTGAAAGCCCGCAGAAAGTTTTGGAAAAGATCGGTAAATTTGGGAAAATGTCAAAAATGGTCAAAAATGTTTAAAATCAACCCAGGAATAGTGCATTGAAAGCCCGCAGAAAGTTTTGGAAAAGATCGGTAAATTTGGGAAAATGTCAAAAATGGTCGAAAATGTTTAAAATCAACCCAGGAATAGTGCACCGAAAGCCCGCAGAAAGTTTTGGAAAAGATCGGTAAATTTAAATTTAAGCGTTTTTTTTCTAAGTGTGGAGGGACTTAGAAAAAATCCGCTTAAATTTAAGCGTTTTTTTTCTAAGTGTGGAGGGACTTAGAAAAAATCCGCTTAAATTTAAGCGTTTTTTTTTCTAAGTGTGGAGGGACTTAGAAAAAATCCGCTTAAATTTAAGCGTTTTTTTTCTAAGTGTGGAGGGACTTAGAAAAAATCCGCTTAAATTTAAGCGTTTTTTTTTCTAAGTGTGGAGGGACTTAGAAAAAATCCGCTTAAATTTAAGCGTTTTTTTTCTAAGTGTGGAGGGACTTAGAAAAAATCCGCTTAAATTTAAGCGTTTTTTTTCTAAGTGTGGAGGGACTTAGAAAAATTTCTGGAGCTCAGAAATTCAGCGGGGCATCAGCCGACCCAATCCGCTCACGGTGCACTATTCTCGGATCGACTCGGGGCGAACCCCCGCCGATTTTAAAAGTGCTGAAACTCGAAAAATATACGGAGCTCGACGATGAAACCTGGTATCTGTCGATAATAGTGCATCGAAAGCCCGCAGAAAGTTTTGGAAAAAGATCGGTAAATTTGGGAAAATGTCAAAAATGGTCGAAAATGTTTAAAATCAACCCAGGAATAGTGCACCGAAAGCCCGCAGAAAGTTTTGGAAAAGATCGGTAAATTTGGGAAAATGTCAAAAATGGTCGAAAATGTTTAAAATCAACCCAGGAATAGTGCATTGAAAGCCCGCAGAAAGTTTTGGAAAAGATCGGTAAATTTGGGAAAATGTCAAAAATGGTCAAAAATGTTTAAAATCAACCCAGGAATAGTGCATTGAAAGCCCGCAGAAAGTTTTGGAAAAGATCGGTAAATTTGGGAAAATGTCAAAAATGGTCGAAAATGTTTAAAATCAACCCAGGAATAGTGCATTGAAAGCCCGCAGAAAGTTTTGGAAAAGATCGGTAAATTTGGGAAAATGTCAAAAATGGTCGAAAATGTTTAAAATCAACCCAGGAATAGTGCATTGAAAGCCCGCAGAAAGTTTTGGAAAAGATCGGTAAATTTGGGAAAATGTCAAAAATGGTCGAAAATGTTTAAAATTAACCCAGGAATAGTGCATCGAAAGACCGCAGAAATTTTTTCTGGGTCTACCAGCGCTAGAAATTTTTTTTGGGTCTACCAGGGGTAGAAATTTTTTTTTTTTTTTTTTAATTTTTAAAACGTTATTTAGCTCTAGGCGGCGTACAGGGCTCCACAGATGGGTTTGGGTTTGGGTTTGGGTTAGAGTTAGGGGTTGGGTTGGGGTCAACCCAGGCAAAGTGCAGACATGAATATCGGGCACTGGAGGTGATTTTCCTGGGTAAAAGACAGCCATAAACGTCGGCGCGACCAAATACGACGACATACGACCATTCTCAAAAGTGCCCAAAATGCACTAAAATTGGTTTTAAATCAGCACTCATCGATCAAATACAAATATTATATATTTAATACAAATATTTGACCTTTTTAAACATTAAAACCGGGCCCAGGAGGGTGATTTACCCGAAGAAATGCCACTTTTGACCTGGCAATTTGACCCTAATTGCAGTAAAAAAAAATGTCCACAGTGTGGCAGAGTTCTGCGGGTTCCATAGCGGCCCAGTGCGTACATTGGAACATGTGGAAAAAGTTGGAAAAATGTTAAAAATGGTCGAAAATGGTTAAAATCAACCCAGAAATAGTGCATTGAAAGCCCGCAGAAAGTTTTGGAAAAGATCGGTAAATTTGGGAAAATGTCAAAAATGGTCGAAAATGTTTAAAATCAACCCAGGAATAGTGCATTGAAAGCCCGCAGAAAGTTTTGGAAAAGATCGGTAAATTTGGGAAAATGTCAAAAATGGTCGAAAATGTTTAAAATCAACCCAGGAATAGTGCATTGAAAGCCCGCAGAAAGTTTTGGAAAAGATCGGTAAATTTGGGAAAATGTCAAAAATGGTCGAAAATGTTTAAAATCAACCCAGGAATAGTGCATTGAAAGCCCGCAGAAAGTTTTGGAAAAGATCGGTAAATTTGGGAAAATGTCAAAAATGGTCAAAAATGTTTAAAATCAACCCAGGAATAGTGCATTGAAAGCCCGCAGAAAGTTTTGGAAAAGATCGGTATATTTGGGAAAATGTCAAAAATGGTCGAAAATGTTTAAAATCAACCCAGGAATAGTGCATTGAAAGCCCGCAGAAAGTTTTGGAAAAGATCGGTAAATTTGGGAAAATGTCAAAAATGGTCAAAAATGTTTAAAATCAACCCAGGAATAGTGCATTGAAAGCCCGCAGAAAGTTTTGGAAAAGATCGGTAAATTTGGGAAAATGTCAAAAATGGTCGAAAATGTTTAAAATCAACCCAGGAATAGTGCATTGAAAGCCCGCAGAAAGTTTTGGAAAAGATCGGTAAATTTGGGAAAATGTCAAAAATGGTCGAAAATGTTTAAAATCAACCCAGGAATAGTGCATTGAAAGCCCGCAGAAAGTTTTGGAAAAGATCGGTAAATTTGGGAAAATGTCAAAAATGGTCGAAAATGTTTAAAATCAACCCAGGAATAGTGCATTGAAAGCCCGCAGAAAGTTTTGGAAAAGATCGGTAAATTTGGGAAAATGTCAAAAATGGTCGAAAATGTTTAAAATCAACCCAGGAATAGTGCATTGAAAGCCCGCAGAAAGTTTTGGAAAAGATCGGTAAATTTGGGAAAATGTCAAAAATGGTCGAAAATGTTTAAAATCAACCCAGGAATAGTGCATTGAAAGCCCGCAGAAAGTTTTGGAAAAGATCGGTAAATTTGGGAAAATGTCAAAAATGGTCAAAAATGTTTAAAATCAACCCAGGAATAGTGCATTGAAAGCCCGCAGAAAGTTTTGGAAAAGATCGGTATATTTGGGAAAATGTCAAAAATGGTCGAAAATGTTTAAAATCAACCCAGGAATAGTGCATTGAAAGCCCGCAGAAAGTTTTGGAAAAGATCGGTAAATTTGGGAAAATGTCAAAAATGGTCAAAAATGTTTAAAATCAACCCAGGAATAGTGCATTGAAAGCCCGCAGAAAGTTTTGGAAAAGATCGGTAAATTTGGGAAAATGTCAAAAATGGTCGAAAATGTTTAAAATCAACCCAGGAATAGTGCATTGAAAGCCCGCAGAAAGTTTTGGAAAAGATCGGTAAATTTGGGAAAATGTCAAAAATGGTCGAAAATGTTTAAAATCAACCCAGGAATAGTGCATTGAAAGCCCGCAGAAAGTTTTGGAAAAGATCGGTAAATTTGGGAAAATGTCAAAAATGGTCGAAAATGTTTAAAATCAACCCAGGAATAGTGCATTGAAAGCCCGCAGAAAGTTTTGGAAAATATCGGTAAATTTGGGAAAATGTCAAAAATGGTCGAAAATGTTTAAAATCAACCCAGGAATAGTGCATTGAAAGCCCGCAGAAAGTTTTGGAAAAGATCGGTAAATTTGGGAAAATGTCAAAAATGGTCGAAAATGTTTAAAATCAACCCAGGAATAGTGCATTGAAAGCCCGCAGAAAGTTTTGGAAAAGATCGGTAAATTTGGGAAAATGTCAAAAATGGTCAAAAATGTTTAAAATCAACCCAGGAATAGTGCATTGAAAGCCCGCAGAAAGTTTTGGAAAAGATCGGTATATTTGGGAAAATGTCAAAAATGGTCGAAAATGTTTAAAATCAACCCAGGAATAGTGCATTGAAAGCCCGCAGAAAGTTTTGGAAAAGATCGGTAAATTTGGGAAAATGTCAAAAATGGTCAAAAATGTTTAAAATCAACCCAGGAATAGTGCATTGAAAGCCCGCAGAAAGTTTTGGAAAAGATCGGTAAATTTGGGAAAATGTCAAAAATGGTCGAAAATGTTTAAAATCAACCCAGGAATAGTGCATTGAAAGCCCGCAGAAAGTTTTGGAAAAGATCGGTAAATTTGGGAAAATGTCAAAAATGGTCAAAAATGTTTAAAATCAACCCAGGAATAGTGCATTGAAAGCCCGCAGAAAGTTTTGGAAAAGATCGGTATATTTGGGAAAATGTCAAAAATGGTCGAAAATGTTTAAAATCAACCCAGGAATAGTGCATTGAAAGCCCGCAGAAAGTTTTGGAAAAGATCGGTAAATTTGGGAAAATGTCAAAAATGGTCAAAAATGTTTAAAATCAACCCAGGAATAGTGCATTGAAAGCCCGCAGAAAGTTTTGGAAAAGATCGGTAAATTTGGGAAAATGTCAAAAATGGTCGAAAATGTTTAAAATTAACCCAGGAATAGTGCATCGAAAGACCGCAGAAATTTTTTCTGGGTCTACCAGCGCTAGAAATTTTTTCTGGGTCTACCAGCGCTAGAAATTTTTTTTGGGTCTACCAGGGGTAGAATTTTTTTTTTTTTTTTTTTAATTTTTAAAACGTTATTTAGCTCTAGGCGGCGTACAGGGCTCCACAGATGGGTTTGGGTTTGGGTTTGGGTTAGAGTTAGGGGTTGGGTTGGGGTCAACCCAGGCAAAGTGCAGACATGAATATCGGGCACTGGAGGTGATTTTCCTGGGTAAAAGACAGCCATAAACGTCGGCGCGACCAAATACGACGACATACGACCATTCTCAAAAGTGCCCAAAATGCACTAAAATTGGTTTTAAATCAGCACTCATCGATCAAATACAAATATTATATATTTAATACAAATATTTGACCTTTTTAAACATTAAAACCGGGCCCAGGAGGGTGATTTACCCGAAGAAATGACACTTTTGACCCGGCAATTTGACCCTAATTGCAGTAAAAAAAAATGTCCACAGTGTGGCAGAGTTCTGCGGGTTCCATAGCGGCCCAGTGCGTACATTGGAACATGTGGAAAAAGTTGGAAAAATGTTAAACATGGTCGAAAATGGTTAAAATCAACCCAGAAATAGTGCATTGAAAGCCCGCAGAAAGTTTTGGAAAAGATCGGTAAATTTGGGAAAATGTCAAAAATGGTCGAAAATGTTTAAAATCAACCCAGGAATAGTGCATTGAAAGCCCGCAGAAAGTTTTGGAAAAGATCGGTAAATTTGGGAAAATGTCAAAAATGGTCAAAAATGTTTAAAATCAACCCAGGAATAGTGCATTGAAAGCCCGCAGAAAGTTTTGGAAAAGATCGGTAAATTTGGGAAAATGTCAAAAATGGTCGAAAATGTTTAAAATCAACCCAGGAATAGTGCATTGAAAGCCCGCAGAAAGTTTTGGAAAAGATCGGTAAATTTGGGAAAATGTCAAAAATGGTCAAAAATGTTTAAAATCAACCCAGGAATAGTGCATTGAAAGCCCGCAGAAAGTTTTGGAAAAGATCGGTAAATTTGGGAAAATGTCAAAAATGGTCGAAAATGTTTAAAATCAACCCAGGAATAGTGCACCGAAAGCCCGCAGAAAGTTTTGGAAAAGATCGGTAAATTTAAATTTAAGCGTTTTTTTTCTAAGTGTGGAGGGACTTAGAAAAAATCCGCTTAAATTTAAGCGTTTTTTTTCTAAGTGTGGAGGGACTTAGAAAAAATCCGCTTAAATTTAAGCGTTTTTTTTCTAAGTGTGGAGGGACTTAGAAAAAATCCGCTTAAATTTAAGCGTTTTTTTTCTAAGTGTGGAGGGACTTAGAAAAAATCCGCTTAAATTTAAGCGTTTTTTTTCTAAGTGTGGAGGGACTTAGAAAAAATCCGCTTAAATTTAAGCGTTTTTTTTCTAAGTGTGGAGGGACTTAGAAAAAATCCGCTTAAATTTAAGCGTTTTTTTTCTAAGTGTGGAGGGACTTAGAAAAATTTCTGGAGCTCAGAAATTCAGCGGGGCATCAGCCGACCCAATCCGCTCACGGTGCACTATTCTCGGATCGACTCGGGGCGAACCCCCGCCGATTTTAAAAGTGCTGAAACTCGAAAAATATACGGAGCTCGACGATGAAACCTGGTATCTGTCGATAATAGTGCATCGAAAGCCCGCAGAAAGTTTTGGAAAAAGATCGGTAAATTTGGGAAAATGTCAAAAATGGTCGAAAATGTTTAAAATCAACCCAGGAATAGTGCACCGAAAGCCCGCAGAAAGTTTTGGAAAAGATCGGTAAATTTGGGAAAATGTCAAAAATGGTCGAAAATGTTTAAAATCAACCCAGGAATAGTGCATTGAAAGCCCGCAGAAAGTTTTGGAAAAGATCGGTAAATTTGGGAAAATGTCAAAAATGGTCAAAAATGTTTAAAATCAACCCAGGAATAGTGCATTGAAAGCCCGCAGAAAGTTTTGGAAAAGATCGGTAAATTTGGGAAAATGTCAAAAATGGTCGAAAATGTTTAAAATCAACCCAGGAATAGTGCATTGAAAGCCCGCAGAAAGTTTTGGAAAAGATCGGTAAATTTGGGAAAATGTCAAAAATGGTCGAAAATGTTTAAAATCAACCCAGGAATAGTGCATTGAAAGCCCGCAGAAAGTTTTGGAAAAGATCGGTAAATTTGGGAAAATGTCAAAAATGGTCGAAAATGTTTAAAATTAACCCAGGAATAGTGCATCGAAAGACCGCAGAAATTTTTTCTGGGTCTACCAGCGCTAGAAATTTTTTTTGGGTCTACCAGGGGTAGAAATTTTTTTTTTTTTTTTTTAATTTTTAAAACGTTATTTAGCTCTAGGCGGCGTACAGGGCTCCACAGATGGGTTTGGGTTTGGGTTTGGGTTAGAGTTAGGGGTTGGGTTGGGGTCAACCCAGGCAAAGTGCAGACATGAATATCGGGCACTGGAGGTGATTTTCCTGGGTAAAAGACAGCCATAAACGTCGGCGCGACCAAATACGACGACATACGACCATTCTCAAAAGTGCCCAAAATGCACTAAAATTGGTTTTAAATCAGCACTCATCGATCAAATACAAATATTATATATTTAATACAAATATTTGACCTTTTTAAACATTAAAACCGGGCCCAGGACGGTGATTTACCCGAAGAAATGCCACTTTTGACCTGGCAATTTGACCCTAATTGCAGTAAAAAAAAATGTCCACAGTGTGGCAGAGTTCTGCGGGTTCCATAGCGGCCCAGTGCGTACATTGGAACATGTGGAAAAAGTTGGAAAAATGTTAAAAATGGTCGAAAATGGTTAAAATCAACCCAGAAATAGTGCATTGAAAGCCCGCAGAAAGTTTTGGAAAAGATCGGTAAATTTGGGAAAATGTCAAAAATGGTCGAAAATGTTTAAAATCAACCCAGGAATAGTGCATTGAAAGCCCGCAGAAAGTTTTGGAAAAGATCGGTAAATTTGGGAAAATGTCAAAAATGGTCGAAAATGTTTAAAATCAACCCAGGAATAGTGCATTGAAAGCCCGCAGAAAGTTTTGGAAAAGATCGGTAAATTTGGGAAAATGTCAAAAATGGTCGAAAATGTTTAAAATCAACCCAGGAATAGTGCATTGAAAGCCCGCAGAAAGTTTTGGAAAAGATCGGTAAATTTGGGAAAATGTCAAAAATGGTCAAAAATGTTTAAAATCAACCCAGGAATAGTGCATTGAAAGCCCGCAGAAAGTTTTGGAAAAGATCGGTATATTTGGGAAAATGTCAAAAATGGTCGAAAATGTTTAAAATCAACCCAGGAATAGTGCATTGAAAGCCCGCAGAAAGTTTTGGAAAAGATCGGTAAATTTGGGAAAATGTCAAAAATGGTCAAAAATGTTTAAAATCAACCCAGGAATAGTGCATTGAAAGCCCGCAGAAAGTTTTGGAAAAGATCGGTAAATTTGGGAAAATGTCAAAAATGGTCGAAAATGTTTAAAATCAACCCAGGAATAGTGCATTGAAAGCCCGCAGAAAGTTTTGGAAAAGATCGGTAAATTTGGGAAAATGTCAAAAATGGTCGAAAATGTTTAAAATCAACCCAGGAATAGTGCATTGAAAGCCCGCAGAAAGTTTTGGAAAAGATCGGTAAATTTGGGAAAATGTCAAAAATGGTCGAAAATGTTTAAAATCAACCCAGGAAGAGTGCATTGAAAGCCCGCAGAAAGTTTTGGAAAAGATCGGTAAATTTGGGAAAATGTCAAAAATGGTCGAAAATGTTTAAAATCAACCCAGGAATAGTGCATTGAAAGCCCGCAGAAAGTTTTGGAAAAGATCGGTAAATTTGGGAAAATGTCAAAAATGGTCGAAAATGTTTAAAATCAACCCAGGAATAGTGCATTGAAAGCCCGCAGAAAGTTTTGGAAAAGATCGGTAAATTTGGGAAAATGTCAAAAATGGTCAAAAATGTTTAAAATCAACCCAGGAATAGTGCATTGAAAGCCCGCAGAAAGTTTTGGAAAAGATCGGTATATTTGGGAAAATGTCAAAAATGGTCGAAAATGTTTAAAATCAACCCAGGAATAGTGCATTGAAAGCCCGCAGAAAGTTTTGGAAAAGATCGGTAAATTTGGGAAAATGTCAAAAATGGTCAAAAATGTTTAAAATCAACCCAGGAATAGTGCATTGAAAGCCCGCAGAAAGTTTTGGAAAAGATCGGTAAATTTGGGAAAATGTCAAAAATGGTCGAAAATGTTTAAAATCAACCCAGGAATAGTGCATTGAAAGCCCGCAGAAAGTTTTGGAAAAGATCGGTAAATTTGGGAAAATGTCAAAAATGGTCGAAAATGTTTAAAATCAACCCAGGAATAGTGCATTGAAAGCCCGCAGAAAGTTTTGGAAAAGATCGGTAAATTTGGGAAAATGTCAAAAATGGTCGAAAATGTTTAAAATCAACCCAGGAATAGTGCATTGAAAGCCCGCAGAAAGTTTTGGAAAATATCGGTAAATTTGGGAAAATGTCAAAAATGGTCGAAAATGTTTAAAATCAACCCAGGAATAGTGCATTGAAAGCCCGCAGAAAGTTTTGGAAAAGATCGGTAAATTTGGGAAAATGTCAAAAATGGTCGAAAATGTTTAAAATCAACCCAGGAATAGTGCATTGAAAGCCCGCAGAAAGTTTTGGAAAAGATCGGTAAATTTGGGAAAATGTCAAAAATGGTCAAAAATGTTTAAAATCAACCCAGGAATAGTGCATTGAAAGCCCGCAGAAAGTTTTGGAAAAGATCGGTATATTTGGGAAAATGTCAAAAATGGTCGAAAATGTTTAAAATCAACCCAGGAATAGTGCATTGAAAGCCCGCAGAAAGTTTTGGAAAAGATCGGTAAATTTGGGAAAATGTCAAAAATGGTCAAAAATGTTTAAAATCAACCCAGGAATAGTGCATTGAAAGCCCGCAGAAAGTTTTGGAAAAGATCGGTAAATTTGGGAAAATGTCAAAAATGGTCGAAAATGTTTAAAATCAACCCAGGAATAGTGCATTGAAAGCCCGCAGAAAGTTTTGGAAAAGATCGGTAAATTTGGGAAAATGTCAAAAATGGTCAAAAATGTTTAAAATCAACCCAGGAATAGTGCATTGAAAGCCCGCAGAAAGTTTTGGAAAAGATCGGTATATTTGGGAAAATGTCAAAAATGGTCGAAAATGTTTAAAATCAACCCAGGAATAGTGCATTGAAAGCCCGCAGAAAGTTTTGGAAAAGATCGGTAAATTTGGGAAAATGTCAAAAATGGTCAAAAATGTTTAAAATCAACCCAGGAATAGTGCATTGAAAGCCCGCAGAAAGTTTTGGAAAAGATCGGTAAATTTGGGAAAATGTCAAAAATGGTCGAAAATGTTTAAAATCAACCCAGGAATAGTGCATTGAAAGCCCGCAGAAAGTTTTGGAAAAGATCGGTAAATTTGGGAAAATGTCAAAAATGGTCGAAAATGTTTAAAATCAACCCAGGAATAGTGCATTGAAAGCCCGCAGAAAGTTTTGGAAAAGATCGGTAAATTTGGGAAAATGTCAAAAATGGTCAAAAATGTTTAAAATCAACCCAGGAATAGTGCATTGAAAGCCCGCAGAAAGTTTTGGAAAAGATCGGTAAATTTGGGAAAATGTCAAAAATGGTCGAAAATGTTTAAAATCAACCCAGGAATAGTGCATTGAAAGCCCGCAGAAAGTTTTGGAAAAGATCGGTAAATTTGGGAAAATGTCAAAAATGGTCAAAAATGTTTAAAATCAACCCAGGAATAGTGCATTGAAAGCCCGCAGAAAGTTTTGGAAAAGATCGGTATATTTGGGAAAATGTCAAAAATGGTCGAAAATGTTTAAAATCAACCCAGGAATAGTGCATTGAAAGCCCGCAGAAAGTTTTGGAAAAGATCGGTAAATTTGGGAAAATGTCAAAAATGGTCAAAAATGTTTAAAATCAACCCAGGAATAGTGCATTGAAAGCCCGCAGAAAGTTTTGGAAAAGATCGGTAAATTTGGGAAAATGTCAAAAATGGTCGAAAATGTTTAAAATCAACCCAGGAATAGTGCATTGAAAGCCCGCAGAAAGTTTTGGAAAAGATCGGTAAATTTGGGAAAATGTCAAAAATGGTCAAAAATGTTTAAAATCAACCCAGGAATAGTGCATTGAAAGCCCGCAGAAAGTTTTGGAAAAGATCGGTAAATTTGGGAAAATGTCAAAAATGGTCGAAAATGTTTAAAATCAACCCAGGAATAGTGCATTGAAAGCCCGCAGAAAGTTTTGGAAAAGATCGGTAAATTTGGGAAAATGTCAAAAATGGTCGAAAATGTTTAAAATCAACCCAGGAATAGTGCATTGAAAGCCCGCAGAAAGTTTTGGAAAAGATCGGTAAATTTGGGAAAATGTCAAAAATGGTCGAAAATGTTTAAAATTAACCCAGGAATAGTGCATTGAAAGCCCGCAGAAAGTTTTGGAAAAGATCGGTAAATTTGGGAAAATGTCAAAAATGGTCAAAAATGTTTAAAATCAACCCAGGAATAGTGCATTGAAAGCCCGCAGAAAGTTTTGGAAAAGATCGGTAAATTTGGGAAAATGTCAAAAATGGTCGAAAATGTTTAAAATCAACCCAGGAATAGTGCATTGAAAGCCCGCAGAAAGTTTTGGAAAAGATCGGTAAATTTGGGAAAATGTCAAAAATGGTCGAAAATGTTTAAAATCAACCCAGGAATAGTGCATTGAAAGCCCGCAGAAAGTTTTGGAAAAGATCGGTAAATTTGGGAAAATGTCAAAAATGGTCAAAAATGTTTAAAATCAACCCAGGAATAGTGCATTGAAAGCCCGCAGAAAGTTTTGGAAAAGATCGGTAAATTTGGGAAAATGTCAAAAATGGTCGAAAATGTTTAAAATCAACCCAGGAATAGTGCATTGAAAGCCCGCAGAAAGTTTTGGAAAAGATCGGTAAATTTGGGAAAATGTCAAAAATGGTCAAAAATGTTTAAAATCAACCCAGGAATAGTGCATTGAAAGCCCGCAGAAAGTTTTGGAAAAGATCGGTATATTTGGGAAAATGTCAAAAATGGTCGAAAATGTTTAAAATCAACCCAGGAATAGTGCATTGAAAGCCCGCAGAAAGTTTTGGAAAAGATCGGTAAATTTGGGAAAATGTCAAAAATGGTCAAAAATGTTTAAAATCAACCCAGGAATAGTGCATTGAAAGCCCGCAGAAAGTTTTGGAAAAGATCGGTAAATTTGGGAAAATGTCAAAAATGGTCGAAAATGTTTAAAATTAACCCAGGAATAGTGCATCGAAAGACCGCAGAAATTTTTTCTGGGTCTACCAGCGCTAGAAATTTTTTTTGGGTCTACCAGGGGTAGAATTTTTTTTTTTTTTTTTTTAATTTTTAAAACGTTATTTAGCTCTAGGCGGCGTACAGGGCTCCACAGATGGGTTTGGGTTTGGGTTTGGGTTAGAGTTAGGGGTTGGGTTGGGGTCAACCCAGGCAAAGTGCAGACATGAATATCGGGCACTGGAGGTGATTTTCCTGGGTAAAAGACAGCCATAAACGTCGGCGCGACCAAATACGACGACATACGACCATTCTCAAAAGTGCCCAAAATGCACTAAAATTGGTTTTAAATCAGCACTCATCGATCAAATACAAATATTATATATTTAATACAAATATTTGACCTTTTTAAACATTAAAACCGGGCCCAGGAGGGTGATTTACCCGAAGAAATGACACTTTTGACCCGGCAATTTGACCCTAATTGCAGTAAAAAAAAATGTCCACAGTGTGGCAGAGTTCTGCGGGTTCCATAGCGGCCCAGTGCGTACATTGGAACATGTGGAAAAAGTTGGAAAAATGTTAAACATGGTCGAAAATGGTTAAAATCAACCCAGAAATAGTGCATTGAAAGCCCGCAGAAAGTTTTGGAAAAGATCGGTAAATTTGGGAAAATGTCAAAAATGGTCGAAAATGTTTAAAATCAACCCAGGAATAGTGCATTGAAAGCCCGCAGAAAGTTTTGGAAAAGATCGGTAAATTTGGGAAAATGTCAAAAATGGTCAAAAATGTTTAAAATCAACCCAGGAATAGTGCATTGAAAGCCCGCAGAAAGTTTTGGAAAAGATCGGTAAATTTGGGAAAATGTCAAAAATGGTCGAAAATGTTTAAAATCAACCCAGGAATAGTGCATTGAAAGCCCGCAGAAAGTTTTGGAAAAGATCGGTAAATTTGGGAAAATGTCAAAAATGGTCAAAAATGTTTAAAATCAACCCAGGAATAGTGCATTGAAAGCCCGCAGAAAGTTTTGGAAAAGATCGGTAAATTTGGGAAAATGTCAAAAATGGTCGAAAATGTTTAAAATCAACCCAGGAATAGTGCATTGAAAGCCCGCAGAAAGTTTTGGAAAATATCGGTAAATTTGGGAAAATGTCAAAAATGGTCGAAAATGTTTAAAATCAACCCAGGAATAGTGCATTGAAAGCCCGCAGAAAGTTTTGGAAAAGATCGGTAAATTTGGGAAAATGTCAAAAATGGTCGAAAATGTTTAAAATCAACCCAGGAATAGTGCATTGAAAGCCCGCAGAAAGTTTTGGAAAAGATCGGTAAATTTGGGAAAATGTCAAAAATGGTCAAAAATGTTTAAAATCAACCCAGGAATAGTGCATTGAAAGCCCGCAGAAAGTTTTGGAAAAGATCGGTATATTTGGGAAAATGTCAAAAATGGTCGAAAATGTTTAAAATCAACCCAGGAATAGTGCATTGAAAGCCCGCAGAAAGTTTTGGAAAAGATCGGTAAATTTGGGAAAATGTCAAAAATGGTCAAAAATGTTTAAAATCAACCCAGGAATAGTGCATTGAAAGCCCGCAGAAAGTTTTGGAAAAGATCGGTAAATTTGGGAAAATGTCAAAAATGGTCGAAAATGTTTAAAATCAACCCAGGAATAGTGCATTGAAAGCCCGCAGAAAGTTTTGGAAAAGATCGGTAAATTTGGGAAAATGTCAAAAATGGTCGAAAATGTTTAAAATCAACCCAGGAATAGTGCATTGAAAGCCCGCAGAAAGTTTTGGAAAAGATCGGTAAATTTGGGAAAATGTCAAAAATGGTCGAAAATGTTTAAAATCAACCCAGGAATAGTGCATTGAAAGCCCGCAGAAAGTTTTGGAAAATATCGGTAAATTTGGGAAAATGTCAAAAATGGTCGAAAATGTTTAAAATCAACCCAGGAATAGTGCATTGAAAGCCCGCAGAAAGTTTTGGAAAAGATCGGTAAATTTGGGAAAATGTCAAAAATGGTCAAAAATGTTTAAAATCAACCCAGGAATAGTGCATTGAAAGCCCGCAGAAAGTTTTGGAAAAGATCGGTAAATTTGGGAAAATGTCAAAAATGGTCGAAAATGTTTAAAATCAACCCAGGAATAGTGCATTGAAAGCCCGCAGAAAGTTTTGGAAAAGATCGGTAAATTTGGGAAAATGTCAAAAATGGTCGAAAATGTTTAAAATCAACCCAGGAATAGTGCATTGAAAGCCCGCAGAAAGTTTTGGAAAAGATCGGTAAATTTGGGAAAATGTCAAAAATGGTCGAAAATGTTTAAAATCAACCCAGGAATAGTGCATTGAAAGCCCGCAGAAAGTTTTGGAAAATATCGGTAAATTTGGGAAAATGTCAAAAATGGTCGAAAATGTTTAAAATCAACCCAGGAATAGTGCATTGAAAGCCCGCAGAAAGTTTTGGAAAAGATCGGTAAATTTGGGAAAATGTCAAAAATGGTCAAAAATGTTTAAAATCAACCCAGGAATAGTGCATTGAAAGCCCGCAGAAAGTTTTGGAAAAGATCGGTAAATTTGGGAAAATGTCAAAAATGGTCGAAAATGTTTAAAATCAACCCAGGAATAGTGCATTGAAAGCCCGCAGAAAGTTTTGGAAAAGATCGGTAAATTTGGGAAAATGTCAAAAATGGTCGAAAATGTTTAAAATCAACCCAGGAATAGTGCATTGAAAGCCCGCAGAAAGTTTTGGAAAAGATCGGTAAATTTGGGAAAATGTCAAAAATGGTCAAAAATGTTTAAAATCAACCCAGGAATAGTGCATTGAAAGCCCGCAGAAATTTTTTCTGGGTCTACCAGCGCTAGAAATTTTTTTTGGGTCTACCAGAGGTAGAAATTTTTTTTTTTTTTTTTTAAATTTTTAAAACGTTATTTAGCTCTAGGCGGCGTACAGGGCTCCACAGATGGGTTTGGGTTTGGGTTTGGGTTAGAGTTAGGGGTTGGGTTGGGGTCAACCCAGGCAAAGTGCAGACATGAATATCGGGCACTGGAGGTGATTTTCCTGGGTAAAAGACAGCCATAAACGTCGGCGCGACCAAATACGACGACATACGACCATTCTCAAAAGTGCCCAAAATGCACTAAAATTGGTTTTAAATCAGCACTCATCGATCAAATACAAATATTATATATTTAATACAAATATTTGACCTTTTTAAACATTAAAACCGGGCCCAGGAGGGTGATTTACCCGAAGAAATGACACTTTTGACCCGGCAATTTGACCCTAATTGCAGTAAAAAAAAATGTCCACAGTGTGGCAGAGTTCTGCGGGTTCCATAGCGGCCCAGTGCGTACATTGGAACATGTGGAAAAAGTTGGAAAAATGTTAAACATGGTCGAAAATGGTTAAAATCAACCCAGAAATAGTGCATTGAAAGCCCGCAGAAAGTTTTGGAAAAGATCGGTAAATTTGGGAAAATGTCAAAAATGGTCGAAAATGTTTAAAATCAACCCAGGAATAGTGCATTGAAAGCCCGCAGAAAGTTTTGGAAAAGATCGGTAAATTTGGGAAAATGTCAAAAATGGTCAAAAATGTTTAAAATCAACCCAGGAATAGTGCATTGAAAGCCCGCAGAAAGTTTTGGAAAAGATCGGTAAATTTGGGAAAATGTCAAAAATGGTCGAAAATGTTTAAAATCAACCCAGGAAAAGTGCATTGAAAGCCCGCAGAAAGTTTTGGAAAAGATCGGTAAATTTGGGAAAATGTCAAAAATGGTCAAAAATGTTTAAAATCAACCCAGGAATAGTGCATTGAAAGCCCGCAGAAAGTTTTGGAAAAGATCGGTAAATTTGGGAAAATGTCAAAAATGGTCGAAAATGTTTAAAATCAACCCAGGAATAGTGCACCGAAAGCCCGCAGAAAGTTTTGGAAAAGATCGGTAAATTTGGGAAAATGTCAAAAATGGTCGAAAATGTTTAAAATCAACCCAGGAATAGTGCATTGAAAGCCCGCAGAAAGTTTTGGAAAAGATCGGTAAATTTGGGAAAATGTCAAAAATGGTCGAAAATGTTTAAAATCAACCCAGGAATAGTGTATTGAAAGCCCGCAGAAAGTTTTGGAAAAGATCGGTAAATTTGGGAAAATGTCAAAAATGGTCGAAAATGTTTAAAATCAACCCAGGAATAGTGCATTGAAAGCCCGCAGAAAGTTTTGGAAAAGATCGGTAAATTTGGGAAAATGTCAAAAATGGTCAAAAATGTTTAAAATCAACCCAGGAATAGTGCATTGAAAGCCCGCAGAAAGTTTTGGAAAAGATCGGTATATTTGGGAAAATGTCAAAAATGGTCGAAAATGTTTAAAATCAACCCAGGAATAGTGAATTGAAAGCCCGCAGAAAGTTTTGGAAAAGATCGGTAAATTTGGGAAAATGTCAAAAATGGTCAAAAATGTTTAAAATCAACCCAGGAATAGTGCATTGAAAGCCCGCAGAAAGTTTTGGAAAAGATCGGTAAATTTGGGAAAATGTCAAAAATGGTCAAAAATGTTTAAAATCAACCCAGGAATAGTGCATTGAAAGCCCGCAGAAAGTTTTGGAAAAGATCGGTAAATTTGGGAAAATGTCAAAAATGGTCGAAAATGTTTAAAATCAACACAGGAATAGTGCATTGAAAGCCCGCAGAAAGTTTTGGAAAAGATCGGTAAATTTGGGAAAATGTCAAAAATGGTCGAAAATGTTTAAAATTAACCCAGGAATAGTGCATCGAAAGACCGCAGAAATTTTTTCTGGGTCTACCAGCGCTAGATATTTTTTCTGGGTCTACCAGCGCTAGAAATTTTTTTTGGGTCTACCAGGGGTAGAATTTTTTTTTTTTTTTTTTTAATTTTTAAAACGTTATTTAGCTCTAGGCGGCGTACAGGGCTCCACAGATGGGTTTGGGTTTGGGTTTGGGTTAGAGTTAGGGGTTGGGTTGGGGTCAACCCAGGCAAAGTGCAGACATGAATATCGGGCACTGGAGGTGATTTTCCTGGGTAAAAGACAGCCATAAACGTCGGCGCGACCAAATACGACGACATACGACCATTCTCAAAAGTGCCCAAAATGCACTAAAATTGGTTTTAAATCAGCACTCATCGATCAAATACAAATATTATATATTTAATACAAATATTTGACCTTTTTAAACATTAAAACCGGGCCCAGGAGGGTGATTTACCCGAAGAAATGACACTTTTGACCCGGCAATTTGACCCTAATTGCAGTAAAAAAAAATGTCCACAGTGTGGCAGAGTTCTGCGGGTTCCATAGCGGCCCAGTGCGTACATTGGAACATGTGGAAAAAGTTGGAAAAATGTTAAACATGGTCGAAAATGGTTAAAATCAACCCAGAAATAGTGCATTGAAAGCCCGCAGAAAGTTTTGGAAAAGATCGGTAAATTTGGGAAAATGTCAAAAATGGTCGAATATGTTTAAAATCAACCCAGGAATAGTGCATTGAAAGCCCGCAGAAAGTTTTGGAAAAGATCGGTAAATTTGGGAAAATGTCAAAAATGGTCAAAAATGTTTAAAATCAACCCAGGAATAGTGCATTGAAAGCCCGCAGAAAGTTTTGGAAAAGATCGGTAAATTTGGGAAAATGTCAAAAATGGTCGAAAATGTTTAAAATCAACCCAGGAATAGTGCATTGAAAGCCCGCAGAAAGTTTTGGAAAAGATCGGTAAATTTGGGAAAATGTCAAAAATGGTCGAAAATGTTTAAAATCAACCCAGGAATAGTGCATTGAAAGCCCGCAGAAAGTTTTGGAAAAGATCGGTAAATTTGGGAAAATGTCAAAAATGGTCAAAAATGTTTAAAATCAACCCAGGAATAGTGCATTGAAAGCCCGCAGAAAATTTTGGAAAAGATCGGTAAATTTGGGAAAATGTCAAAAATGGTCGAAAATGTTTAAAATCAACCCAGGAATAGTGCACCGAAAGCCCGCAGAAAGTTTTGGAAAAGATCGGTAAATTTAAATTTAAGCGTTTTTTTTCTAAGTGTGGAGGGACTTAGAAAAAATCCGCTTAAATTTAAGCGTTTTTTTTCTAAGTGTGGAGGGACTTAGAAAAAATCCGCTTAAATTTAAGCGTTTTTTTTCTAAGTGTGGAGGGACTTAGAAAAAATCCGCTTAAATTTAAGCGTTTTTTTTCTAAGTGTGGAGGGACTTAGAAAAAATCCGCTTAAATTTAAGCGTTTTTTTTCTAAGTGTGGAGGGACTTAGAAAAAATCCGCTTAAATTTAAGCGTTTTTTTTCTAAGTGTGGAGGGACTTAGAAAAAATCCGCTTAAATTTAAGCGTTTTTTTTCTAAGTGTGGAGGGACTTAGAAAAAATCCGCTTAAATTTAAGCGTTTTTTTTCTAAGTGTGGAGGGACTTAGAAAAAATCCGCTTAAATTTAAGCGTTTTTTTTCTAAGTGTGGAGGGACTTAGAAAAATTTCTGGAGCTCAGAAATTCAGCGGGGCATCAGCCGACCCAATCCGCTCACGGTGCACTATTCTCGGATCGACTCGGGGCGAACCCCCGCCGATTTTAAAAGTGCTGAAACTCGAAAAATATACGGAGCTCGACGATGAAACCTGGTATCTGTCGATAATAGTGCATCGAAAGCCCGCAGAAAGTTTTGGAAAAAGATCGGTAAATTTGGGAAAATGTCAAAAATGGTCGAAAATGTTTAAAATCAACCCAGGAATAGTGCACCGAAAGCCCGCAGAAAGTTTTGGAAAAGATCGGTAAATTTGGGAAAATGTCAAAAATGGTCGAAAATGTTTAAAATCAACCCAGGAATAGTGCATTGAAAGCCCGCAGAAAGTTTTGGAAAAGATCGGTAAATTTGGGAAAATGTCAAAAATGGTCAAAAATGTTTAAAATCAACCCAGGAATAGTGCATTGAAAGCCCGCAGAAAGTTTTGGAAAAGATCGGTAAATTTGGGAAAATGTCAAAAATGGTCGAAAATGTTTAAAATCAACCCAGGAATAGTGCATTGAAAGCCCGCAGAAAGTTTTGGAAAAGATCGGTAAATTTGGGAAAATGTCAAAAATGGTCGAAAATGTTTAAAATCAACCCAGGAATAGTGCATTGAAAGCCCGCAGAAAGTTTTGGAAAAGATCGGTAAATTTGGGAAAATGTCAAAAATGGTCGAAAATGTTTAAAATTAACCCAGGAATAGTGCATCGAAAGACCGCAGAAATTTTTTCTGGGTCTACCAGCGCTAGAAATTTTTTTTGGGTCTACCAGGGGTAGAAATTTTTTTTTTTTTTTTTTTAATTTTTAAAACGTTATTTAGCTCTAGGCGGCGTACAGGGCTCCACAGATGGGTTTGGGTTTGGGTTTGGGTTAGAGTTAGGGGTTGGGTTGGGGTCAACCCAGGCAAAGTGCAGACATGAATATCGGGCACTGGAGGTGATTTTCCTGGGTAAAAGACAGCCATAAACGTCGGCGCGACCAAATACGACGACATACGACCATTCTCAAAAGTGCCCAAAATGCACTAAAATTGGTTTTAAATCAGCACTCATCGATCAAATACAAATATTATATATTTAATACAAATATTTGACCTTTTTAAACATTAAAACCGGGCCCAGGAGGGTGATTTACCCGAAGAAATGCCACTTTTGACCTGGCAATTTGACCCTAATTGCAGTAAAAAAAAATGTCCACAGTGTGGCAGAGTTCTGCGGGTTCCATAGCGGCCCAGTGCGTACATTGGAACATGTGGAAAAAGTTGGAAAAATGTTAAAAATGGTCGAAAATGGTTAAAATCAACCCAGAAATAGTGCATTGAAAGCCCGCAGAAAGTTTTGGAAAAGATCGGTAAATTTGGGAAAATGTCAAAAATGGTCGAAAATGTTTAAAATCAACCCAGGAATAGTGCATTGAAAGCCCGCAGAAAGTTTTGGAAAAGATCGGTAAATTTGGGAAAATGTCAAAAATGGTCGAAAATGTTTAAAATCAACCCAGGAATAGTGCATTGAAAGCCCGCAGAAAGTTTTGGAAAAGATCGGTAAATTTGGGAAAATGTCAAAAATGGTCGAAAATGTTTAAAATCAACCCAGGAATAGTGCATTGAAAGCCCGCAGAAAGTTTTGGAAAAGATCGGTAAATTTGGGAAAATGTCAAAAATGGTCAAAAATGTTTAAAATCAACCCAGGAATAGTGCATTGAAAGCCCGCAGAAAGTTTTGGAAAAGATCGGTATATTTGGGAAAATGTCAAAAATGGTCGAAAATGTTTAAAATCAACCCAGGAATAGTGCATTGAAAGCCCGCAGAAAGTTTTGGAAAAGATCGGTAAATTTGGGAAAATGTCAAAAATGGTCAAAAATGTTTAAAATCAACCCAGGAATAGTGCATTGAAAGCCCGCAGAAAGTTTTGGAAAAGATCGGTAAATTTGGGAAAATGTCAAAAATGGTCGAAAATGTTTAAAATCAACCCAGGAATAGTGCATTGAAAGCCCGCAGAAAGTTTTGGAAAAGATCGGTAAATTTGGGAAAATGTCAAAAATGGTCAAAAATGTTTAAAATCAACCCAGGAATAGTGCATTGAAAGCCCGCAGAAAGTTTTGGAAAAGATCGGTATATTTGGGAAAATGTCAAAAATGGTCGAAAATGTTTAAAATCAACCCAGGAATAGTGCATTGAAAGCCCGCAGAAAGTTTTGGAAAAGATCGGTAAATTTGGGAAAATGTCAAAAATGGTCAAAAATGTTTAAAATCAACCCAGGAATAGTGCATTGAAAGCCCGCAGAAAGTTTTGGAAAAGATCGGTAAATTTGGGAAAATGTCAAAAATGGTCGAAAATGTTTAAAATCAACCCAGGAATAGTGCATTGAAAGCCCGCAGAAAGTTTTGGAAAAGATCGGTAAATTTGGGAAAATGTCAAAAATGGTCGAAAATGTTTAAAATCAACCCAGGAATAGTGCATTGAAAGCCCGCAGAAAGTTTTGGAAAAGATCGGTAAATTTGGGAAAATGTCAAAAATGGTCAAAAATGTTTAAAATCAACCCAGGAATAGTGCATTGAAAGCCCGCAGAAAGTTTTGGAAAAGATCGGTAAATTTGGGAAAATGTCAAAAATGGTCGAAAATGTTTAAAATCAACCCAGGAATAGTGCATTGAAAGCCCGCAGAAAGTTTTGGAAAAGATCGGTAAATTTGGGAAAATGTCAAAAATGGTCAAAAATGTTTAAAATCAACCCAGGAATAGTGCATTGAAAGCCCGCAGAAAGTTTTGGAAAAGATCGGTATATTTGGGAAAATGTCAAAAATGGTCGAAAATGTTTAAAATCAACCCAGGAATAGTGCACCGAAAGCCCGCAGAAAGTTTTGGAAAAGATCGGTAAATTTAAATTTAAGCGTTTTTTTTCTAAGTGTGGAGGGACTTAGAAAAAATCCGCTTAAATTTAAGCGTTTTTTTTTCTAAGTGTGGAGGGACTTAGAAAAAATCCGCTTAAATTTAAGCGTTTTTTTTCTAAGTGTGGAGGGACTTAGAAAAAATCCGCTTAAATTTAAGCGTTTTTTTTCTAAGTGTGGAGGGACTTAGAAAAAATCCGCTTAAATTTAAGCGTTTTTTTTCTAAGTGTGGAGGGACTTAGAAAAAATCCGCTTAAATTTAAGCGTTTTTTTTCTAAGTGTGGAGGGACTTAGAAAAAATCCGCTTAAATTTAAGCGTTTTTTTTCTAAGTGTGGAGGGACTTAGAAAAAATCCGCTTAAATTTAAGCGTTTTTTTTCTAAGTGTGGAGGGACTTAGAAAAAATCCGCTTAAATTTAAGCGTTTTTTTTCTAAGTGTGGAGGGACTTAGAAAAATTTCTGGAGCTCAGAAATTCAGCGGGGCATCAGCCGACCCAATCCGCTCACGGTGCACTATTCTCGGATCGACTCGGGGCGAACCCCCGCCGATTTTAAAAGTGCTGAAACTCGAAAAATATACGGAGCTCGACGATGAAACCTGGTATCTGTCGATAATAGTGCATCGAAAGCCCGCAGAAAGTTTTGGAAAAAGATCGGTAAATTTGGGAAAATGTCAAAAATGGTCGAAAATGTTTAAAATCAACCCAGGAATAGTGCACCGAAAGCCCGCAGAAAGTTTTGGAAAAGATCGGTAAATTTGGGAAAATGTCAAAAATGGTCGAAAATGTTTAAAATCAACCCAGGAATAGTGCATTGAAAGCCCGCAGAAAGTTTTGGAAAAGATCGGTAAATTTGGAAAAATGTCAAAAATGGTCAAAAATGTTTAAAATCAACCCAGGAATAGTGCATTGAAAGCCCGCAGAAAGTTTTGGAAAAGATCGGTAAATTTGGGAAAATGTCAAAAATGGTCGAAAATGTTTAAAATCAACCCAGGAATAGTGCATTGAAAGCCCGCAGAAAGTTTTGGAAAAGATCGGTAAATTTGGGAAAATGTCAAAAATGGTCGAAAATGTTTAAAATCAACCCAGGAATAGTGCATTGAAAGCCCGCAGAAAGTTTTGGAAAAGATCGGTAAATTTGGGAAAATGTCAAAAATGGTCGAAAATGTTTAAAATTAACCCAGGAATAGTGCATCGAAAGACCGCAGAAATTTTTTCTGGGTCTACCAGCGCTAGAAATTTTTTTTGGGTCTACCAGGGGTAGAAATTTTTTTTTTTTTTTTTTTAATTTTTAAAACGTTATTTAGCTCTAGGCGGCGTACAGGGCTCCACAGATGGGTTTGGGTTTGGGTTTGGGTTAGAGTTAGGGGTTGGGTTGGGGTCAACCCAGGCAAAGTGCAGACATGAATATCGGGCACTGGAGGTGATTTTCCTGGGTAAAAGACAGCCATAAACGTCGGCGCGACCAAATACGACGACATACGACCATTCTCAAAAGTGCCCAAAATGCACTAAAATTGGTTTTAAATCAGCACTCATCGATCAAATACAAATATTATATATTTAATACAAATATTTGACCTTTTTAAACATTAAAACCGGGCCCAGGAGGGTGATTTACCCGAAGAAATGCCACTTTTGACCTGGCAATTTGACCCTAATTGCAGTAAAAAAAAATGTCCACAGTGTGGCAGAGTTCTGCGGGTTCCATAGCGGCCCAGTGCGTACATTGGAACATGTGGAAAAAGTTGGAAAAATGTTAAAAATGGTCGAAAATGGTTAAAATCAACCCAGAAATAGTGCATTGAAAGCCCGCAGAAAGTTTTGGAAAAGATCGGTAAATTTGGGAAAATGTCAAAAATGGTCGAAAATGTTTAAAATCAACCCAGGAATAGTGCATTGAAAGCCCGCAGAAAGTTTTGGAAAAGATCGGTAAATTTGGGAAAATGTCAAAAATGGTCGAAAATGTTTAAAATCAACCCAGGAATAGTGCATTGAAAGCCCGCAGAAAGTTTTGGAAAAGATCGGTAAATTTGGGAAAATGTCAAAAATGGTCGAAAATGTTTAAAATCAACCCAGGAATAGTGCATTGAAAGCCCGCAGAAAGTTTTGGAAAAGATCGGTAAATTTGGGAAAATGTCAAAAATGGTCAAAAATGTTTAAAATCAACCCAGGAATAGTGCATTGAAAGCCCGCAGAAAGTTTTGGAAAAGATCGGTATATTTGGGAAAATGTCAAAAATGGTCGAAAATGTTTAAAATCAACCCAGGAATAGTGCATTGAAAGCCCGCAGAAAGTTTTGGAAAAGATCGGTAAATTTGGGAAAATGTCAAAAATGGTCAAAAATGTTTAAAATCAACCCAGGAATAGTGCATTGAAAGCCCGCAGAAAGTTTTGGAAAAGATCGGTAAATTTGGGAAAATGTCAAAAATGGTCGAAAATGTTTAAAATCAACCCAGGAATAGTGCATTGAAAGCCCGCAGAAAGTTTTGGAAAAGATCGGTAAATTTGGGAAAATGTCAAAAATGGTCAAAAATGTTTAAAATCAACCCAGGAATAGTGCATTGAAAGCCCGCAGAAAGTTTTGGAAAAGATCGGTATATTTGGGAAAATGTCAAAAATGGTCGAAAATGTTTAAAATCAACCCAGGAATAGTGCATTGAAAGCCCGCAGAAAGTTTTGGAAAAGATCGGTAAATTTGGGAAAATGTCAAAAATGGTCAAAAATGTTTAAAATCAACCCAGGAATAGTGCATTGAAAGCCCGCAGAAAGTTTTGGAAAAGATCGGTAAATTTGGGAAAATGTCAAAAATGGTCGAAAATGTTTAAAATCAACCCAGGAATAGTGCATTGAAAGCCCGCAGAAAGTTTTGGAAAAGATCGGTAAATTTGGGAAAATGTCAAAAATGGTCGAAAATGTTTAAAATCAACCCAGGAATAGTGCATTGAAAGCCCGCAGAAAGTTTTGGAAAAGATCGGTAAATTTGGGAAAATGTCAAAAATGGTCAAAAATGTTTAAAATCAACCCAGGAATAGTGCATTGAAAGCCCGCAGAAAGTTTTGGAAAAGATCGGTAAATTTGGGAAAATGTCAAAAATGGTCGAAAATGTTTAAAATCAACCCAGGAATAGTGCATTGAAAGCCCGCAGAAAGTTTTGGAAAAGATCGGTAAATTTGGGAAAATGTCAAAAATGGTCAAAAATGTTTAAAATCAACCCAGGAATAGTGCATTGAAAGCCCGCAGAAAGTTTTGGAAAAGATCGGTATATTTGGGAAAATGTCAAAAATGGTCGAAAATGTTTAAAATCAACCCAGGAATAGTGCATTGAAAGCCCGCAGAAAGTTTTGGAAAAGATCGGTAAATTTGGGAAAATGTCAAAAATGGTCGAAAATGTTTAAAATTAACCCAGGAATAGTGCATCGAAAGACCGCAGAAATTTTTTCTGGGTCTACCAGCGCTAGAAATTTTTTCTGGGTCTACCAGGGGTAGAAATTTTTTTTGGGTCTACCAGGGGTAGAATTTTTTTTTTTTTTTTTTTAATTTTTAAAACGTTATTTAGCTCTAGGCGGCGTACAGGGCTCCACAGATGGGTTTGGGTTTGGGTTTGGGTTAGAGTTAGGGGTTGGGTTGGGGTCAACCCAGGCAAAGTGCAGACATGAATATCGGGCACTGGAGGTGATTTTCCTGGGTAAAAGACAGCCATAAACGTCGGCGCGACCAAATACGACGACATACGACCATTCTCAAAAGTGCCCAAAATGCACTAAAATTGGTTTTAAATCAGCACTCATCGATCAAATACAAATATTATATATTTAATACAAATATTTGACCTTTTTAAACATTAAAACCGGGCCCAGGAGGGTGATTTACCCGAAGAAATGACACTTTTGACCTGGCAATTTGACCCTAATTGCAGTAAAAAAAAAAGTCCACAGTGTGGCAGAGTTCTGCGGGTTCCATAGCGGCCCAGTGCGTACATTGGAACATGTGGAAAAAGTTGGAAAAATGTTAAAAATGGTCGAAAATGGTTAAAATCAACCCAGAAATAGTGCATTGAAAGCCCGCAGAAAGTTTTGGAAAAGATCGGTAAATTTGGGAAAATGTCAAAAATGGTCGAAAATGTTTAAAATCAACCCAGGAATAGTGCATTGAAAGCCCGCAGAAAGTTTTGGAAAAGATCGGTAAATTTGGGAAAATGTCAAAAATGGTCGAAAATGTTTAAAATCAACCCAGGAATAGTGCATTGAAAGCCCGCAGAAAGTTTTGGAAAAGATCGGTAAATTTGGGAAAATGTCAAAAATGGTCGAAAATGTTTAAAATCAACCCAGGAATAGTGCATTGAAAGCCCGCAGAAAGTTTTGGAAAAGATCGGTAAATTTGGGAAAATGTCAAAAATGGTCGAAAATGTTTAAAATCAACCCAGGAATAGTGCATTGAAAGCCCGCAGAAAGTTTTGGAAAAGATCGGTAAATTTGGGAAAATGTCAAAAATGGTCAAAAATGTTTAAAATCAACCCAGGAATAGTGCATTGAAAGCCCGCAGAAAGTTTTGGAAAAGATCGGTAAATTTGGGAAAATGTCAAAAATGGTCGAAAATGTTTAAAATCAACCCAGGAATAGTGCATTGAAAGCCCGCAGAAAGTTTTGGAAAAGATCGGTAAATTTGGGAAAATGTCAAAAATGGTCAAAAATGTTTAAAATCAACCCAGGAATAGTGCATTGAAAGCCCGCAGAAAGTTTTGGAAAAGATCGGTAAATTTGGGAAAATGTCAAAAATGGTCGAAAATGTTTAAAATCAACCCAGGAATAGTGCACCGAAAGCCCGCAGAAAGTTTTGGAAAAGATCGGTAAATTTAAATTTAAGCGTTTTTTTTCTAAGTGTGGAGGGACTTAGAAAAAATCCGCTTAAATTTAAGCGTTTTTTTTTCTAAGTGTGGAGGGACTTAGAAAAAATCCGCTTAAATTTAAGCGTTTTTTTTTCTAAGTGTGGAGGGACTTAGAAAAAATCCGCTTAAATTTAAGCGTTTTTTTTTCTAAGTGTGGAGGGACTTAGAAAAAATCCGCTTAAATTTAAGCGTTTTTTTTCTAAGTGTGGAGGGACTTAGAAAAAATCCGCTTAAATTTAAGCGTTTTTTTTTCTAAGTGTGGAGGGACTTAGAAAAATTTCTGGAGCTCAGAAATTCAGCGGGGCATCAGCCGACCCAATCCGCTCACGGTGCACTATTCTCGGATCGACTCGGGGCGAACCCCCGCCGATTTTAAAAGTGCTGAAACTCGAAAAATATACGGAGCTCGACGATGAAACCTGGTATCTGTCGATAATAGTGCATCGAAAGCCCGCAGAAAGTTTTGGAAAAAGATAGGTAAATTTGGGAAAATGTCAAAAATGGTCGAAAATGTTTAAAATCAACCCAGGAATAGTGCACCGAAAGCCCGCAGAAAGTTTTGGA
Source organism: Stigmatopora argus (assembly GCF_051989625.1). Taxonomy (NCBI): domain Eukaryota; kingdom Metazoa; phylum Chordata; class Actinopteri; order Syngnathiformes; family Syngnathidae; genus Stigmatopora; species Stigmatopora argus. The sequence continues at coordinate 589,057 of NW_027520045.1, forward strand.
AAAGATCGGTAAATTTGGGAAAATGTCAAAAATGGTCGAAAATGTTTAAAATCAACCCAGGAATAGTGCACCGAAAGCCCGCAGAAAGTTTTGGAAAAGATCGGTAAATTTAAATTTAAGCGTTTTTTTTCTAAGTGTGGAGGGACTTAGAAAAAATCCGCTTAAATTTAAGCGTTTTTTTTCTAAGTGTGGAGGGACTTAGAAAAAATCCGCTTAAATTTAAGCGTTTTTTTTCTAAGTGTGGAGGGACTTAGAAAAATTTCTGGAGCTCAGAAATTCAGCGGGGCATCAGCCGACCCAATCCGCTCACGGTGCACTATTCTCGGATCGACTCGGGGCGAACCCCCGCCGATTTTAAAAGTGCTAAAACTCGAAAAATATACGGAGCTCGACGATGAAACTTGGTATCTGTCGATAATAGTGCATCGAAAGCCCGCAGAAAGTTTTGGAAAAAGATCGGTAAATTTGGGAAAATGTCAAAAATGGTCGAAAATGTTTAAAATCAACCCAGGAATAGTGCACCGAAAGCCCGCAGAAAGTTTTGGAAAAGATCGGTAAATTTAAATTTAAGCGTTTTTTTTCTAAGTGTGGAGGGACTTAGAAAAAATCCGCTTAAATTTAAGCGTTTTTTTTCTAAGTGTGGAGGGACTTAGAAAAAATCCGCTTAAATTTAAGCGTTTTTTTTTCTAAGTGTGGAGGGACTTAGAAAAAATCCGCTTAAATTTAAGCGTTTTTTTTCTAAGTGTGGAGGGACTTAGAAAAAATCCGCTTAAATTTAAGCGTTTTTTTTCTAAGTGTGGAGGGACTTAGAAAAAATCCGCTTAAATTTAAGCGTTTTTTTTTCTAAGTGTGGAGGGACTTAGAAAAATTTCTGGAGCTCAGAAATTCAGCGGGGCATCAGCCGACCCAATCCGCTCACGGTGCACTATTCTCGGATCGACTCGGGGCGAACCCCCGCCGATTTTAAAAGTGCTGAAACTCGAAAAATATACGGAGCTCGACGATGAAACCTGGTATCTGTCGATAATAGTGCATCGAAAGCCCGCAGAAAGTTTTGGAAAAAGATAGGTAAATTTGGGAAAATGTCAAAAATGGTCGAAAATGTTTAAAATCAACCCAGGAATAGTGCACCGAAAGCCCGCAGAAAGTTTTGGAAAAGATCGGTAAATTTGGGAAAATGTCAAAAATGGTCGAAAATGTTTAAAATCAACCCAGGAATAGTGCACCGAAAGCCCGCAGAAAGTTTTGGAAAAGATCGGTAAATTTAAATTTAAGCGTTTTTTTTCTAAGTGTGGAGGGACTTAGAAAAAATCCGCTTAAATTTAAGCGTTTTTTTTCTAAGTGTGGAGGGACTTAGAAAAAATCCGCTTAAATTTAAGCGTTTTTTTTCTAAGTGTGGAGGGACTTAGAAAAATTTCTGGAGCTCAGAAATTCAGCGGGGCATCAGCCGACCCAATCCGCTCACGGTGCACTATTCTCGGATCGACTCGGGGCGAACCCCCGCCGATTTTAAAAGTGCTAAAACTCGAAAAATATACGGAGCTCGACGATGAAACTTGGTATCTGTCGATAATAGTGCATCGAAAGCCCGCAGAAAGTTTTGGAAAAAGATCGGTAAATTTGGGAAAATGTCAAAAATGGTCGAAAATGTTTAAAATCAACCCAGGAATAGTGCACCGAAAGCCCGCAGAAAGTTTTGGAAAAGATCGGTAAATTTAAATTTAAGCGTTTTTTTTCTAAGTGTGGAGGGACTTAGAAAAAATCCGCTTAAATTTAAGCGTTTTTTTTCTAAGTGTGGAGGGACTTAGAAAAAATCCGCTTAAATTTAAGCGTTTTTTTTCTAAGTGTGGAGGGACTTAGAAAAAATCCGCTTAAATTTAAGCGTTTTTTTTCTAAGTGTGGAGGGACTTAGAAAAAATCTGCTTAAATTTAAGCGTTTTTTTTCTAAGTGTGGAGGGACTTAGAAAAAATCCGCTTAAATTTAAGTGTTTTTTTTCTAAGTGTGGAGGGACTTAGAAAAAATTCTGGAGCTCAGAAATTCAGCGGGGCATCAGCCGACCCAATCCGCTCACGGTGCACTATTCTCGGATCGACTCGGGGCGAACCCCCGCCGATTTTAAAAGTGCTGAAACTCGAAAAATATACGGAGCTCGACGATGAAACCTGGTATCTGTCGATAATAGTGCATCGAAAGCCCGCAGAAAGTTTTGGAAAAAGATCGGTAAATTTGGGAAAATGTCAAAAATGGTCGAAAATGTTTAAAATCAACCCAGGAATAGTGCACCGAAAGCCCGCAGAAAGTTTTGGAAAAGATCGGTAAATTTGGGAAAATGTCAAAAATGGTCGAAAATGTTTAAAATCAACCCAGGAATAGTGCATTGAAAGCCCGCAGAAAGTTTTGGAAAAGATCGGTAAATTTGGGAAAATGTCAAAAATGGTCAAAAATGTTTAAAATCAACCCAGGAATAGTGCATTGAAAGCCCGCAGAAAGTTTTGGAAAAGATCGGTAAATTTGGGAAAATGTCAAAAATGGTCGAAAATGTTTAAAATCAACCCAGGAATAGTGCATTGAAAGCCCGCAGAAAGTTTTGGAAAAGATCGGTAAATTTGGGAAAATGTCAAAAATGGTCGAAAATGTTTAAAATTAACCCAGGAATAGTGCATCGAAAGACCGCAGAAATTTTTGGAAAAGATCGGTAAATTTGGGAAAATGTCAAAAATGGTCAAAAATGTTTAAAATCAACCCAGGAATAGTGCATTGAAAGCCCGCAGAAAGTTTTGGAAAAGATCGGTAAATTTGGGAAAATGTCAAAAATGGTCGAAAATGTTTAAAATCAACCCAGGAATAGTGCATTGAAAGCCCGCAGAAAGTTTTGGAAAAGATCGGTAAATTTGGGAAAATGTCAAAAATGGTCGAAAATGTTTAAAATCAACCCAGGAATAGTGCATTGAAAGCCCGCAGAAATTTTTTCTGGGTCTACCAGCGCTAGAAATTTTTTTTGGGTCTACCAGGGGTAGAAATTTTTTTTTTTTTTTTTTTAATTTTTAAAACGTTATTTAGCTCTAGGCGGCGTACAGGGCTCCACAGATGGGTTTGGGTTTGGGTTTGGGTTAGAGTTAGGGGTTGGGTTGGGGTCAACCCAGGCAAAGTGCAGACATGAATATCGGGCACTGGAGGTGATTTTCCTGGGTAAAAGACAGCCATAAACGTCGGCGCGACCAAATACGACGACATACGACCATTCTCAAAAGTGCCCAAAATGCACTAAAATTGGTTTTAAATCAGCACTCATCGATCAAATACAAATATTATATATTTAATACAAATATTTGACCTTTTTAAACATTAAAACCGGGCCCAGGAGGGTGATTTACCCGAAGAAATGACACTTTTGACCTGGCAATTTGACCCTAATTGCAGTAAAAAAAAATGTCCACAGTGTGGCAGAGTTCTGCGGGTTCCATAGCGGCCCAGTGCGTACATTGGAACATGTGGAAAAAGTTGGAAAAATGTTAAAAATGGTCGAAAATGGTTAAAATCAACCCAGAAATAGTGCATTGAAAGCCCGCAGAAAGTTTTGGAAAAGATCGGTAAATTTGGGAAAATGTCAAAAATGGTCGAAAATGTTTAAAATCAACCCAGGAATAGTGCATTGAAAGCCCGCAGAAAGTTTTGGAAAAGATCGGTAAATTTGGGAAAATGTCAAAAATGGTCGAAAATGTTTAAAATCAACCCAGGAATAGTGCATTGAAAGCCCGCAGAAAGTTTTGGAAAAGATCGGTAAATTTGGGAAAATGTCAAAAATGGTCGAAAATGTTTAAAATCAACCCAGGAATAGTGCATTGAAAGCCCGCAGAAAGTTTTGGAAAAGATCGGTAAATTTGGGAAAATGTCAAAAATGGTCGAAAATGTTTAAAATCAACCCAGGAATAGTGCATTGAAAGCCCGCAGAAAGTTTTGGAAAAGATCGGTAAATTTGGGAAAATGTCAAAAATGGTCAAAAATGTTTAAAATCAACCCAGGAATAGTGCATTGAAAGCCCGCAGAAAGTTTTGGAAAAGATCGGTAAATTTGGGAAAATGTCAAAAATGGTCGAAAATGTTTAAAATCAACCCAGGAATAGTGCATTGAAAGCCCGCAGAAAGTTTTGGAAAAGATCGGTAAATTTGGGAAAATGTCAAAAATGGTCAAAAATGTTTAAAATCAACCCAGGAATAGTGCATTGAAAGCCCGCAGAAAGTTTTGGAAAAGATCGGTAAATTTGGGAAAATGTCAAAAATGGTCGAAAATGTTTAAAATTAACCCAGGAATAGTGCATCGAAAGACCGCAGAAATTTTTTCTGGGTCTACCAGCGCTAGAATTTTTTTTTGGGTCTACCAGGGGTAGAAATTTTTTTTTTTTTTTTTTAATTTTTAAAACGTTATTTAGCTCTAGGCGGCGTACAGGGCTCCACAGATGGGTTTGGGTTTGGGTTTGGGTTAGAGTTAGGGGTTGGGTTGGGGTCAACCCAGGCAAAGTGCAGACATGAATATCGGGCACTGGAGGTGATTTTCCTGGGTAAAAGACAGCCATAAACGTCGGCGCGACCAAATACGACGACATACGACCATTCTCAAAAGTGCCCAAAATGCACTAAAATTGGTTTTAAATCAGCACTCATCGATCAAATACAAATATTATATATTTAATACAAATATTTGACCTTTTTAAACATTAAAACCGGGCCCAGGAGGGTGATTTACCCGAAGAAATGACACTTTTGACCTGGCAATTTGACCCTAATTGCAGTAAAAAAAAATGTCCACAGTGTGGCAGAGTTCTGCGGGTTCCATAGCGGCCCAGTGCGTACATTGGAACATGTGGAAAAAGTTGGAAAAATGTTAAAAATGGTCGAAAATGTTTAAAATCAACCCAGGAATAGTGCATTGAAAGCCCGCAGAAAGTTTTGGAAAAGATCGGTAAATTTGGGAAAATGTCAAAAATGGTCGAAAATGTTTAAAATCAACCCAGGAATAGTGCATTGAAAGCCCGCAGAAAGTTTTGGAAAAGATCGGTAAATTTGGGAAAATGTCAAAAATGGTCGAAAATGTTTAAAATTAACCCAGGAATAGTGCATCGAAAGACCGCAGAAATTTTTTCTGGGTCTACCAGCGCTAGAAATTTTTTTTGGGTCTACCAGGGGTAGAATTTTTTTTTTTTTTTTTTTATTCTCAAAAGTGCCCAAAATGCACTAAAATTGGTTTTAAATCAGCACTCATCGATCAAATACAAATATTATATATTTAATACAAATATTTGACCTTTTTAAACATTAAAACCGGGCCCAGGAGGGTGATTTACCCGAAGAAATGACACTTTTGACCCGGCAATTTGACCCTAATTGCAGTAAAAAAAAATGTCCACAGTGTGGCAGAGTTCTGCGGGTTCCATAGCGGCCCAGTGCGTACATTGGAACATGTGGAAAAAGTTGGAAAAATGTTAAAAATGGTCGAAAATGGTTAAAATCAACCCAGAAATAGTGCATTGAAAGCCCGCAGAAAGTTTTGGAAAAGATCGGTAAATTTGGGAAAATGTCAAAAATGGTCGAAAATGTTTAAAATCAACCCAGGAATAGTGCATTGAAAGCCCGCAGAAAGTTTTGGAAAAGATCGGTAAATTTGGGAAAATGTCAAAAATGGTCGAAAATGTTTAAAATCAACCCAGGAATAGTGCATTGAAAGCCCGCAGAAAGTTTTGGAAAAGATCGGTAAATTTGGGAAAATGTCAAAAATGGTCAAAAATGTTTAAAATCAACCCAGGAATAGTGCATTGAAAGCCCGCAGAAAGTTTTGGAAAAGATCGGTAAATTTGGGAAAATGTCAAAAATGGTCGAAAATGTTTAAAATCAACCCAGGAATAGTGCATTGAAAGCCCGCAGAAAGTTTTGGAAAAGATCGGTAAATTTGGGAAAATGTCAAAAATGGTCGAAAATGTTTAAAATCAACCCAGGAATAGTGCATTGAAAGCCCGCAGAAAGTTTTGGAAAAGATCGGTATATTTGGGAAAATGTCAAAAATGGTCGAAAATGTTTAAAATTAACCCAGGAATAGTGCATCGAAAGACCGCAGAAATTTTTTCTGGGTCTACCAGCGCTAGAAATTTTTTTTGGGTCTACCAGGGGTAGAATTTTTTTTTTTTTTTTTTTTAATTTTTAAAACGTTATTTAGCTCTAGGCGGCGTACAGGGCTCCACAGATGGGTTTGGGTTTGGGTTTGGGTTAGAGTTAGGGGTTGGGTTGGGGTCAACCCAGGCAAAGTGCAGACATGAATATCGGGCACTGGAGGTGATTTTCCTGGGTAAAAGACAGCCATAAACGTCGGCGCGACCAAATACGACGACATACGACCATTCTCAAAAGTGCCCAAAATGCACTAAAATTGGTTTTAAATCAGCACTCATCGATCAAATACAAATATTATATATTTAATACAAATATTTGACCTTTTTAAACATTAAAACCGGGCCCAGGAGGGTGATTTACCCGAAGAAATGACACTTTTGACCCGGCAATTTGACCCTAATTGCAGTAAAAAAAAATGTCCACAGTGTGGCAGAGTTCTGCGGGTTCCATAGCGGCCCAGTGCGTACATTGGAACATGTGGAAAAAGTTGGAAAAATGTTAAACATGGTCGAAAATGGTTAAAATCAACCCAGAAATAGTGCATTGAAAGCCCGCAGAAAGTTTTGGAAAAGATCGGAAAATTTGGGAAAATGTCAAAAATGGTCGAAAATGTTTAAAATCAACCCAGGAATAGTGCATTGAAAGCCCGCAGAAAGTTTTGGAAAAGATCGGTAAATTTGGGAAAATGTCAAAAATGGTCGAAAATGTTTAAAATTAACCCAGGAATAGTGCATCGAAAGACCGCAGAAATTTTTTCTGGGTCTACCAGCGCTAGAAATTTTTTTTGGGTCTACCAGGGGTAGAATTTTTTTTTTTTTTTTTTTATTCTCAAAAGTGCCCAAAATGCACTAAAATTGGTTTTAAATCAGCACTCATCGATCAAATACAAATATTATATATTTAATACAAATATTTGACCTTTTTAAACATTAAAACCGGGCCCAGGAGGGTGATTTACCCGAAGAAATGACACTTTTGACCCGGCAATTTGACCCTAATTGCAGTAAAAAAAAATGTCCACAGTGTGGCAGAGTTCTGCGGGTTCCATAGCGGCCCAGTGCGTACATTGGAACATGTGGAAAAAGTTGGAAAAATGTTAAAAATGGTCGAAAATGGTTAAAATCAACCCAGAAATAGTGCATTGAAAGCCCGCAGAAAGTTTTGGAAAAGATCGGTAAATTTGGGAAAATGTCAAAAATGGTCGAAAATGTTTAAAATCAACCCAGGAATAGTGCATTGAAAGCCCGCAGAAAGTTTTGGAAAAGATCGGTAAATTTGGGAAAATGTCAAAAATGGTCGAAAATGTTTAAAATCAACCCAGGAATAGTGCATTGAAAGCCCGCAGAAAGTTTTGGAAAAGATCGGTAAATTTGGGAAAATGTCAAAAATGGTCAAAAATGTTTAAAATCAACCCAGGAATAGTGCATTGAAAGCCCGCAGAAAGTTTTGGAAAAGATCGGTAAATTTGGGAAAATGTCAAAAATGGTCGAAAATGTTTAAAATCAACCCAGGAATAGTGCATTGAAAGCCCGCAGAAAGTTTTGGAAAAGATCGGTAAATTTGGGAAAATGTCAAAAATGGTCGAAAATGTTTAAAATCAACCCAGGAATAGTGCATTGAAAGCCCGCAGAAAGTTTTGGAAAAGATCGGTAAATTTGGGAAAATGTCAAAAATGGTCAAAAATGTTTAAAATCAACCCAGGAATAGTTCATTGAAAGCCCGCAGAAAGTTTTGGAAAAGATCGGTAAATTTGGGAAAATGTCAAAAATGGTCGAAAATGTTTAAAATTAACCCAGGAATAGTGCATCGAAAGACCGCAGAAATTTTTTCTGGGTCTACCAGCGCTAGAAATTTTTTTTGGGTCTACCAGGGGTAGAATTTTTTTTTTTTTTTTTTTTAATTTTTAAAACGTTATTTAGCTCTAGGCGGCGTACAGGGCTCCACAGATGGGTTTGGGTTTGGGTTTGGGTTAGAGTTAGGGGTTGGGTTGGGGTCAACCCAGGCAAAGTGCAGACATGAATATCGGGCACTGGAGGTGATTTTCCTGGGTAAAAGACAGCCATAAACGTCGGCGCGACCAAATACGACGACATACGACCATTCTCAAAAGTGCCCAAAATGCACTAAAATTGGTTTTAAATCAGCACTCATCGATCAAATACAAATATTATATATTTAATACAAATATTTGACCTTTTTAAACATTAAAACCGGGCCCAGGAGGGTGATTTACCCGAAGAAATGACACTTTTGACCTGGCAATTTGACCCTAATTGCAGTAAAAAAAAATGTCCACAGTGTGGCAGAGTTCTGCGGGTTCCATAGCGGCCCAGTGCGTACATTGGAACATGTGGAAAAAGTTGGAAAAATGTTAAACATGGTCGAAAATGGTTAAAATCAACCCAGAAATAGTGCATTGAAAGCCCGCAGAAAGTTTTGGAAAAGATCGGTAAATTTGGGAAAATGTCAAAAATGGTCGAAAATGTTTAAAATCAACCCAGGAATAGTGCATTGAAAGCCCGCAGAAAGTTTTGGAAAAGATCGGTAAATTTGGGAAAATGTCAAAAATGGTCAAAAATGTTTAAAATCAACCCAGGAATAGTGCATTGAAAGCCCGCAGAAAGTTTTGGAAAAGATGGGTAAATTTGGGAAAATGTCAAAAATGGTCGAAAATGTTTAAAATCAACCCAGGAATAGTGCATTGAAAGCCCGCAGAAAGTTTTGGAAAAGATCGGTAAATTTGGGAAAATGTCAAAAATGGTCGAAAATGTTTAAAATCAACCCAGGAATAGTGCATTGAAAGCCCGCAGAAAGTTTTGGAAAAGATCGGTAAATTTGGGAAAATGTCAAAAATGGTCGAAAATGTTTAAAATCAACCCAGGAATAGTGCATTGAAAGCCCGCAGAAAGTTTTGGAAAAGATCGGTAAATTTGGGAAAATGTCAAAAATGGTCGAAAATGTTTAAAATTAACCCAGGAATAGTGCATCGAAAGACCGCAGAAATTTTTTCTGGGTCTACCAGCGCTAGAAATTTTTTTTGGGTCTACCAGGGGTAGAATTTTTTTTTTTTTTTTTTTTAATTTTTAAAACGTTATTTAGCTCTAGGCGGCGTACAGGGCTCCACAGATGGGTTTGGGTTTGGGTTTGGGTTAGAGTTAGGGGTTGGGTTGGGGTCAACCCAGGCAAAGTGCAGACATGAATATCGGGCACTGGAGGTGATTTTCCTGGGTAAAAGACAGCCATAAACGTCGGCGCGACCAAATACGACGACATACGACCATTCTCAAAAGTGCCCAAAATGCACTAAAATTGGTTTTAAATCAGCACTCATCGATCAAATACAAATATTATATATTTAATACAAATATTTGACCTTTTTAAACATTAAAACCGGGCCCAGGAGGGTGATTTACCCGAAGAAATGACACTTTTGACCTGGCAATTTGACCCTAATTGCAGTAAAAAAAAAAAGTCCACAGTGTGGCAGAGTTCTGCGGGTTCCATAGCGGCCCAGTGCGTACATTGGAACATGTGGAAAAAGTTGGAAAAATGTTAAAAATGGTCGAAAATGGTTAAAATCAACCCAGAAATAGTGCATTGAAAGCCCGCAGAAAGTTTTGGAAAAGATCGGTAAATTTGGGAAAATGTCAAAAATGGTCGAAAATGTTTAAAATCAACCCAGGAATAGTGCATTGAAAGCCCGCAGAAAGTTTTGGAAAAGATCGGTAAATTTGGGAAAATGTCAAAAATGGTCGAAAATGTTTAAAATCAACCCAGGAATAGTGCATTGAAAGCCCGCAGAAAGTTTTGGAAAAGATCGGTAAATTTGGGAAAATGTCAAAAATGGTCGAAAATGTTTAAAATCAACCCAGGAATAGTGCATTGAAAGCCCGCAGAAAGTTTTGGAAAAGATCGGTAAATTTGGGAAAATGTCAAAAATGGTCGAAAATGTTTAAAATCAACCCAGGAATAGTGCATTGAAAGCCCGCAGAAAGTTTTGGAAAAGATCGGTAAATTTGGGAAAATGTCAAAAATGGTCGAAAATGTTTAAAATCAACCCAGGAATAGTGCATTGAAAGCCCGCAGAAAGTTTTGGAAAAGATCGGTAAATTTGGGAAAATGTCAAAAATGGTCAAAAATGTTTAAAATCAACCCAGGAATAGTGCATTGAAAGCCCGCAGAAAGTTTTGGAAAAGATCGGTAAATTTGGGAAAATGTCAAAAATGGTCGAAAATGTTTAAAATCAACCCAGGAATAGTGCATTGAAAGCCCGCAGAAAGTTTTGGAAAAGATCGGTAAATTTGGGAAAATGTCAAAAATGGTCAAAAATGTTTAAAATCAACCCAGGAATAGTGCATTGAAAGCCCGCAGAAAGTTTTGGAAAAGATCGGTAAATTTGGGAAAATGTCAAAAATGGTCGAAAATGTTTAAAATCAACCCAGGAATAGTGCATTGAAAGCCCGCAGAAAGTTTTGGAAAAGATCGGTAAATTTGGGAAAATGTCAAAAATGGTCGAAAATGTTTAAAATTAACCCAGGAATAGTGCATCGAAAGACCGCAGAAATTTTTTCTGGGTCTACCAGCGCTAGAATTTTTTTTTGGGTCTACCAGGGGTAGAAATTTTTTTTTTTTTTTTTTAATTTTTAAAACGTTATTTAGCTCTAGGCGGCGTACAGGGCTCCACAGATGGGTTTGGGTTTGGGTTTGGGTTAGAGTTAGGGGTTGGGTTGGGGTCAACCCAGGCAAAGTGCAGACATGAATATCGGGCACTGGAGGTGATTT